>NC_045132.1:10067682-10397130 GCF_007655135.1 Punica granatum
TAAAATGGACGCGAAGTCCGTGGACGCGAAGTCCGGAAAGCGATAAAGTCACTAGGCCGAAACACGAGAAAAGCAGTAAATGGACGCGAAGTCCGTGGACGCGAAGTCCGGAAAGCGATAAATTCACTAGGCCGAAGCTCGAGGAAAGCAGTAAATGGACGCGAAGTCCGAAAGCATAAAGTCACTAGGCCGAAGCCCGAGGAAAGCGGTAAAATGGACGCGAAGTCCGTGGACGCGAAGTCCGGAAAGCGATAAAGTCACTAGGCCGAAGCCCGAGGACCGTAAAATGGACGCGAATCCGTGGACGCGAAGTCCGAAAGCGATAAAGTCACTAGGCCGAAGCCCGAGGAAAGCAGTAAAATGGACGCGAAGTCCGTGGACCGAAGTCCGAAAGCGATAAAGTCACTAGGCCGAAGCCCGAGGAAAGCAGTAAAATGGACGCGAAGTCCAGAAAGCAGTAAAGTCACTAGGCCGAAAGCCCTAGGAAAGCGGTAAAATGGACGCGAAGTCCGTGGACGCGAAGTCCGAAAGCGATAAAGTCACTAGGACCGAAGCCCGAGAAAGCAGTAAAATGGACGCGAAGTCCGTGGACGCGAAGTCCGGAAAGCGATAAAGTCACTAGGCCGAAGCCCGAGGAAAGCAGTAATTGGACGCGAAGTCCGGAAAGCGATAAAATCACTATGCCGAAACCCGAGGAAGCAGTAAAATGGACGCGAAGTCCGTGACGCGAAGTCCGGAAAGCGATAAAGTCACTAGGCCGAAGCCCGAGGAAATCGGTAAAATGGACGCGAAGTCCGTGGACGCGAAGTCCGGAAAGCTATAAAGTCACTAGGCCGAAGCCCGAGGAAAGTAGTAAAATGGACGCGAAGTCCGTGTACGCGAAGTCCGGAAAGCGATAAAGTCACTAGGCCGAAGCCCGAGGAGCGCAGTAAAATGGACGCGAAGTCCGGAAAGCGATAAAGTCACTAGGCCGAAACACGAGAAAAGCAGTAAAATGGACGCGAAGTCCGTGGACGCGAAGTCCGGAAAGCGATAAAGTCACTAGGCCGAAGCTCGAGGAAAGCAGTAAAATGGACGCGAAGTCCGGAAAGCAGTAAAGTCACTAGGCCGAAGCCCGAGGAAAGCGGTAAAATGGACGCGAAGTCCGTGGACGCGAAGTCCGGAAAGCGATAAAGTCACTAGGCCGAAGCCCGAGGAAAGCCGTAAAATGGACGCGAAGTCCGTGGACGCGAAGTCCGGAAAGCGATAAAGTCACTAGGCCGAAGCCCGAGGAAAGCAGTAAAATGGACGCGAAGTCCGTGGACGCGAAGTCCGGAAAGCGATAATGTCACTAGGCCGAAGCCCGAGGAAAGCAGTAAAATGGACGCGAAGTCCAGAAAGCAGTAAAGTCACTAGGCCGAAGCCCAAGGAAAGCGGTAAAATGGACGCGAAGTCCGGAAAGCGATAAAGTCACTAGGACGAAGCCCGAGGAAAGCAGTAAAATGGACGCGAAGTCCGTGGACGCGAAGTCCGGAAAGCGATAAAGTCACTAGGCCGAAGCCCGAGGAAAGCAGTAAAATGGACGCGAAGTCCCGAAAGCGATAAACTCACTAGGCCGAAGCCCGAGGAAAGCAGTAAAATGGACGCGAAGTCCGGAAAGCAGTAAAGTCACTAGGCCGAAACCCTAGGAAAGCGGTAAAATGGACGCGAAGTCCGTGGACGCGAAGTCCGGAAAGCGATAAAGTCAATAGGCCGAAGCCCGAGGAAAGCAGTAAAATGGACGCGAATTCCGTGGACGCGAAGTCCGGAAAGCGATAAAGTCACTAGGCCGAAGCCCGAGGAAGCAGTAAAATGGACGCGAAGTCCGTGGACGCGAAGTCCGGAAAGCGATAATTCACTAGGCCGAACCCTAGGAAATCAGTAAAATGGACGCGAAGTCCGGAAAGCAGTAAAGTCACTAGGCCGAAGCCCGGGGGAAAGCAGTAAAATGGACGCGAAGTCCGTGACGCGAATTCCGGAAAGCGATAAAGTCACTAGGCCGAAGCTCGAGGAAAGCAGTAAAATGGACGTGAAGTCCGGAAAGCAGTAAAGTCACTAGGCCGAAGCCCGAGAAAGCGGTAAAATGGACGCGAAGTCCGTGGACGCGAAGTCCGGAAAGCGATAAAGTCACTAGGCCGAAGCCCGAGGAAAGCCGTAAAATGGACGCGCGTCCGTGGACGCGAAGTCCGGGAAGCGATAAAGTCACTAGGCCGAAGCCCGAGGAAAGCAGTAAAATGGACGCGAAGTCCGTGGACGCGAAGTCCGGAAAGCGATAAAGTCACTAGGCCGAAGCCTGAGGAAAGCAGTAAAATGGACGCGAAGTCCAGAAAGCAGTAAAGTCACTAGGCCGAAGCCCTAGGAAAGCGGTAAAATGGACGCGAAGTCCGTGGACGCGAAGTCCGGAAAGCGATAAAGTCACTAGGACGAAGCCCGAGGAAATCAGTAAAATGGACGCGAAGTCCGTGGACGCGAAGTCCGGAAAGCGATAAAGTCACTAGGCCGAAGCCCGAGAAAGCAGTAAAATGGACGCGAAGTCCGAAAGCGATAAAATCACTATGCCGAAACCCGAGGAAAGCAGTAAAATGGACGCGAAGTCCGGTGGACGCGAAGTCCGGAAAGCGATAAAGTCACTAGGCCGAAGCCCGAGGAAAGCGTAGCCGAAGCCCGAGGAAAGCGGTAAATGGACGCGAAGTCCGTGGACGCGAAGTCCGGAAAGCTATAAAGTCACTAGGCCGAAGCCCGAGGAAAGTATAAAATGGACCGAAGTCCGGTACGCGAAGTCCGGAAAGCGATAAAGTCACTAGGCCGAAGCCCGAGGAGCGCAGTAAAATGGACGCGAAGTCCTGGACGCGAAGTCCGGAAGCGATAAAGTCACTAGGCCGAAACACGAGAAAAGCATAAAATGGACGCGAAGTCCGTGGACGCGAAGTCCGGAAAGCGATAAAGTCCTAGGCCGAAGCTCGAGGAAGCAGTAAAATGGGACGCGAAGTCCGGAAAGCAGTAAAGTCACTAGGCCGAAGCCCGAGGAAAGCGTAAAATGGACCGAAGTCCGTGGACGCGAAGTCCGGAAAGCGATAAAGTCACTAGGCCGAAGCCCGAGGAAAGCAGTAAAATGGACGCGAAGTCCGTGGACGCGAAGTCCGGAAAGCGATAAAGTCACTAGGCCGAAGCCCGAGGAAAGTAGTAAAATGGACGCGAAGTCCCGAAAGCGATAAACTCACTAGCCGAAGCCCGAGAAAGCAGTAAAATGGACGCGAAGTCCGGAAAGCATAAAGTCACTAGGCGAAACCCTAGGAAAGCGGTAAAATGGACGCGAAGTCCGTGGACGCGAAGTCCGGAAAGCGATAAAGTCAATAGGCCGAAGCCAGGAAAGCAGTAAAATGGACGCGAATTCCGTGGACGCGAAGTCCGGAAAGCGATAAAGTCACTAGGCCGAAGCCCGGAAAGCTAAAATGGACGCGAAGTCCGTGGACGCGAAGTCCGGAAAGCGATAAAGTCACTTGGCCGAAACTCGAGGAATCAGTAAAATGGACGCGAAGTCCCGAAAGCATAAAGTCACTAGGCCGAAGCCCGAGGAAAGCGGTAAATTGGACGCGAAGTTCCGTGACGCGAATTCCGGAAAGCGATAAAGTCACTAGGCCGAAGCTCGAGGAAAGCAGTAAAATGGACGCGAAGTCCGGAAAGCAGTAAGTCACTAGAGAGCCGCGAAGCCCGAGAAAGCGGTAAATGGACGCGAAGTCCGTGACGCGAAGTCCGGAAAGCGATAAAGTCACTAGGCCGAAGCCCGAGGAAAGCCGTAAAATGGACGCGAAGTCCGTGGACGCGAAGTCCGGAAATCGATAAAGTCACTAGGCCGAAGCCCGAGGAAAGCAGTAAAATGTACGCGAAGTCCGTGGACGCGAAGTCCGGAAAGCGATAAAGTCACTAGGGCCGAAGCCCGAGGAAAGCAGTAAAATGGACGCGAAGTCCAGAAAGCATAAGTCACTAGGCCGAAGCCCTAGGAAAGCGGTAAAATGGACGCGAAGTCCGGAAAGCGATAAAGTCACTAGGACGAAGCCCGAGGAAAGCAGTAAAATGGACGCGAAGTCCGTGACGCGAAGTCCGGAAAGCGATAAAGTCACTAGGCCGAGCCCGAAAGCAGTAAAATGGACGCGAAGTCCGTGGACGCGAAGTCCGGAAAGCGATAAAGTCACTAGGCCGAAGCCCGAGGAAAGCAGTAAAATGGACGCGAAGTCCCGAAAGCGATAAACTCACTAGGCCGAAGCCCGAGGAAAGCAGTAAAATGGACGCGAAGTCCGGAAAGCAGTAAAGTCACTAGGCCGAAACCCTAGGAAAGCGGTAAAATGGACGCGAAGTCCGTGGACGCGAAGTCCGGAAAGCGATAAAGTCAATAGGCCGAAGCCCGAGGAAAGCAGTAAAATGGACGCGAATTCCGTGGACGCGAAGTCCGGAAAGCGATAAAGTCACTAGGCCGAAGCCCGAGGAAAGCAGTAAAATGGACGCGAAGTCCGTGGACGCGAAGTCCGGAAAGCGATAAAGTCACTTGGCCGAAACTCGAGGAAATCAGTAAAATGGACGCGAAGTCCCGAAAGCAGTAAAGTCACTAGGCCGAAGCTCGAGGAAAGCGGTAAAATGGACGCGAAGTCCGTGGACGCGAAGTCCGGAAAGCGATAAAGTCACTAGGCCGAAGCCCGAGGAAAGCCGTAAAATGGACGCGAAGTCCGTGGACGCGAAGTCCGGAAAGCGATAAAGTCACTAGCCGAAGCCCGAGGAAAGCAGTAAAATGGACGCGAAGTCCGGAAAGCGATAAAATCACTAGGCCGAAACCCGAGGAAGCAGTAAAATGGACGCGAAGTCCGTGGACGCGAAGTCCGGAAGCGATAAAGTCACTAGGCCGAAGCCCGAGGAAAGCGGTAAAATGGACGCGAAGTCCGTGGACGCGAAGTCCGGAAAGCTATAAAGTCACTAGGCCGAAGCCCGAGGAAAGTAGTAAAATGGACGCGAAGTCCGTGGACGCGAAGTCCGGAAAGCGATAAAGTCACTAGGCCGAAGCCCGAGGAGCGCAGTAAAATGGACGCGAAGTCCGTGGACGCGAAGTCCGGAAAGCGATAAAGTCACTAGGCCGAAGCCCGAGGAAAGCAGTGAAATGGACGCGAAGTCCGGAAAGCGATAAAGTCACTCTGCCGAAGCCCGAGGAAAGCAGTAAAATGGACGCGAAGTCCGGAAAGCAGTAAAGTCACTAGGCCGAAGCCCGAGGAAAGCGGTAAAATGGACGCGAAGTCCGTGGACGCGAAGTCCGGAAAGCGATAAAGTCACTAGGCCGAAGCCCGAGGAAAGCCGTAAAATGGACGCGAAGTCCGTGGACGCGAAGTCCGGAAAGCGATAAAGTCACTAGGCCGAAGCCCGAGGAAAGCAGTAAAATGGACGCGAAGTCCGTGGACGCGAAGTCCGGAAAGCGATAAAGTCACTAGGCCGAAGCCCGAGGAAAGCAGTAAAATGGACGCGAAGTCCAGAAAGCAGTAAAGTCACTAGGCCGAAGCCCTAGGAAAGCGGTAAAATGGACGCGAAGTCCGGAAAGCGATAAAGTCACTAGGACGAAGCCCGAGGAAAGCAGTAAAATGGACGCGAAGTCCGTGGACGCGAAGTCCGGAAAGCGATAAAGTCACTAGGCCGAAGCCCGAGGAAAGCAGTAAAATGGACGCGAAGTCCCTGGACGCGAAGTCCCGAAAGCGATAAAGTCACTAGGCCGAAGCCCGAGGAAAGCAGTAAAATGGACGCGAAGTCCAGAAAGCAGTAAATTCACTAGGCCGAAGCCCTAGGAAAGCGGTAAAATGGACGCGAAGTCCGGAAAGCGATAAAGTCACTAGGACGAAGCCCGAGGAAAGCAGTAAAATGGACGCGATGTCCCAGGACGCGAAGTCCGGAAAGCGATAAAGTCAATAGGCCGAAGCCCGAGGAAAGCAGTAAAATGGACGCGAAGTCCGGAAAGCGATAAAGTCACTAGGCCGAAGCCCGAGGAAAGCAGTAAAATGGACGCGAAGTCCGTGGACGCGAAGTCCGGAAAGCGATAAAGTCACTTGGCCGAAACTCGAGGAAAGCAGTAAAATGGACGCGAAGTCCGGAAAGCAGTAAAGTCACTAGGCCGAAGCCCGAGGAAAGCGGTAAAATGGACGCGAAGTCCGTGGACGCGAAGTCCGGAAAGCAATAAAGTCACTAG
This sequence comes from Punica granatum, assembly GCF_007655135.1. Lineage (NCBI taxonomy): Eukaryota > Viridiplantae > Streptophyta > Magnoliopsida > Myrtales > Lythraceae > Punica > Punica granatum. Next base: position 10,073,918 of record NC_045132.1, read on the forward strand.
GCCGAAGCCCGAGGAAAACCGTAAAATGGACGCGAAGTCCGGAAAGCGATAAAGTCACTAGGCCGAAGCCCGAGGAAAGCAGTAAAATGGACACGAAGTCCGTGGACGCGAAGTCCGGAAAGCTATAAAGTCACTAGGCCGAAGCCCGAGGAAAGCAGTAAAATGGACGCGAAGTCCGTGGACGCGAAGTCCGGAAAGCGATAAAGTCACTAGGCCGAAACACGAGAAAAGCAGTAAAATGGACGCGAAGTCCGTGGACGCGAAGTCCGGAAAGCGATAAAGTCACTAGGCCGAAGCTCGAGGAAAGCAGTAAAATGGACGCGAAGTCCGGAAAGCAGTAAAGTCACTAGGCCGAAGCCCGAGGAAAGCTGTAAAATGGACGCGAAGTCCGTGGACGCGAAGTCCGGAAAGCGATAAAGTCTCTAGGCCGAAGCCCGAGGAAAGCCGTAAAATGGACGCGAAGTCCGTGGACGCGAAGTCCGGAAAGCGATAAAGTCACTAGGCCGAAGCCCGAGGAAAGCAGTAAAATGGACGCGAAGTCCGTGGACGCGAAGTCCGGAAAGCGATAAAGTCACTAGGCCGAAGCCCGAGGAAAGCAGTAAAATGGACGCGAAGTCCAGAAAGCAGTAAAGTCACTAGGCCGAAGCCCTAGGAAAGCGGTAAAATGGACGCGAAGTCCGTGGACGCGAAGTCCGGAAAGCGATAAAGTCACTAGGACGAAGCCCGAGGAAAGCAGTAAAATGGACGCGAAGTCCGTGGACGCGAAGTCCGGAAAGCGATAAAGTCACTAGGCCGAAGCCCGAGGAAAGCAGTAAAATGGACGCGAAGTCCGGAAAGCGATAAAATCACTAGGCCGAAACCCGAGGAAAGCAGTAAAATGGACGCGAAGTCCGTGGACGCGAAGTCCGGAAAGCGATAAAGTCACTAGGCCGAAGCCCGAGGAAAGCGGTAAAATGGACGCGAAGTCCGTGGACGCGAAGTCCGGAAAGCTATAAAGTCACTAGGCCGAAGCCCGAGGAAAGTAGTAAAATGGACGCGAAGTCCGTGGACGCGAAGTCCGGAAAGCGATAAAGTCACTAGGCCGAAGCCCGAGGAGCGCAGTAAAATGGACGCGAAGTCCGTGGACGCGAAGTCCGGAAAGCGATAAAGTCACTAGGCCGAAGCCCGAGGAAAGCAGTGAAATGGACGCGAAGTCCGGAAAGCGATAAAGTCACTCTGCCGAAGCCCGAGGAAAGCAGTAAAATGGACGCGAAGTCCGGAAAGCAGTATAATCACTAGGCCGAAGCCCGAGGAAAGCGGTAAAATGGACGCGAAGTCCGGAAAGCAATAAAGTCACTAGGCCGAAGCCCGAGGAAAGCGGTAAAATGGACGCGAAGTCCGGAAAGCGATAAAGTCACTAGGCCGAAGCCCGAGGAAAGCGGTAAAATGGACGCGAAGTCCGGAAAGCGATAAAGTCACTAGGCCGAAGCCCGAGGAAAGCAGTAAAATGGACGCGAAGTCCGTGGACACGAAGTCCGGAAAGCGATAAAGTCACTAGGCCGAAGCCCGTGGAAAGCAGTAAAATGGACGCGAAGTCCGTGGACGCGAAGTCCGGAAAGCAATAAAGTCACTAGGCCGAAGCCCGAGGAGAGCAGTAAAATGGACGCGAAGTCCGGAAAGCGATAGAGTCACTAGGCCGAAGCCTGAGGAAAGCAGTAAAATGGACGCGAAGTCCTGAAAGCAGTAACCGGACGCAAAGTCCGGGGACGCGAAGTCCTGAAAGCAGTAAAGTGATGACGGGACTTGGCCCTGCATAAAGGTGAAGATGGTGGGACTTGGCCCTGCAGAATAGTGAGCGCCTACGTATCCTGTGAGACCGGGAATCAACGTCTGCCATGGTTCTAGCTGCTTGGCATCTGTGATCCTAACATCATTAGCAAGTCGTAGTGTGTCGTTAACGATGTACGGGTGTATCAATGCTTATGAAGATAACGTCATTGTGACACACGATGCTTCAGTTTTGGATTCCCTAGGTGACTCGCGAAGAACTTTGCTTAGGCAAGTACGACTGTATCTTGCCTTCAAAGGCCTCAATGCGAGGCCTTCAGGGACTTTTGTCGACCATGCATGGGCATATTAAGACGTTCTCAGTGACGCCCTAGCGACTCTATCGATTGTTCGAAGCTCTTGTCGGCTTAGGACCCTTCTCGTCAGGGTAGCGCAAGGCAGCTGCGTTTGTGACCCGCATGGGGAGTTCTGCGCAAATTTGACCAGGCCTCAGTCTAGTCTTCCCAACGTGTTATGACTAGGCTCCCGGAAAGGAATGTCTGGGATTTTGGCTTTGTGGTAGCCGATTGAAGGGTGGCTGTGACCCATTTTGGAGTTATTTAAATGACAAGGAGAAAAGAGAAAGCTTAGAGAGCACGTTGCCCCAAGCTAAAAGGATACACGGGTTCACGCCTGCAGGGAAATGTACCCCTATTTTGTCTTTCCGCGGTGTGGGCTGCGCCAAACTCCTCGGATGGCGTGCTCGGTTGTCCACTACCCCTGGGGAAGAATCCGCCTTGGAAAGTTGAGTTATGTTGAAGAGCCGATCGGGGATCGCGTTGGAGTAGACATCCTAGCCATGTCCCTTGGGGATCCCTAGCTCGAGCAGTGTGCGAGAGCCTCGGGTGACTGTTTTGTTTATCTCTCGTTTTGCTCTCCTTTTACTACGGTCACCCACCTCGGGGCCGCACCTCTCAACCTAAAGGGGATGAACTCTCCTTTTGCCACAACCGCCCGCCTCGGGATTTTCGGTCATGCCTCTCTTTTGCCCTAGCTTTTTCCTAGGTCGCCCCGAAGGGTTTTCGACCTAGCGGGCTCGATTCTTTTATCTCTCGAGTTTGCAAGGGCGAAGTGCTCGAATGATTCGACGTTCGAGTGCGTTACGCTCTGTCTCCGTCGAGGAGTTGCGACTGCTGCTTCCCTTTTTGTTGGGATTTGTTCATTTCTTTTGGATCGGGGGTGCCGGTGCTTTTGGTGAACCTCAGCATTGCCCCATTTTTTATTGGCGGGTTTTTCCCGCTTCTTTTCTCTCTCTCTTCATTGGCGGGTTTATCCCGCTTTTTTTCGCTCTGTTTTTTTCCTCGCAGCTGGGGTCTGTATTGTGCCCCTTGTACTTGTTTGAAACTCCTCGACTTTGCATCATCGAGGCTGCTTTTGTTTGCTTCGCCCCATGGAGACTTGATGTACTTTGTTGTCCTAGCCCAATTTTGCGAGGGCTGGTTTTCTCAGAAGTCTGATGCTTGTGCACTCAAAAGCCGAACTTCGCGTCTTTGTCCTTGCAAACTTTACAAGTCCTTTCCCCTATTGTCTAAAACGAAAACAAAATTGCCCCAGTAGTGTGGGTGACCAAGGTTGCCTCCGCGTGAATGTTGGACGGGGATGCCCCGGTCTTTGTGATTTGTGTCGGGCGTCTTGTACAACCATCATCCCCGATCGTGCTTGTGGTTCCAGCATCAGTTGTACGCCGGAAAGGTGTGCTCTCGAAGCCGATAGGCATGTTTGTTTGTCGATTGAGAAGGTTGTGCCGAAGGCATGCAGCTCGTTCGGATGCTTCCGTCGTCGGCTTCATAGGGGGTACCTCCTTGTCGGGCCCTTCCCTACTAAAGTATAGGAAGAAAGACCCGATAGGAGTTCTCGGGGAGGTGTGAACCCGCACATCGCTCTTCGCCCGCGACTGGCGTGTCCCTGTGAAGGATGACAAAGAGGATGATGCATTAGGCGATTATGCGGTGGAATGTGTGGTAAGAAATGTAAGGTGGACCCATGGGAGGTTCCCTCATCCAGCGCGCGACCCGTGGGTGCCGCGCGTGGGGGACACTCAATTCCGGGAGTCTAATCATCACCACCCTGGGGTGGTCAGACTGTGATCGCGAGCCGTATAGGCGTACTTTCCCTAATTGCTGGTTGGCATGCACAGCCGTCCTAGGGAAGGCTCGAGGAGCCGGGTCCCAAGAGGACTGGCGAGTTGAACAGATCCGACAGAATCAATAGGGCGTCTTCGGGACTGTCCTAGTGCCACTAGAAGGGTTTGTTCACGTCGGGAACCCATTTATGAATGCATATATAGAAGAGAGTTTAAGGAAGAAGGCGTGTTGCCCCGGCGGCTGGTTGATGGCCACAGCGGAGGGTGGGTCGGGATCATTCTCCGGTCGGAGATGTGACCGTGCTAGTGACTTTCGTAGCGGGTGGGCAGGGCCATGCTCTGTTTGTCGGAGTTATTGCCTGTGATCTTTTGCGGAGGGAGGGTTGGGATTCGGTGTCGAAGTTCCAAGGTGCTGGACGGGAAGTGTTCATTGTCCTAATTGTGGTCGTTCAAGGTCCAAGTTGCCTTCTTGTCGGTTATTTCCTGCAATGGGAAGAGGAAAGGCAATGAAGGAACAAGAACTATTCGTAATTTGAATGCAACAGCGTAGGGGAGCGAACTAGCCTGGTAGGCGTCATGCAGGCACACTGAGAGACATGCACAAGGTGTGTTGAGGATGCGTGCATGGGCAAGGTAGGGGTGTGCTCGCACGACGCGGAAAGGGCACACTGTTGTGCTGGTGGAAGCACTTGTAGCATCGAGGGACGTGTGCTCAACCATGCAATGACGTAATCGATTGCGCGGGATTAATGGGGAGTTAGTGTTGCTTGGATGGTTGGCCCTTGAGCTACTGATCGTCTTGCCGTGGAGGAGGGGTGAGGACCACGAGAGATCCACCTGCAAAGGCGGTCACAACTTTGTCTACCGTGTGGTAGTGTTAATTCTCGTGTAAAATAGTAAATAAATAGGATGCGTGCAATGCGTGAGTTTTCAAAAGCTAATGTTGTCGTTCACATTGACTCGAAAGGTTCAAAGTACAATGCAAATTTTGTAAAATAAAGCCTTAAGCTGATTTGCCACCACACTCGGGGTTTGAGCGAGCGCCGCCTTGGAAAGCACTGGGTCTAGGCGAGGGCCTTGCTGAGATATCTATCCTAGAGTGCATGTGTGGGTCTTCATGAGGCCCTTTCCTAGATCTCTCCAGGGCGGCGTTCGCTCAAGCAAGCTCCTGACCGCATCTCTGCATCTTGGCACGGGTTTGGGGGAGCTCCCTTTAAGGTGGTTGGCCGGCGAGTTCTTCATCTCTCAGCGACCTCTCGGTGATCGAACCTAGTGTTGATGAGGTCGATCATGTTGTCCCGGAATATACCCCATTCGCGTTCTGTGGCGAGTCGGTGAGGTCCTCGTGTGTTGGTGGACTTTGTCGAGGCGCGGGCAGGAGGCCGAGCAAGGCGTCCCTTACCAAGACGATAGGAAAATCCGTTTAGGACTCGTCAACATGAATGACATCCTAATTTTTGAAAACCGCATGATGCATGTGTACGAAGAGAGTAAATGCCCACGGCTTAATATAAATTACAAGGTACATGTACATCACTCTCGAAATAGAAGAGACTCAAAGTGGCACGCAGGCCGACCTGATGGACTATTTGTCGGAGTCGGGTTGAAGGCTTGCGTGGAGGCATAACACGATGCATGGTTTGGTGCTACAAGGACCGTGCTACGTAAGGATGGGGGCTCCCGACTCAAGGGTGTCAATTCCTTGAAATTGAGCGGGGATCTTTGGGGGCCTAATCGACGGTCCAACCGTGCGACGTACCCTTACTCGGAACCCCTATTTAACCTATGCTCCTATTACCGGTCGTGGGACGCGACCCATAGGTACCTAGAAGCTAGTATGATATGCAATGCATGTGCGGGAAATAAAAGTATGTTAAGTAGATAAGCGGGAAATGCGGAAAGCGGTAAATAAACAAGCAAACAAAGCAAGCGGGAACGAGCCCGAACCCTCTAAGTGTCCCCAGTGGAGTCGCCAAGCTGTGCGCACCCGAATTTCATCTCGTCGGGGCACGCATGCGCGCTTTTGGATCGCGCGGCTTGGGAATGTCCACCTTCCCGTGGGGATGCGCGACGGACACGCGTGAGAAGGAGTCGCCACTTACTGTTTACGACCCGTAGGTCGAGGGCAGTTGAGTCGCCCGGGTCTAGGGGTACGGGGTACACCTAAATGCTAAGGCAATGATCTGTGCGGAACCGGAAAATCCGTGTTCGGGGGTTCATGTTACGTGCGAGCCTATATCCCGCACGCCCTTTCGGTACTATGGTTTGCTAGGCTTGCATGTTTTATGATTTACCGCATGAATTAAGCTGCACTCGGCTCGCACGTTTTGACACCGAAGATTCGGTGAATTAAACGATGTCGGTTGAGAAGCCGAGAGAGAAGTAAACCCGTATGTCGGGGAGTTGGTTCACAATCTTGCGTTACAGTTCATCGAACCATGGAGGTTGAATCCCTGCGTGAACCAAAACCGCGAGATCTTGGATTTACATGTGTCTGGGCAAGCATTAGACCGATTCGATTAATTCGACTCTCAGACCGTTCGCTCACCGACTATAATTCTTACAGAACAAATGTACAAAATAAAAGTCCTTACAATGCTCTCGAAAACAATAAATACAAATTACAAAAAGGGTCGAATTCCAGTCGTTTCGCGTTCGGTTATTATTCCACTCTAACTCGCCGTGAGTTTAGGGAAAAAGACCAAAGAACTGAAATTCAATGGACGCTCTCACTGAATAGGGCGTTGGACCCTGTGAGTGTTGATTAGGGCGTTGAACCCTGTGCTCGATGATTAGGGCGTTGAACCCTAATATTATTCGGCCTAGGGATCAGGCTCGACCCGCATGGCAAACAGGTGCGGAAAGATAACACGCAACATGTAAATAACAGACAAGGTGTTTGTTATTATCGAGTGTACGTGTTTTAACAAGTTGTTAATCCGGGGTATTTTGGCATGCAAATCCTACCCTAGACAAACAAGCACGTGCCAATGTTTTAGCATTCGGCTTTGTATTGAGAACTTGACAAAGAGAGTCAAATCTCATGTGTGTGGATTGCTTTTACAGTTGTTCTGTATTGTGACACTGAATTTCCACTGAATTAGCCAAACTCATGTTTCGACTCTAGATTTGGAATCTAGAATTCCTCCTAACCATTATCTAGTGTTTGGTTAAGTCGAGTGAAAGGTTAATCAGCATTTTGCATGTTTTCTGACAGAGATAACCGTTCTAGTTACCCGAGTCATGTTAGGATGATAGAAACTCATCAGTTAGATAAGAAAGGGCTATGCAGATGAACCTGCACCTGAACAGGTAGCCCGTTCTTGTCCCATACTGTAGTGTTTCTGTCATGCCAACCCTAAGAGTGTCGCTGAATTGTGAAAAGACGATTTTGCCCTTTATTTGAAAATTGTTTTCAGAAAAGGAGAAACATCGCAGTGCAGGCCACCTCGGCCTGTAGCCGGTGTCGACCAATTCCCTGGGTCGTCCAGGGTTGTGTAAGAACCCTGAAAAAGCCAAAGAACCAGTCGATCTGCCTGGAAGTGATCTAGAAAGATCTTCTGTATCCTGACCTGAGCTACCTGGAATCAGGTAAACATTCAAGTTGAGACACAGAAACCCTTTTCAGACATCCATGCTACATCGGACCGCGCGTTTCGGGTTTTGAAATTGATAAGTTTGAAAAGGGCACCAACGTCATTTGACAACTCATCGACGCGAGTTATCAGTTAATGGCCAATTCGTGTAAACCTTATCAGTGTGAAGTGGGTTTAATCATGTGAGCGTCCCGATTAACCCGTTTGTGGAATTAATGCTTAAGGGTTGTGCCGAATGCATTAATTGTAAAAACGATTCGTGACTCGGCGACCAAGACGGGTCAAGAAAGACCGAGGAAGATTCGGCCAACGATGGCCGAAACACCCTTTGGTCCTAATAGGCCCGAAAGGGTCTCCGAATTGCGAATCCATGCATATTTGGTTTGGAAAGACATTTCATGTGAAATTCTCGATGTAATTGAACTTGCAAATTACACGAAATCCGAGAACGGATTTAAAACGGGAAGAGGAAGCCTCATGGAACCCGAATAACTCCATGAGACTCTCGGCCTATTCTCCTTGGATAAAGCCGAGAGGTCTCATGGCTTGTATTTGGTTTCACGAGTTTTCCCCGTCTTGTTTTGAATCGTTTCTCGCATGCTCAAACATCAAACATGTTAAATAACACGATTAAACGAAAGTCGGTATTATCATGATTTAAATAACACATTCAAACATGCAAACATGCACAAACATATTATTAAAGAAATCGATAAAACAATACCGACTTCATGGATGTGAGAAAAACGATAAAACTCAGGAAACAATTTAAATCGGGGCAAAGGAATCCGGTCTTGACCCAAAAAGGTCAAGAAAGCTCTAGGTTACCTCATGGAGAGGTTAACCCGAATGATCTCGGCTTTTCCGGGTCGGGATAGTTTCCTCGACTTCGATTTAAATATTTCCCGACATGCTAGCAAGTTAAACAATGATAAACATGCATGGTGTAATAAGGAAATTGCATAATATTAAAGTTCGGAATTAAAATCATGCTTAAAACCCCTCAAAACTCCATAAACACAACAATAATGTAAAAGTCCTAGCTCCTCTAAGTCGGGAATGGTCATACCTAGTCCCGAGATGCGGGATGGTACCTTCAAGAGTCGGGTTGGACCGTTGATGGGTCGGGTTTGGGCTGTTTTCCGTTGAACAGACCCGAATGGCACCAAACAGACCCGAATGGAAGGGTGGACAGACCCGACTGGCACAAGTCGGGTCGGACGTCGCCACGGAGGTTCCCGATGGAATTTTGAGGCAAGGTCGGGGGCCTTGGATAGCCAAGGGACTCCTCTAGGTGACCGTGGTGGTCGTTTGTTCCCAGAGTTGTCGGGTCGACCCGTACAGTCCTGCAAACATCACCCAAAACAGAGCACGTCTGGAAACTGGCCCGACTGGGCAGTTTTCGGGTCGGAATTCATAACGATGGATTCCGATGGACTTTTTGAGCAAGGCCAAAGTCTCCTGACTCCTAACTGACCCCTGGAGGTGGTAGAAGTGGTCGTTCATCTAAAAGGGTCACGGATCGACCCGATCTGCAAGAAAACAGAACAGACAGTCAGAAACGCCGGCCCGACTGAGCAGTTTTCGGGTCGGAATTCATAACGGTGGATTCCGATGGAATTTTTGAGCAAGGTCGGTGGCTCCCGACTCCTAACGAACCCCCGGAGGTGTTTGATGGGTTTGGAAAGTTCAGACCGACTCGAGAAGGTGAGAAAACAGGGTTGGAAGTTTTGACCCGGCTGGGCCAAAACTGTGCTCGGTTCTGTACTGAGCTGATTCTCTAACTTAGAGGCTTCAAACTTGAAATCTAAGCTCGGAAATGGATAGAGGGGGTCGAAAACATGTAGGATATGAAGTTTGGTGAAGTTTGGATTTAAGTCGGGATGGATTCCGACTTAAGTCTTGAGTGTTTTGCTTGGTTTTTGGGTGGTTCTTGCTTGCTGCGATTTTGCTGAAGTTCTTGGGAGGTTGAGAGCATTTGTTTGAGTGAGAAATGCTAGAGAGGGAGTGCAAGATGAGTTGTGTTTAAGTTAATGACCAAATGGACTTATAAATGTAAGCTTAATGACAAGATTGAGTGAAGTTAAATGCAATTAAATGGTGCTTAGGGCATCCGAATTTCTTAAGAGGGATTAGGGAGGGGAAGTTGTCTTGAAAAGGTTGATTGGGAAGTGATGGATGGAAGAGTGGAGTTGATGGGTGTAAGAGTGGAGTTGATGGGTGTAAGAGATATTTGAAATGTCTGGTGGGGGTGTGCTGGAGCCGACGGTGGGAGGGGCTTGAGCCGCGGCTTGGGCTGTCCAATCCGAGCCAAGGGTTGGGCCGTGGCTTGGGGTTGAGCCGCGGCTTAATGGCTTGGCTTGGCTAGGCTGTGGGTCCCATCCGATTAGGAGAAAAGCCGGCAAACGCTTGAGACTTGATTGAGCTCGCGTCCAACCTCCGATGTCCGATTAATTTGAAGATTTGGAAAGCTTGAAAGACGAAGATTTGGATGAATCTAATATCGCCATGCGTCGCGTGAACGGACGTTCGGGCGATTCGGCGCCTCGGGAGTCGGTTTTGCCTTGTTCGGACGTTCGGAGTGGAGTTTAGCGTCCCTTGATCCCCGATTGATCTTTGTGCATTCTTGCATTCGTTTCGGCGACCCTTTTGCCCCGCGGGTGATTGTTGGCTCGTCGTCCTCGGTCGGGGACCGTTGGCCCGGGAAGACCTAGGGACTTTGACCGGGATTTTCTCAGTGTGCCCTGAATGCTTTGAGGTGCTCGGGGATTATTGTGAGGTGCTCAGAGATCATTGCGGTCTCTGTTTTCCGTGGAAGTGCCCCGGAAGTTCGCCGGGAGACGTTCGTGACTACTGGAACGTACTTCGGGAAACCGAACCGACTTCCGGAAGGTTGTCTGAAGCTTGTTCCCCGGCCCTGGCGGTCCCTAGGCGCCTGTAGACCCGTTTTGAGGGGCCGTTTGCTTGTCAGTGGAGCGAACCCCGGGAGCTCTGTCAGAAAAGGCGTCCGGGAGGGATCGGGGTGTCCCGGCTTAAGCAATATGCCCCGGAAATGCACCCGGACGTGTCATTGGTTGCTTTGGCATTGAGAGGGATTTTTGAAGCCCCATATTGGGTACCTTTCGGTGCTTCGGTGACTCGGTGATGAATAGTGCCACAGTGCCAGCTCCGTGGTTTTTTGGGGTTCTTTGTCCGTTTATTCTTCTGACCGCTCTCTTCCGTCTTTCTCAGTGGACTAGCTTTTCTCCCGTCGTTTATGACTCCGTGCCCGCATATTGGCCCCTGATTACCGGGCGATGAATAGTGTCCCGGGCTTCAGTCGGGAATCCTCGTGTGGGAAGTCAGTGGGCCAAAATGGGGTGCTGACAACGATGATAAACATGCATGGTGTAATAAGGAAATTGCATAATATTAAAGTTCGGAATTAAAATCATGCTTAAAACCCCTTAAAACTCTATAAACACAACAATAATGTAAAAGTCCTAGCTCCTCTAAGTCGGGAATGGTCATACCTAGTCCCGAGATGCGGGATGGTACCTTCAAGAGTCGGGTTGGACCGTTGATGGGTCGGGTTTGGGCTGTTTTCCGTTGAACAGACCCGAATGGCACCAAACAGACCCGAATGGAAGGGTGGACAGACCCGACTGGCACAAGTCGGGTCGGACGTCGCCACGGAGGCTCCCGATGGAATTTTGAGGCAAGGTCGGTGGCCTTGGATAGCCAAGGGACCCCTCTAGGTCACCGTGGTGGTCGTTTGTTCCCAGAGTTGTCGGGTCGACCCGTACAGTCCTGTAAAAATCACCCAAAACAGAGCACGACTGGAATTTCGGACCCGACTGGCACAAGTCGGGTCGGACGTCGCCACGGAGGCTCCCGATGGAATTTGTGAGCAAGGCCAATGGCTCCCGACTGCTAACTCACCTCCGGAGGTGGCTGTGGTGGTCGTTTTCCGAAAAGAGTCTCGGATCGACCCGATCTGCAGGAAAACCGCACAAACAGTCAGAAATTTCGACCCGACTGGGCAGTCAGGCTGTTTCTTCTTCCTGGGGTTAAACCGACGGGTTTTTCTTGGATTTCTTGACTCCTTGACACCCTATGGTTGTGTGGGGAGGTGTTTGATGGGTTTTGATAGCTCAAACCGACTTGGAAAGGCTTGAAACCCGGTTTGACATTTTTGACCCGAGAAGGACCAAATCTGTCCAGATTTTGTTCAAGGCTGGTTCTATGGCTTAGAGGCTTCAAACTTAAAATCTAAGCTCAGAAATGGATAGAGGGGGTCGAAAAAATGTGGGATATGAAATTTGGTAAAGTTTGGATTCAAGCCGGGAGGGATTCCGACTTAAGACTTTGCCCGGTTTTGCTTGGTTTTGCTTGCTGGAAATGGCTGAAGCTTGCTGCGGTTTGCTATGGAGTTTGAGAGCTTTTGAAGAGTGAGAAATGCTAGAGAGAGAGTGCTTGAAGGTGTATGATTAAGTTAATGACACTTGGACAATATATAGGAAAGCTTAAGTGCAAGATTATTGAAGAAAAGTGAAATTAGGGCCATGGATTAGTGGAATCCGAATTTTTTAATCAAGATAGGGATGAAGACTTCTTCCATTGCATTGATGAGGAAGAGCCAAATGCATTGATGGAGATGGAGTTGATGGCTTGAGTGTTGAATAGAAAGACTAAAGATATTTTGGGCTTAGAGTGCATGAGAGGGAGAGGATGATGCCAAAATTGTTGGGGCAAAGGGGCGGTTGCCCTTGGGCAGCCCGTGGGTCCCACGGCCCATGAGGAGAAGCCAGGAGAAAGCTCGGGTCTCGATTGGTCGCGCATTCGAAGTTCGTGGTTCGAATTGAACGCCGAATTATCGATATGCGCGAGAAAACGGTTTTAACGAGCCTAAGATTGGCATTTTTCATGGAGAAATGTCTCAGAAGCGTACGAGACTCGAAAGCCGGTTTTGCTCATTGCAGGTGACCAGAGCGAAGTTGTCCGCTTCTGACAGCATATCTCTTGTCTGTGTCTCACGTTGGTCATTTTGACATAAATTGTCAGACAACGTGAACAATTGTCCCTTAAGCCGGTAATGCTAACGTGGGGCCGGAGACGTCCTAGGAGGCCGAAACTGGATTTCTCATAATGATTTCTGAGTTGCTTGGGCACTCCGAAGATTACTGTAATCTCTGTTTGTTGATATCAGACCTCCAAGGACTTGAAAAGTGTATCTGAGACCTCTAAAGCACTGCTCGGGAGGTCTAGATGAGTCGTTTGATTTATTCCGACGGTTCCACGTTGAGCCTTGAGAAGGTTAGCATGGTATAGGGTAGACACTCGGCATCAAGTTTCCGTGGAAAGGACCTCCGGATATGCATTTCCACTGAAAATGGCCATTTCCGCTCCTCGGAGGTTATTCGGGAAACTGAAAAGGGTTTTGCTGTCTGTTTTGCCCAATTGTGAATGTCCGCTAGAGTTTTCAAGGCAATGCGGTATGAACTTCGTTTGCCGTAATTCCATTAGACCAGTCTTCGATTATGCTCTTCCGAAGAGGGGTATGCCCGTTTTGTCGCTTGGAAGTCATTCAGGGTGTCTGTATGGCTTCCAAAAGACAACCTGAAGCACTGCACGTGCTCTGTATGATTGTGGGGCATGGCCGCATCTGATATTTGGAATTAACTTTTCTCCGAGAAACCGGCATTTCTGGACTTCCACTGAAAAGTTGTCTGTATATAGAAAGTTGTTCTGTATAGAGCAAATGATTTGCAAAATGCCTTTGGGGACACTTTTCATCTGTTTGGCATCGGAGTGGATTTTTGGAGTCCAATATTGGCTATCCTCCGATGATCGAGCGAACTATCGGAAAATAGAACCGTTCGTGTGATATAGTGAAAATGCCTGTTTTGGACATTGTTGAGCTCTCTAGTCACTCTGTTGTCCTTTGGTGACCCTTGGAGTCCTTCTGTCGTGTGTACATGTCATCTGCTTGATTTTGCTGACTTGAGAATGAATAGTGATTTCTCGCTCTGTGGAGCCTTTTTCTGTGATAACGCTCAAGTCGTGGCATTGTTCGCTATTGATGGACATTGTTTGACTTGTGGATCAAAATGGGGTGCTGACAGCTTGCCCCTCTTTGGTTGGATGCTCGGATAGAGGATTTGGCCAAAGACATAAAGAAGAACCCTGTTTTGGTCAGAGTGTTTGCTTTGACATCTCCTTTGATAGTTCCTTTCCTCCCTCTTTGGATATGTAGGGGATGTTGTACCTAATGTAAAGCAAGAAGAAACAAAATAAGGCTTGGACAAGTTTTTGCATAAAGTGGGGAAAAGATATATGAAGACAACATATGTAGTAACATGAAATGACATAAAAAGGAAACATGAAAACAATGTGCGGTTTGAAGTAAAGAATGCAAAGGTTAAAGAAAAGTACAAAGCTTAATGGAAAGTGCAAAACTTAATGGAAATTGCAAAGTGCAAGGCAAAAAAAGATAGAGCGCTTGCCCTAGGTTTTGCAAGATGTGTAGGTGAGAGGACCCAGCGAACTTAAGAAGCAATAAAGTAAACCTGCACGGGTTAGCAGACCCGGCAAGGTTGCAAGAGCCACGAGCAAGGTGGCTTGGCGAATTTGCGGAGCAGGTAAGTAAATTCGCACGAGTTAGCAGACCCGGCAAGAGTGCAGGAAAGTAAGCTCGCACGGGTTAGCAGACCCGGCAAGATTGCAAGAGGCACGAGCGAGGTGGCTCGGCGAACTTGCAGTGCAGGAAAGTAAGCTCATACGGGTTAGCAGACCCAGCAAGAGTGCAGGAAAGTAAGCTCGCATGGCTTAGCAGACCCGGCAAGAGTGCAGGAACGTAAGCTCGCACGGGTTAGCAGACCCGGCAAGAGTGCAGGAAAGTAAGCTCGCACGGGTTAGCAGACCCGGCAAGATTGCAAGAGGCACGAGCGAGGTGGCTCGGCGAACTTGCGGTGCAGGAAAGTAAGCTCGCACGGGTTAGCAGATCCGGCAAGGATGCAGAAATGTAAGCTCGCACGGGTTAGCAGATCCGGCAAGGATGCAGAAATGTAAGCTCGCACGGGTTAGCAGACCCGGCAAGAATGCAGAAAAGTAAGCTCGCACGGGTTAGCAGACCCGGCAAGGATGCAGAAATGTAAGCTCGCACGGGTTAGCAGACCCGGCAAGAGTGCAGAAGAGTAAGCTCGCACGGGTTAGCAGACCCGGCAAGAGTGCAGAAGAGTAAGCTCGCACGGGTTAGCAGACCCGGCGAGAGTGCAGAAGAGTAAGCTCGCACGGGTTAGCAGACCCGGCGAGGCTGCAGAAATGTAAGCTCGCACGGGTTAGCAGACCCGGCAAGAGTGCAGAAAAGTAAGCTCGCACGGGTTAGCAGACCCGGCGAGGATGCAGAAAAGTAAGCTCGCACGGGTTAACAGACCTGGCGAGGTTGCAGAAAAGTAATGCAAAGTCTAATATGAGTGCAAATGCTTGGGAATGGAATGATGCGCGAAAGGAATCTTTGTGATTCAATTTGAGGCTAGTGCTTGTCGACGCTGCAAATGATGCTGTGACAGAATGCTTTGTCGCTCGTTGTCTGATTGCAGTGCAGTTGAATGAACAGATCGGTGTTGATGCTGGGACGAAGTCATTTCATTGAAGCCTTGCTTTTGGGGCGGTAGTATGTTTGCTCTGTGAGAAGATTGTCGGAAGCCGACGTTTCGCATTCCGAAACTCGAGCTCTGGTGAGGAGCGCCTACGTATCCCGAGTGGTCGGGAATTAGAGTCTGCCGTAGTTCTTGCTGTTTGCAATACCTGTGAGCCTGACATTACTAGTAAATCATGTGAGAAATACTAACATGAGATAGGCACAGGTAAGCAGTAAAAAGTCGTTGTGACGCGGAGATCTTCAGTTTCAGGTCGCTTGAGCAACCCGTGAAGAATTTTGCTTTGACAGTGCAAGTAGGTCCCGTTCTCGGAGGCCTAGATGCGAGGCCTCCAGGGGCTCCCGTTAGTCATGGGCATATCGAGACTTCCCAACGATGCCCTAGCAGTTCTATCGTTTGTTGGACGCGCCCGTCGGCTTTGAACCCTTCTTAATAGGGTACCGTAGGGCGGCTGCATTTACAACCCGCTTGGGGATTTCTGTTTAGATTTGGTCAGACTCGGTCTAACCATTTCCAAAGTGTTATGACTAAACCCCCGGAGAAAAATGTCAGGGATTTTGGCTCTGTGGTAGCCTGTTAAAAGGGCGGTTGTGGCCCATTTGGAGTTATGCAAAGACAAAGAGAAAAGAGAAAGCTTAGGAAGCACGTTGCCCCAAGTTAAAAGGATACGCGGGTTCACGCCTGCAACGAGATGTACCCTCATTTTCCTTCGTCCTTCTGTTGTGTAGGTTGTACTGAACTGCTTGAACGGCGTATTCAGTTACCCACTGTGCTTGAGGAAGGTTCCTTCTTGGACGGTTGAATGGTATTGGAGAGCCGATCGGGGATCGTGTTGGAATAGATAACTTGGCCACTTCCCTTGGGGATCCCTTGTCCACACGATGTGTGAGAGACTAGGGGGCAATTTTATTTATCTCTCGTTTTGCTCTCCTTTTGCTACGGTCACCCACCTCGGGGCCGCACCTCTTAACCTAAAGGGGAAGAGCTTTCCTTTTGCCACGTCCGCCCCAAAGGGTTTCCGGTCATGCCTCTATTTTTCCCTAGCTTTTGCCTAGGCCGCCCCAAAAGGGGTTTTCGACCTAGCGGGTTCGATTCTTTTATCTCTCGAGTTTGCAAGGGCAAAGGTTTTGAAGGATTCAACCTCCGAGTGCATTGTTTTTTGTCTCCGTCGAGGAGTTTTGTCTGCTGCTCCCCTTTTGTCGGAGTTTGTTGATTTCTCTGGATTGGCGACGCCGGTGCTTTTGATGAACCTCGGCATTGCCTTTCTTTTGTTGGTTGGCGGGTTTTTCCCGCTTCTTTTCTCTCTCTCTTCATTGGTGGGTTTTTCCCGCTTCTTTCCGCTCTGTTTTTTTCTTGCAGCCGGGGTTTGTTTTGTGCCCCGTGTATTTGTTTGAAACTCCTCGACTTTGCATCGCCGAGGCCGCTTTGGTGTGCTTCGCCTCGTGGAGACTCGTTGCATGTTGCTAGCCCTATTTTATGAGGACCGGCTTTCTTGGAAGTTTGACTCTCGTGCACTCGAAAGCTGAACTTCGTGTCATTTGCCCTTGCAAGCATTGCATGTGAATTTTCCCCTGTTGACTAGAAACAAAATGTAGAATTGCCCCGTGAATAGGGAAACGAGGTTGCTCTGGTGCGAATGTTGAACGGGGATGCCCCGATCTTCATTCGTTGAAGTGGCCCATGGTAAGCGCCTTGTGCGATATCTCTGATCATCTCTTGCTGTTCTTTGCAGTACGTGCCTCTTGGAGGGTGCACACTGCTGAAGTCACTGGATGTTCAAGGAAGACAGTTGCATAAATGCTGAGTGATTCGTTCGATTGTCCTCGTCTTCGACTTCATAGGGGGTACCTCATCGTCGAACCCCTCCCTCGCCAAAGTATAAGGAAAAGGTCCGAGACAAGTTCTCGGGGAAGCATGAACTCGCGAATCGCTCTTCGCTTGTGGTCAATGTGCCCCTGTGAAGGATGACAAAGAAGACAATGCATTAGGCGATTATGCGGGGGATATGTGGTAAGAAATATAAGGTGGTCCCATGGGAAAATCCCTTTTTGTCCCGCCCGCGACCCATGGGGTGTCGCGTGCAGACGACATTTGTTTCCGAGAATCTGGTCATCACCACTCTGGAGTGGTTAGACCGTGACTGAGGTCACATAAGCATATTTTCCCTAATTGCGGGTAGGCCTGTGCAGCCGTCCTAGGGAAGGCTTGAGGAGCCGGGTCCCATGAGGACAGGCGAGTCGAACAGGTTCAACAGAACTAATAGGGCGTTGCAAAGACCGTCCTAATGCTCCGTTGAAGGATTTGTTCATGTCGGAAGCCCATTTGTGGGAATGCATTTAAATTAAAGTAAAAGAGAGTTTAAAGAAGACTGCGCATGTTGTTCCAGTGCTTAGTCGACGGCGACGGTAGAGGACGGGTGAGATCCATTCTTTGATCGGAGGCATGATCGTGCCGGTATCTCCTGCGATCGAGAGTTGGGTCATGCTCCGTTTGTGGAGCTGTCACTTCCGGTCTTTGCAGTTGAAGGATTAGACTTGCTCCTCAGAGTATCGCTTGGATGAATTTGAATCCAAGTCGATTTTGGATTTCAGATGAGCCTGAAAGCAGTAAATGTGAGGTGTCAAAACCTGAAAGCAGTAAATGCGTGGCTGGAGCCCAAAAGCAGTAAATGCTGGGCCGGGGCCCGAAAGTACTAAATGCGAGGCCGAAGCCCGAAAGCAGTAGATGTGGGGCCGAAGCCCGAAAGCAGTAGATGCGGGGCCGAAGCCCGAAAGCAGTACATGCGAGGTCGAAGCCCGAAAGTGGGGTCGAAGCCCGATGCAGTAAATGCTGGGCCGAAACCCTATGCAGTAAATGCTGGGCCAAAGCCCGATGCGGGGCAAAAGCCCAAAAGTTGGGTCGAAGCCCTATGCAGTAAATGCTTGGCTGAAGCCCGATGCGGGGCAAAGCCCAAAAGTGGGGCCGAAGCCCGATGTGGGGCCGAGCCTGATGCAGTAAATGCATGCTCGATAAGAAAGTGCAAGAGATGCAAAAGCAAAGGTCAATGCTAAGCAACAGTGTAAGGCGCTGCAAAGCAGTGACTCTGATTTTCTCGCATTCTTTGTGGAGGGAGGGTGGGAACTCAGTGTTGAAATCCCAATGAGCTGGATGAGAGACGTTTGTTGCCTCAATTGTGATGGTTCAGTATTCAGGCTGCCATCTTGTTTGGGGATTTCCTGCAATGGAAGAAGGAAACAATGAAGGAGCATGAACTGTTCGCAATTCCAATACAAGGGTGTAGGGAAGCGAACTAGCCTGGTAGGCAAACCGAAATTTGCTAATGGGAGGCTTAAGTGTGCTTACTTTTGCTTAATTACCCATTAGCTTTGCCTATAAATGACCCAAAAGTGATTAAGATAATGACTTCTCCTCTTACACACTCTCTCCAACCTTTCTCCTTCAAGAAATCCTCTCAAACTCCATAGCCAAGAACACTCAAGAACCAGCAAGCTTCAACACTTCAAAACCAAGAGAGAAAAACCGAAGCAAACCCGAAGAAAGCTTTGAGTTTCTTAAGTCGGAAGCCGATGTTCATCATCCAGACTTAAGTTCAAAACTTCTCAAACTCCATGGACCACATGTTTTGGACCCAAGGAGTTCATTCACGAGCTTAGATTTTTGGTTTGAAGTCATTTGCTCATCATTTCAGGTTGATTTCCTCATTTCGGGCGAAGATCGTGCTCTCGGGTGAACAGTGCACCCGTAGCCTCACGCTCGCGCGTCCAGCCGCGAGCCCACGAGCCTCCCGTGCTCTCCAGCCGCACGCCCCGTGCACCTAGCTCCTCGAACGTGCATGCCCTTGCACCCGAGCACTCTTCCAAGCATTCAACCGAGTCACCCGACTCTCGAACACTTCCCCGACTCTTTCCTCGTATCCCGAGGCTAGGTAAATCACTCTTGACTTAGAGGAGTTACGGCTCTTTACATTATTTGCATGGCTAATGGAGTAATATGGCGTTTTATGCATGTTTAACTTGCAAGACTTAATTTTTATACACTTTCTTGTTATATTATGCATGTTCATCATCATATAACATGTTAGCATGTCGGGAAACATTTGGATCGACCCTCGGAAGACCTTCCCGACCCGAAATAAGCAAAAGAGCTCTCGGGTTTGCCTCAAGAAGAGGTGACCGAGGCTTGGCTTGCTTTCCTCGGGTTAAGATCGGCCTTCTTAGCCCGATCCAAGCTTGATTCCCGAGTTTTCTCGTGTTTTCTTACGTGCATGAAGTCGGTATTGTTTTATCGATTCCTTAAATAACTTGTTTGTGCATGTTTGCATGTTCGAATGCGTTAGTCAAGTCATGGCAATACTGACTTTCGTTTAATCATGTCATTTATCATGTTTGTCGTTTAAGCATGCGAGAAATGATTCGAAACGAGATGGGGAAACCTCGTGGAATCCCATTCGAGCCATGAGACCTCTCGGCTATCTCCAAAGAGAAGTAACCGAGAGCCTCTTAGACTCGTACGGGTGGCATGAGGATTCCTCTTCCCGTTTTGAGTCCGTTATCGGCTTTCGTGTAATTTGCAATTTACATTATTGTCGCAATATCGCATGAAAATGTCTTTTCAAAACAAAGCATGTATGGATTCGGGTATCAATGACTCATTCGGGTCCATTCGGTTACGAGGGTAGTTTCGGTCATTGGACCAAATATCCTCGATCCTTACAGAACCGTCTTGGCCATCGATTCACGAATCGTTTTCACAATTAATGCATTCCGCGATAACCTTAAGCATTAATTCCACGAACGGGTTAATCGGGACGTTCACACGGTTAATTCATTCAATTTAAACAACTTTGCATGAATTGGACATTAATCTGTAACTCGCGTCGACGAATTACAAAACGGTGTTAATGCCCTTTTCAAAACCCTCATACTTTCAAATCCGTATTGTGTTGTTCTCCTTTTCTGGAGACAAATTTTCAACTCAAGGGCAAGAACATCATTTTGTGATGTGCCGACATCCTAGCTCAGTTTAAGGTGTCAGTTGGGTACTCTGTATCAAAATCACAATTAACTGATTAATCATTTCACTCGACTTAACCAAATGCTAGAAAATGGTTAGGTGGAACTCTAGGTTCCAAATCTAGAGTCAAAACACGAGTTGGGCTAATTCAGTGGTAATTCAGTGTAACAACACCGAATCACTGTAAAAACAATCCACACACTCGAAACTTGACTATGGACACCCGACATGTCAGGTTCTCAAACCAAAGGCGAATGCTAAAACATTGGCACGTGCTTGTTTGTCTAGGGTAGGATTTGCATGCCAAAATACCCCGGATCAATAAACTTGTTAAAACACGCACACTCGACAATAACAAACACCTTGTCTGTTATTAACATGTTGCGTGTTATCTTTCCGTACCTGTTTGCCATGTGGGTCGAGCCTGATCCCTAGGCCGAATAATATTAGGGTTCAACACCCTAATCATCGATCACAGGGTCCAACGCCCTAATCAACACTCACAGGGTCCAACGCCCTATTCAGTGAGAGCGTCCATTGAATTTCAGTTCTTCGGTCTTTTCCATAAACTCACGGTGAGTTAGAGCGGAATAATAACCGAATGCGAGTCGACTGGAATTCGGCCATTTGTAATTTGTATTTATTATTTTCGAGAGCATTGTAAGGATTTTTATTTTGTACATTCATTCTGTAAGAATTCCAGTCGGTGAGCGAACGGTCCGAGAGTCGAATTAATCGAATCGGTCTAATGCTTACAAGTAAATCCAAGAACTCGCGGTTCTGGTTCACGTAGGGATTCAACCTCCATGGTTCGATGATCTGTAACGCAAGATTGTGAACCTATTCCCTGACACACGGGTTTACTTCTCTCTCGACTTCTCCACCGACATCGTTTAATTCATCGAAGTTACGGTGTCAAAACGTGTGAGTCGAGTGCACCCTAATTCATGCGGTAAATAAAACAAAAATGCAAGCCTAGCAAACCAGAGCACCGAAAGGGCGTGCGGGATATAGGCCCGCAGTAACGTGAACCCCCGAACACGGACTTTCCGGTTCCGCACAGACCAATACCTTAACAACAAACTAGGTGTTCCATACCCCTAGACCCCGGGTAACTTATCCGCCCTCGACCTTCGGGTCGTAAAATGATAAGTGGCGACTCCTTCTCTCACGCGTGTCCGTCACGCGTCCCCACGGGAAGGTGGACACTCCCAAGCCGTGCGATCCAAAAGCGCGCAATGTGAGCCCTGACGAGAGTCCACATTCGGGTCCGTACAGCTTGGCGACTCCACTGGGGACACACTTAGTGGGTTCAGGCTCGATTCGTTTGCTTGCTTGCATGTTCATTTACCGCTTTCCGCAATTTTTCGCTTATTTATTTTACTCACATTTACTTTTCTGCACTTGCATTGCATCATCCTAGCGGAATTCTAAGTACCAAATGCCTGAAATCCCACAGGCACCAATTTAGGAAGCTAGGTTAGTCAGAGGTTCCGAGTAAGGGAGCGGATCGAGTCGGCTCCGCCACCGAACCGGCCCCCAAAGATCCTCGCTCGATTTCAAGGAATTGACACCCTTGAATCGGGAGCCCCCATCCCTAGTTAGTGGTTGTCCCAGTAGAACACTGAAACCATGCATAAACAGGGACCGTCATGCTGGACCAAAATTTGCCTTCATGCCGCCAACCGACCCAAAAGTTGAGTCTTTGAGTCGGCTCGTAGTTTTTCTTTTAGGCGAGCCTTTTGTTGTTTTCACTGAATGAGTGTTGTACAATGTAAAGAACTCGTGTTATAATTTATTTTTTCTGCACCTGCATGCATGTTTTCAAAATAACCTAGGACATCACATCGGTTTAATGTTTAAGCTCCCCTTTTCAAATTAACTATCTTTGCAAATTAAGGAACTTGAACCAAATCGATGCAATGGCATTAGCTTTTGAAAACTTATACACTGCATGCATTCTAGCTATTTCTATGTTTGCACAACAGATGCCATGTCTCGCACAACAGGCGAGTCGTGCCAACATTCGCGGATAGACCACCCGCGGTCTTCACTTCTCCATAGCGAGATGTGCTGTGACCAGAAGCCGAGTCCATCCCGGCCACCTTCCCCGCACGACAGGCGAGTTGTGCCAACCTTTGCGGGCAAGCCACCTGCGGCCTTCACTCTTCCTCCATGGCAAGGCGAGCTATGGACCGAGGGCTGACCCACCTTCCAAGGCGAAACTAACCAACAGCAACTTCTTACTAACAAAGAGCGTCATCGCATGATTGGACGCACATCTCTCCGCATGACCCCACGCATCTACCAACGATTAAGCGTGCCTTATACATGTCCAAGCATGTTCACACCAACTCATACACGCATGCTCAACATATCAATGCATGTCTCGTGGTGGGCTCGCACGACGCCTACCAGGCCAGTTCGCTTCCCTACACTCTTGCATTGAAATCCTGAATAGTTCATGCTCCTTCATTGTTTTCTTTTCCCATTGCAGGAAATTCTCAACAAGAAGACAGCCTGAATACTGAGCGAACACAATTGAGACGACGAACGTCTCTCATCCAGCTCCTTGGGATTTCAACACTAAGTCCCCATCCTTACTCCACAGAGCAAGACCGCAAGCAAATCAGTGTCACTGCTTTGCAACGCCCTGCGCTATTCCTCAGCATTGACCTTTGCTTTCACATTTCTTGCACTTTCCTATCAAGCCCGCATTTACTGCATTGGGCTCCGGCCCTACATCGGGCTCTGGCCCAGCATTTACTGCTTTTGGGCTCCGGCCCGGCATTTACTGCTTTTAGGTTTTGACACCTCGCATTTACTGCTTTCAGGCTCATCTGAAATCCAAAATCGACTTGGATTCAAATTCATCCAAGCGATACTTCGAGGAGCAAGTCTAATCCTTCCACTGCAAAGACCGAAAGTGACAGCTCCACAAACAGAGCATGACCCAACTCTCGATCGCAGACCAGCACGGTCATGCCTCCGATCAAAGATTGGATCTCATCCACCTCCGTTGTGGTCGCCGACTAAACACTGGGGCAACACGCTCAGTTTCCTTTAAACTCTATGTTGCTTTCATTCAAATGCATTCCCACAAATGGGCTTCCGACATGAACAAATCCTTCAATGGAGCATTAGGACAGTCTCGAGGACGCCCTATTAGTTCTGTTGGACCTGTTCGACTCACCTGTCCTCATGGGACCCGGCTCCTCGAGCCTTCCCTAGGACGGCTGCGCATGCCTACTCGCAATTAGGGAAAACATGCTTATGTGACCTCAGTCATGGTCTAACCACTCCAGAGTGGTGATGACTAGATTCCCGGAAACAAATGTCTTCCACACACGACACCCCATGGGTCGCGTGTGGGACAAAAGGGATTTTTCCATGGGTCCACCCCATATTTCTTACCACATATCCCCCCGCATAATCGCCTAATGCATTGTCTTCTTTGTCATCCTTCACAGGGCCACATTGACCACAGGCGAAGAGCGATGCGCGAGTTCACGCTTCCCCGAGAACTTGTCTCGGACCCTTTCCTTATACTTTGACAAGGAAGGTGTTCGACGATGAGGTACCCCCTATGAAGCCAAAGAGAAGGACAATTGAGTGAATCACTCAGCATCGATGCAACAGTCTTCCTCGAACATCCAGTGACTTCAGCAGCGTGCACCCTCCAAGAGGCATGTACTGCAAAGAACAGCAAGAGATGATCGGAGACATCGCACACGGCGCCTGCCACAGGCCACTTCCACAAATGAAGACAAGGGCATCCCCGATCAACATTCGCACCAGGGAAACCTCGGTTTCCTATTCCACATGGGGCAATTTGACATTTTATTTTCCTAGACAATAGGGGAAAATCACATGTTACGCTTGCAAGGGCAAATGACACGAAGTTCAGCTTTCGAGTGCACGAGAGTCAAACTTCCAAAAAGCCGATCCTCACAAAATAGGGCTAGCAACACGCAACAAGTCTCCACGAGGCGAAGCACACCAAAGTGGCCTCAGCGATGCAAAGTCGAGGAGTTTCAAACAAAGACACGGAGTACAAAACAAACCCCAACTGCAAGAAAAAAAAAGAGCGAAAAGAAGCGGAAAAAACCCGCCAATGAAGAGAGAGAGAAAAGACGCGGGAAAAATCCGCCAATGAACAAAACAAGGCACTGCCGAGATTCATCAAGAGCACCGGCGCCGCCAATCCAGAGAAGTCAACAAACCCCAACAAAAGGGGAGCAGCAGACACAACTCCTCGACGGAGACATAAAACAATGCACTCGGAGGTTGAATCCTTCGAACCCTTTGCCCTTGTAAACTCGAGAGATAAAAGAATCGAGCCTGCTAGGTTGAAAATCCCTTTTCGGGGCGGCCTAGGCAAAAGTTAGGGTAAAAGAGAGGCACGACCGGAAACCCTTTGGGGCGGTCGTGGCAAAAGGAGAGTTCTTCCCCTTTAGGTTGAGAGGTGCGGCCCCGAGGTGGGTGATCGTAGCAAAAGGAGAGCAAAACGAGAGATAGATAAAATTGCCCCCTAGTCTCTCACATATCATGTGGACAAGGGATCCCCAAAGGAAGCGGCCAGGTTATCTATTCAAACACGATCCCCGATCGGCTCTCCAATACCATTCAACCGTCCAAGAGGAAACCTTCATCAAGCACAGTAGGTAACTGAATACGCCGTCCAAGCAGTTCGGTACAGCCTACACAACAGAAGGACGAAGGAAAATGGGGGTACATCTCGCAACAAGCGGGAATCCGTGTATCCTTTTAGCCTGGGGCAACGTGCTTCCCAAGCTTTCTCTTTTCTCTTTGTCTTTGCATAACTTCAAATGGGTCATAGCTACCCTTCAATAGGCTACCACAAAGTCAAAATCCCAGACATTCCTTTCCGGGGTCTAGTCATAATGCTTTGGAAATGGTCAGACCGAATCTGAACAGAAATCCACAAGCAGGTTGCAAATGCAGCCGCCTTACGGTACCCTATTGAGAAGGGTTCAAAGCCGACGGGGGCGTCGAACAAACAATAGAACTGCCAGGGCATCGTCGGGGAAGTCTTGATATGCCCATGCATGGCTAACGGGGGCCCCTGGAGGCCTCGTATCTAGGCCTCCGAGAACGGGAGCAAAATTCTTCACGGGTTGCTCAAGCGACCTCGAAACTGAAGATCTGTGCATCACAATGACGCTCTTTTTACTGTTTACCTGTGCCTATCTCATGTTAGTATTTCTCAGATGATTTACTAATAATACTAGGATTACAGGTACAACAGGCACGCAAGAACTACGGCGGACTCTGATTCCGGAACACTCGGGATACGTAGGCGCTCAACCCCAGAGCTCGAGTCTCTCAACACACGGCATCCTGCAAAGCAAAATCCCACATCACTGCAGCCAGGGTTTCACACCCGCTTTACTGCTTTCGGGTTACACACCCAACATTTACTGCTTTTGGGTTACACACCCACACATTTATTGCTTTCGGGTTACACACCCACACATTTACTGCTTTCGGGTTACACACCCAACATTTACTGCTTTCGGGTTACACACCACACATTTACTGCTTTCGGGTTACACACCCACACATTTACTGCTTTCGGGTTCACACCCACACGGGTTACCCACACGGGTTTCACACCCACACGGGTTTCACACCCACACGGGTTACACACCCAACATTTACTGCTTTCGGGTTCACACCCACACGGGTTTCACACCCAACATTTACTGCTTTCGGGTTCACACCACACGGGTTTCACACCCAACATTTACTGCTTTCGGTTCACACCTACACGGGTTTCACACCCACACTGCTTTCGGTTACACACCCAACATTTACTGCTTTCGGGTTTCACACCCACACGGTTTCACACCCAACATTTACTGCTTTCGGGTTTCACACCCACACGGGTTACACACCCAACATTTACTGCTTTCGGGTTTCACACCCACACGGGTTACACACCCAACATTTACTGCTTTCGGGTTACACACCCACATGGGTTTCACACCCAACATTTACTGCTTTCGGGTTTCACACCCACAAGGGTTACACACCCAACATTTACTGCTTTCGGGTTACACACCCACACGGGTTTCACACCCAACATTTACTGCTTTCGGGTTTCACACCCACACGGGTTTCACACCCAACATTTACTGCTTTCGGGTTTCACACCCACACGGGTTACACACCCAACATTTACTGCTTTCGGGTTTCACACCCACACGGGTTACACACCCAACATTTACTGCTTTCGGGTTTCACACCCACACGGGTTACACACCCAACATTTACTGCTTTCGGGTTACACGCCCACACGGGTTTCACACCCAACATTTATTGCTTTCGGGTTTCACACTCACACGGGTTACAAACCCAACATTTACTGCTTCCGGGTTTCACACCCAGACGGGTTACACACCCAAAATTTACTGCTTTCGGGTTTCACACCCACACGGGTTTCACACCCAACATTTACTGCTTTCGGATTTCACACCCACACGGGTTACACACCCAACATTTACTGCTTTCGGGTTTCACACCCATAGGGGTTACACACCCAACATTTACTGCTTTGGGGTTTCACACCCACACGGGTTACACACCCAACATTTACTGCTTTCGGGTTATACACCCACACGGGTTTCACACTCAACATTTACTGCTTTCGGGTTTCACACCCACACGGGTTACACACCCACACATTTACTGCTTTCGGGTTACACACCCAACATTTACTGCTTTCGGGTTTCACACCCACACATTTACTGCTTTCGGGTTTCATACCCACACATTTATTGCTTTTGGGATACACACCCAACATTTGCTGCTTTCGAGTTACACACCCAACATTTACCGTTTTCGGGTTACGCACCCCACATTTATTGCTTTTAGGGTTCCACACTCACTTAACACAACTTTCATTAAGCTCCGCACTTTTCATCAACTCAACTCTTTCTGTCAAATTTCACACTTTTCTCTAAGTTTCGTATTTTTCATTGAGCCCATTTCACATTTTACATGCATTTCCTTTATGCACCTTCCTATTTATTGCAAGACTCGCTTATGCCTTATTTCGTTTTTTTCCTTCGCATTTAGGTATGGTATTTCCCACATATTCAAAGAAAAAAAGGAAGACAGTCTTGGGAGAAGCCATATTGGACATCACGACCAAAACAGGGTTCTTCTATATCTTTGGCCGAATCCTCTATCAGAGCATCCAGCCAAAGAGGGGCAAGCTGTCAGCACCCTATTTTAGTCCACAAGTCAAACAATGTCCATCAATAGCAAATAATGCTACGACTTGAGCGTTATCACAGAAGAAGGCTCCACAGAGCGAGAAATCACTATTCATTCTCAAGTCAGCAAAATCAAGCAAATGACACATGCATATGATAGAATGACTCTAGGGGTCGTCAAGGAGCAATAGAGTGACTAGAGAGGTTAGCAATATCCAAAACCGGCATTTTCAGTATATCACACGGACAGTTCTATTTTCCGATAGTTCGCTCGATCATCGGAAGATAGCCAATATTGGACTCCAAAAATCCACTCCAATGCCAAACAGATGAAAAGTGTCCCCAAAGGCATTTTGCAAATCATCTGCTCTATACAGAACAACTTTCTGTATACAGATAACTTTTCAGTGGAAGTCCAAAAATGCCGGTTTCTCGGAGAAAAGTTAATTCCAGATATCAGGTGCGGCCACGCCCCACAATCATACAGAGCACGTGCAGAGCTTCAGATTGTCTTTTGGAAGCCATACAAACACCCTAATGACTTCCGAGCGACAAAACAGGCATACCCTTCTTCGGAAGAGCGTAACCGGAGACTAGTCTGATGGAATTACGGCAAGCGAAGTTCACACTACATTGCCCTGAAAACTCCAGCGGACATTCGCAATTGGGCAAAACAGACAGCAAAACCCTTCACGGTTTCCCGAGTAACCTCCGAGGAGCACAAAAGGCCATTTTCAGTGAAGATCTATATCCGGAGGTCCTCTTTGGGGAACTTGATGCCGAATGCTTATGTTACACAATGCAAGCCTTCTCAAGGCTCGATGTGGAGTCGTCGGAATGATTCACACAACTCGTCTAGACCCCCCGAGCAGTGCTTTAAGGGTCTCAGATGCACTTTTCATATCCTTAGAGGCCCAATCTCGGCAAACAGAAATCATAGTGATCTCCGGATCGCCCAAGAAACTCAGAAAGCAATCTGAGAAATCCAGTTTCGGCCTCCTAGGACATCCCCGGCTCCATATTTTGCATTACCGGCTTAAGGGTCAAGTGCCCACATAATTTGACAATTTATGTCAAAATGACCAACGTGGGATGCAGATACAAGATATGCTGTCAGAAGTGGGCAACCACGCTCTGAATGCATAAAAGGAGCAAAATCGGCTTCCGAGCCTTATATAGACATTTGGCAATTTCTCACGGAAAATGCCAATCTCGGACTCTTCAAACCCGTTTCCTCGCGTATATCGATAATTCAACATTCGGTTCGAACCACGAGCCTCGAATTCGCGATCAATCGAGACCCGAGCTTTTTCTCGATTTCTCCTCTTCGGTCGTGGGACCCACGGGCTACCCAAGATGAGTCACCCTATGCTCTAGAAGCTTCTTCTTCCTCTTCAATGCAAGAAGCCAACTTGCCCTCTCTTAGCCAAAATATCTTGGAGAGGTTGAAGACAACACTCAATGCTCATCAATGCTCATAAATGCTCTTGGATCATCTTCATCAAGAACACTTGGTTCACATTCATCCTCATCCTCATTAGGCAAACCGAAATTTGCTAATGGGAGGCTTAAGTGTGCTTACTTTTGCTTAATTACCCATTAGCTTTGCCTATAAATGGCCCAAAAGTGATTAAGATAATGACTTCTCCTCTCACACACTCTCTCCAACCTTTCTCCAAGAAATCCTCTCAAACTCCATAGCCAAGAACACTCAAGAACCAGCAAGCTTCAACACTTCAAAACCAAGAGAGAAAAACCGAAGCAAACCAGAAGAAAGCTTTGAGTTTCTTAAGTCGGAAGCCGATGTTCATCATCCCGACTTAAGTTCAAAACTTCTCAAACTCCATGGACCACATGTTTTGGACCCAAGGAGTTCATTCATGAACTTAGATTTTTGGTTTGAAGTCATTTGCTCATCATTTCAAGTTGATTTCCTCATTTCGGGCGAAGATCGTGCTCTTGGGTGAACAGTGCACCCGTAGCCTCACGCTCGCGCGTCCAGCCGCGCGCCCGCGAGCCTCCCGTGCTCTCCAGCCGCACGGCCCGTGCACCTAGCTCCCCGAACGTGCATGCCCTTGCACCCGAGCACTCTTCCAAGCGTTCAACCGAGTCACCCGACTCTCGAACACTTCCCCGACTCTTTCCTCGTATCCCGAGGCTAGGTAAATCACTCTTGACTTAGAGGAGTTAGGGCTCTTTACATTATTTGCATGGCTAATAGAGTAATATGGCGTTTTATGCATGTTTAACTTGCAAGACTTAATTTTTATACACTTTCTTGTTATATTATGCATGTTCATCATCATATAACATGTTAGCATGTCGGGAAACATTTGGATCGACCCTCGGAAGACCTTCCCGACCCGAAATAAGCAAAAGAGCTCTCGGGTTTGCCTCAAGAAGAGGTGACTGAGGCTTGGCTTGCTTTTCTCGGGTTAAGATCGGCCTTCTTAGCCCGATCCAAGCTTGATTCCCGAGTTTTCTCGTGTTTTCTTACGTGCATGAAGTCGGTATTGTTTTATCGATTCCTTAAATAACTTGTTTGTGCATGTTTGCATGTTCGAATGCGTTAGTCAAGTCATGGCAATACCGACTTTCGTTTAATCATGTCATTTATCATGTTTGTCGTTTAAGCATGCGAGAAATGATTCGAAACGAGATGGGGAAACCTCGTGGAATCCCATTCGGGCCATGTGACCTCTCGGCTATCTCCAAAGAGAAGTAACCGAGAGCCTCTTAGACTCGTACGGGTGGCATGAGGATTCCTCTTCCCGTTTTGAGTCCGTTATCGGCTTTCGTGTAATTTGCAATTTACATTATTGTCGCAATATCGCATGAAAATGTCTTTTCAAAACAAAGCATGCATGGATTCGGGTATCAATGACTCATTCGGGTCCATTCGGTTACGAGGGTAGTTTCGGTCATTGGACCAAATATCCTCGATCCTTACGGAACCGTCTTGGTTATCGAATCACGAATCGTTTTCACAATTAATGCATTCCGCGATAACCTTAAGCATTAATTCCACGAACGGGTTAATCGGGACGTTCACACGGTTAATTCATTCAATTTAAACAACTTTGCATGAATTGGACATTAATCTGTAACTCGCGTCGACGAATTACAAAACGGTGTTAATGCCATTTTCAAAACCCTCATACTTTCAAATCCGTATTGTGTTGTTCTCCTTTTCTGGAAACAAATTTTCAACTCAAGGGCAAGAACATCATTTTGTGATGTGCCGACATCCTAGCTCAGTTTTAGGTGTCAGTTGGGTACTCTGTATCAAAATCACAATTAACTGACTAATCATTTCACTTGACTTAACCAAATGCTAGAAAATGGTTAGGTGGAACTCTAGGTTCCAAATCTAGAGTCAAAACACGAGTTGGGCTAATTTAGTGGTAATTCAGTGTCACAACACCGAATCACTGTAAAAACAATCCACACACTCGAAACTTGACTACGGACACCCGACATGTCAGGTTCTCAAACCAAAGTCGAATGCTAAAACATTGGCACGTGCTTGTTTGTCTAGGGTAGGATTTGCATGCCAAAATACCCCGGATCAATAAACTTGTTAAAACTCGCACACTCGACAATAACAAACACCTTGTCTGTTATTAACATGTTGCGTGTTATCTTTCCGTATCTGTTTGCCATGCGGGTCGAGCCTGATCCCTAGGCCGAATAACATTAGGGTTCAACACCCTGATCATCGATCACAGGGTCCAACGCCCTAATCAACACTCACAGGGTCCAACGCCCTATTCAATGAGAGCGTCCATTGAATTTCAGTTCTTCGGTCTTTTCCCTAAACTCACGGTGAGTTAGAGTGGAATAATAACCGAACGCGAGTCGACTGGAATTCGGCCATTTGTAATTTGTATTTATTATTTTCGAGAGCATTGTAAGGATTTTTATTTTGTACATTCATTCTGTAAGAATTTCAGTCGGTGAGCGAACGGTCCGAGAGTCGAATTAATCGAATCGGTCTAATGCTTGCCTAGATACAAGTAAATCCAAGAACTCGCGGTTCTGGTTCACGCAGGGATTCAACCTCCATGGTTCGATGATCTGTAACGCAAGATTGTGAACCTATTCCCCGACACACGGGTTTACTTCTCTCTCGGCTTCTCCACCGACATCGTTTAATTCATCGAAGTTACGGTGTCAAAACGTGTGAGTCGAGTGCACCCTAATTAATGCGGTAAATAAAACAAAAATGCAAGCCTAGCAAACCAGAGTACCGAAAGGGCGTGCGGGATATAGGCCCGCACGTAACGTGAACCCCCGAACACGGACTTTCTGGTTCCGCACAGACCAATGCCTTAACAACAAACTAGGTGTTCCATACCCCTAGACCCCGGGTAACTTATCCGCCCTCGACCTTCGGGTCGTAAAATGATAAGTGGCGACTCCTTCTCTCATGCGTGTCCGTCACGCGTCCCCACGGGAAGGTGGACACTCCCAAGCCGCGCGATCCAAAAGCGCGCAATGCGGGCCCTGACAAGAGTCCACATTCGGGTCCGTACAACCTTCCAGTTCTATGATTGTCTAATGCCCTAAATTAATTATCCCTAATGTCTTAGCGAATAACTAACTAGAAACATTGCATTAATCCCTGGATAATCTCTAATTAAACTAATTAACGCAGATTTCGCATTTAACTAATTAGTCTAATCTAGAATTTCTAACAAACACTATATCAACTCCCGTATCAATAGTGTTTCTAACAATTATAACCAATTAAGAATTAAAATTGAAATTATAGGAATTGCAATCATGAATCATCAACACATCTATTAATCCTATAACATGGCGACAATCATCATATTAGCTTCCTAGGGTTTCATCATATTCACACAACAAAAGCTTAGAACATCATGGAATTGAAAACACAATTATAATTCCAAGGAGTTATTGCAATAGAATCCATATTCAGCAGTAAACTCAAGATATTGAATCCTAAAACAAAAACCCAACGATTCCTTTAAGGAATTGTCTCTTCCACAATTCTTCGCTTCAAATCAATTGATCCAAGTGACGGCTCCAGACAAGACTCTCTCCAAAAACTCTCTAGGTTAAAGAATGGTGAAAGATGGCTCCCCCCCCCCCCAGGGTTTCCTAATCTTGTTATGAGGAGTATTTATATCCAAAACAAATAAAAGATTTCCGAAAGATATAGGCTGGCTCCAAATTGCGCAAAACTCCTCAATATTGCTCGTAATTCCATCTAAGTCCTCAAAGACCTACAATATCAAATTACACATAATTAAGCACCGACTTCTTATAATTTCTATAAAATTAATAATAATTTAACATGAATTGCACAATAAAATAAGAGTATAATATGCCCTTATCACTCGGCCATCCGAATTTGGTTGTATCCAGAGAAGCCATCCATGAAAGAAAACTGGGTGTGACGCGCCGTGTTATCGACTAGCATGTCGATGTGGGGCAAGAAAATTGTCTTTGGGGCTAGCCTTATTGAGGTATCGGTAGTCGACGCAGACTCGAACCCTTCCATCTTTCTTTTCCACCGGCACAATGTTTGCCACCCATTCGGAATAGTTACAGACTTCGAGAAAGCCTGCGTTGATCTGCTTGACAACCTCCTCCTTGATGCGGAGAAGGAGGCTTGCCCGTTGCCGTCGCAATTGTTGCCGTTTGGGCGGGAACTTCTCAGTGTCTAGCGGGAGGAAGTGCTTTACTATTGACGGGTCTAGACCCGGCATGTCGGCATAGGACCAGGCGAAAACTTCTTGATACCTGGTCAGGAAATCGATCATTCGGGCCCGTTGCGTTGGGTCGAGGCTCGTGCCGATCTTTAGGATGCGAGGCCCGTCTTCAGTGCCCACGTTAATTTCTTCCGTCGGCTCGAGCGAGGTGAGCTGGCGATCCTCGAGGCGGCGCAAACTCTCTTCTATCTCGGGCACTAGACTGTCTTCGTCGAGCCCTTCCCCAAAGTATATGGGTTCTGGCTCTCCGAGACATTCTTCGGATGGGTTCGAATCAACGTGTCGAAGATTTGGATTCGAGTGGACCCTGGAGAATTGAAAGAATCGTCTTAGAAAATTTAGAATGATGTGAACAAAAGAGTAGGGAAGAGAGAATGGAATAGACAAGGATTCAAGAAAATGCATATAGGGAATTCATTGATAGTGTGGATCGTGAAGCCATAACAGAGTTCCCTCTTCCGTCGTGTGGCCTACGGCTACGCCGACACGCGGGAAACATCTTGTACATAGATAAATCTTACACATCGGCGATCACATCCGAATAGCACAGGACTGAGGTCCAGTTGTTAAGCTCCTCGTTTTCCTACGCCGGGCGGATGTGAACCCCTGAAAGAATCTCCTCGGTGACGGCATACACGGTTGGCAAAGCGTCAGTCGTGTCATCGAAGTCCGAGGAAGGGCCGTCAGAGGTGCTCCCGATGATGAGTGGAGGCCCGGGGAAGAAGTGGGATAGCGGGGGGACTGGAATGCCCCTGTTGAGCCTACCATAGTGCGTAGCGAAGCGATGGAGATGGTTGCCCCGGCGGGCCTCAATAATTTCGTGGCAGGAGGGGCGAAAGCCGAGTCCCCTCCTATGCTTGTACTTTTCAACTTCAATGGGGCGGCTGATTCCTTGCCTGCGCTCCCCAAGGCCGGTGCCGGGGATGTAATTGTGGCGCAAAAGGACCTTCCCTATCATGCGGTCGGCGCGGGATGGTCCGACCTCTCCGTAATCCCGAATGACGGATATGGTCTCAAAGGAGTGGAAGGGCAAGTTTTCGTCGTTTCCAACGCTGATGTAGGGAACTGTCGTCTCTTTGTAGATGGCGTAATCTTCCTCCCCTTTGACCGTGATGATCCTCTCTTCGACGATGAATTTCAACTTCTGATGTAGTGAGGATGGAATGGCGTCGGCCGAGTGGATCCAGGACCTTCCGAGCAGTAGGCTGAAGGCGTTTGGGATATCCAACACTTGGAATGTGACGCTGAAGGAGTATGGGCCGATATCTATGAGGAGGTCGATTTGTTCGTTCACCTCTCTCCTCGAACCATCAAAAGCTCGGACCGCTGTTTTGCTGGGACGGACGCGGTTGAGATCCACGTTCATCTGCTTCAAAGTGGTCACCGGGCACACGTTGAGCGCGGAGCCGTTGTCAATCATGACTCGGCCAACGATATGGTTGTTGCACTTGCAGACAATGTGCAATGCCCGGGAATGCGCGCATCCTTCAGAGGGGAGGTCATCGTCTGAAAACGAGATGGTGTTGGAGAAGTTGGAATTGATGGTTTCCTCTATCCGGTCCGGGGACGTCCCTTTGGGGACTTATGCAGCTGTCAGGACCCGCAGGAGGGCCTCCCTGTGGGGTTCCGAATTGAGTAGGAGGGCGAGCAATGAGATGTGGGGCGGAGATTTGGCCATCTGCTCCACCACCTTGTATTCGCTCGCCTTGATGATCTTCATGAAGGCTTCGGCCTCCTCTTCAGTCACTTTCCTGGGCGGAGTAGACGGGGCCCTGGGCATCGCCTCTACTTCGGTTGCGGGTGCCTTCCCCTTGTCGGTGGTCGCCGGGTTCTCGTATAGCCGTCCTAAGCGGGTTATGCCCATGACGCCGAATTGTTGCTCAAGGTTCCCGACACCTCCCTCATAGGTCCAGGGGACCTTGTTGTCCGAGTATGGTTCTCCGGTAGGAATATCTATGACGAGCGGGGCAGGAGGTGCGTCAATCCCGGTGAACCTGATTGCGGCTTCTGCGGGTACATACTCAATCACGAAGGGGGAGGGCCAACCTTGCTCGCCTTTGCCCTCCCTTGATGTGCATACGGTGATCATGTTGATGGAGGGTCCCTGAGCCGGTCCATGGTCGGGGAGCGGATTAGCCTGTACATTCGGAGACCTTACAGCATTGAATACGAGCTCCTTCGCATCAATCATCTCTTGGATCCTCTCCCTTAACTTCCAGCAATTGTCTAGGGTGTGCCCTGGTGCCCCTCGGTGGTACTTGCATTGCTTGCTCTGATCTTGGATGGTTGGATCGAAGCTCGGGCCGGGCGCTTTTGTCCCGACCTTGTCACGAATTTGCTGGTAAATGTGGGAAAGTGGGATCGGCAGGGCCGGGTATTGTCTGCGGGGTCGCAGTTGCACTGCACCGCCCTGTTGACCTTGCGGGGATGGGACTCGTTGTGTCGGCTGAGAAGCCCTAGGAGCCGGGGGTTGGTATTGAGGGGCTTGGGATGGAGTAGGGGCATAATGGTGGACGACGGGCGACGGCACCGTAGGTGGGGGTGGAGGCGGTAGTACGGAATAGTAGATTGGTTGGGTAGGGGGTTGAGGCCGATATTGAGGTGCATGCGGGGCGTAGGAGGGAACTAGGGGAGGCGCCGCCGTGAAGTTCATCGAATACTGCTGGGAGGCCTGTTGCGCCGTGTTGACGGCGTTCACTGAAACTTCCTTCCCCCTTCTCCCGTTGGAAGATGACGATGTCGCGAGGACCTTCTTCGATGACTCCTCTCCTTTACTGACGGGGCCTTCCATCCTGCCAAGCTTAATTCCCAAATCGAGCTTTTTCTCGGCCTCAATAAGGTCGGAGAATGATGAAGTGTCCGCCAACAGGTGTGAATAATACACCCCCCTCAGGGTAGAATGGAACAACTGGATTTGCTGAACTTCACTAATCGGAGGGATGTGTTTCGCCGTTTGGGCACGCCATTTGGTGGCGTATTCCTCGAACCTTTGGCCCTGTGTCATTTCTTTCGTGCTCAACTCCAGAAGGGTGGGAGGCATCTCTGCGCAGTATCGGTATTGGTCGGTGAACTTCCGAGAGAGATCCTCCCACGTCGGGATGTCCTCGGCCTTCAGCGACATGAACCAATCGAGGGCCGATCCCGACAAGCTATCCTGGAAGGAGTGGATGACAAACTCCTCGTATTCCCAATATTGCAACATCTTCCCTCGGTAGTGGCGGAGGTGGTGGCGTGGATCCGTCGTGCCCTCATAAGTCTTGAATTCCGGGATCTTGAACTTCGGGGGCAGCCGCATACCCGGGAATAGGCTACAGTCACCGTAGCGTGCGTCGGGACGAGCATCACCCGCTTTTAGGGCCCGTATCGTTTCTTCCCGGGGACGCGCAACGGACGCACGTGAGAAGGAGTCGCCACTTGCCATTTTACGACCCGAAGGTCGAGGGCCGGCAAGTTACCCGAGTCTAGGGGTACGGGGTACACCTAAATGCTAAGGCAATGGTCGTACGGAATTGGAAATTCCGAATTCGGGAGTTCTATTACGTGCGGGCCTATATCCCGCACGCCCTTTCGGTACTCTAGCTTGCTAGGCTTGCCATTTTGTTTATTTACCGCGTGATTTAGAGTTGTACTCGACTCACCCGTTTTGACAACGTAAATTCGATGAATTGATCAAGTTGGGCCGAACATCCAAAAGGTGAGTACGTTTGTGCATCGAGGAATCGGTTCACTATCTTAGCGCTACAGTTCACCGAACCATGATGGCCGATTCCCTACGTGAACCGAGGCCACGAGTATCCGAGCTCACTCACCCTTTGGTAGGAATAGACCAATTTAACCGATTCGGCACTCGGACCTCTCGCTCATCGATCGGGATCCTTACAAATATATGAATGAACATACAAATAGAATTCTCACAATGTTCTCTCGACTAATTATAAAGTACAACTAAATGAGTAAATGGATCCCGATTGGTTTGCATTGGGCCAATATTCCGCTCCGGCTCACCGTATATTTTGAATAACCGATAAACGAATTAAGGCAACGCGGGCTCAAGGAGCCGGGGGTCGGGTCCGATCGATCCAACGGTTTACGGGAGATCCGGTCGGTTCTCACTGTATCCGATGGACCGATCGAGTTCCCAGGTGATATCTAGATCCGTTTCACACGCCCAATCCAAATTGCCTTCCACATAGGCCGTATTCGGAGTGTAACGGTGAATCGAGGCTAGATCCCATTCCGCACACGGGTTGCACGCGCTCGGTGAGTGAAGAGGCGTTGGACCTCGTGTTCGGTGATTTGGGGCGTTGGACCCCGTGCAACGCGTAACCTATGGGCTCGGGCCCGAACCGCAATAAATCGTCATAGGCAAGGATAAAACAGAAGAAAACTGATAAAACTGACATAATACAGACAACAACTGACAACTATCGATGAATACAAACAAATGGTGCATTAAGTCGAATGTACGTGATTTAATCAGTTATTAACCGGGGTTGATTAGCAAACAATGTATCTATCCTAGGCAAACATAAAGGGCGGGCTAGGATATGCTTCTAAGCCAATTATGTGTGTGAATTTGTTTTAGGACTCTTATTCAGTTAAGTGTCGCTACGGTTTCACCGAATTAGCCAAACTCGTGTTTTGACTCTAGATTGGAATCTATCATTCTGCCTATCCATTATCTAGCGTTCGATTAGGCCAAATGTATGATTAATCCGGTTTTTCGTATTTTTGTAACTGAAATAAAATGATCCCCACCGAATCTACAATAGGAAGAAAGAAACACCGAAAACGAACGAAATGGGCCGCGCGAATGAAACTTGCACCCTAACGGGTTGTCCTTTCTCGTTCATAATTCTAGGTGTTTCCAACTCCCTAAAGCCTAGGGTATCGGTGAACCACGGAATGACGATTATGCCCTTGGAGGATAAAATTACAATGCTCGTGTATAGATTGGAGGTCGCGTTACACGAAGAGGTCTAAGAAGGACTCGCGCATCTTGACTCGAGCCGCCTCAAATAGGGCCCAGACTCGAGTCATAGCACACGAGTGCTCGTTAGACATCTATTTTATTCGTGTTACGTGTCTCAGTATTTTGAAATTGTGAGCTTTTCAATGAAAAAGGGCATTCACGCCGTTCCATAAATCATCGATGCGTTTACAAACTAATGACCAATTTACTCAATTATTTAGTCCAAGTGATTTAATTAACCGAATGGCATGTCCCATTTCTCCCATTTGTGAGATTTTCGGTGATTATCGTTCCGCATTGTGGTTATGGTTCTAACGGGAAACGTCCGGGTCCAACGCATCCAACACATAATTCAAATTCGCTCATCAACTAAAAGAGATAATATAACCACGAACAATTCCAAAGACCGGTTTTAAAGTGACAATGGAAACCCATCCTCACTCAAAGGGGGTCCCAAAGCTTTCGGCCATCCCCTAAGAGTAAACGGCCGAATGCTCCATGACTCACTACGAGTGTCGATGGGCTTCCGTGCCCATTTCAACCGGCCTTTGCATACAACCCGCAACATGCATGTGAAAATAGCATTCATTTCATTAAATCAAACACCAATGCGGCCCCGATCTACACTAATGAGCATGTGAGGCGCTCAAAATAGCACGTTCAAGGGATCAACGAAGACGGCATTGAATCATCTAACGGTAAACTCGGAAATAAACCACGGGAACGCACGGCGTCACGAAGCAAAGAGCTCCAAAGCTTCGGATGGATCAAGGGACCTCTCGGCCCCCTTTGCAAAGAGGATGGCCGTGGGTCTCCCTTGACACATTCGACCTCTTTGGGTCTCTCACGTCAAGATCCCGAGCCTTTCCATCACGTATACATGTTATAATCACGGTAAGAGACAATAAGATGTAGGGAGCAACGAATTTCGGGGCGAAAGAGCTCCCGTGCGTCCGTGAGGGGCAACGGGACTCTCGGCCATCCCTTTGGGAGGCATGGCCGTGAGTTCCATGACCCTTACGGACCACAAGGGGCTCTCTAACCTCGAAGTGGGTCGTTCCCGCCATGGCATGCACATTCATACAACGTTCGGACGTAGCTAAGAAAGTAAGGACACATCACGATGCATGGGATTGCATGAATCCAAAGAAAAGCGTAAGCTTTCATGTATTCGGGCCTTTAAAACGTGCGAACATTTCATACAAGCGAAGAATCGAGGACCCTAGCTTATCTAAGTAGTAGGGGACGTTACCTAGCCTTGTTGCACGAGAAGAAGAGTCGGGGAAGCGGCCGTGGGAGTCGCGAGACTCGGCTGGAAGCTACGGGTCAAGGGACCCGAGAGATGGCAGCCGCGGCAACTCGAAAGAATGGGGTCGGCACGCTAGCTCCGGTCACGACACGGCGCAAGATCGGGTTCGTTGGACTCCTAAGAGATGGATCTAGACATTCGTGGATAGTCCCGAACATGCCAAACCCTAAACAAACCCGAAACAGTGAGATAAAACTCGGTAGAAATCAAGTGGACCCGGTAAAGGAGAAACGGGTGGAACGATGGTTATGCACAGTTGATCGGCCCTCGGACCGTGACCACCTCTTCACGGGGGAGGGTGAGGGTTGTGAGGAACCCTTTGAACGTGATGGCACGACTCGTAGAAGTCGTGGGAAAAAATGGCACATCGGAAGGCTCGGTGTGCGCGGCTAGGGGGTCTCGGGACCCGATTGCTCTTGTGGCTGGAACGTGATGTTGGGGACCTCAAATGGAAAATCTAAGCCCGGAAATGGACTTAGGGGGTGGGAAATATGTAGACTAGGGTGTTTGATGATTTTTGGCTTAAGTCGGGTCGGGTGGTTACCGGAATACCGGGTGGCTTTCTGGCGATTTTGGCCGGTTTCGGACTTGGCAAGGGCTGGATGAAACTTAGGAGTGGGCTGGAGGTTGAGAGCTTTTTAGAGAGAAGTTGGCTTGAGAGAGA
The DNA here is from genome assembly GCF_007655135.1 of Punica granatum. Classification (NCBI taxonomy): domain Eukaryota; kingdom Viridiplantae; phylum Streptophyta; class Magnoliopsida; order Myrtales; family Lythraceae; genus Punica; species Punica granatum. The sequence goes on from NC_045132.1 coordinate 10,113,983, forward strand.
GTGAGAATGAAGAAGTCATTAGAGTTAATGATGAATGGGGCTTTATAGGGATGGCTAACGGCTCGATTAGGGGGATTTAATCACGGCTTAGGGGCTTAAGCAAGGGCTGCCGAAATTTTAAGGCAATTAGGGAGGGCAAATAGTCACTTAGAGTGTAGGGGAAGTAAGGGTAAGAGTGATGGGAGTGATGGATGGATGATGGGAGCTGATGGATGTGAGAGAAATTCAAATTTGTGGTGGAGGGAGCCTTGGAGCCGCCGACCATGGGGGGAAGCCGTGGCTTATTGCGGGGGAGCCGAGTCTTGAGGGGTTGAGCCGCGGCTTGGTGGCTTGGCTTGGCTGAGCTGTAGGTCCCATCCGATTAAGAGAAAAGTCGGAAAACGCTTGAAACTTGATTGAGCTCGCATCCGATCTCCGATGTCCAATTAATTTGTAGATTTGGAATGCTTGAACGAAGAGAATTTGAATGAGCCTAATATCGCCATACGTCGTGTGAACAAACATTCGGGCGACTCGGCACCCCGAGAGTCGGTTTTGCCCTGTTTGGACGTTCGGAGTGGAGTTTAGTGCCCTTCGGTCCCCGATTGCTCTTTGTGCACCTTGACATTCGTTTCGGTGACCCTTCTGCCCCGTGGGGGATCGTTGGCTCGTCACCCTCGGCCGAGGACCGTTAACCCGGGGAGGCCTAGGGACTTGTAACTGGGATTTTCTCAGTGTTCCCTGAATGTCTCAAGGTGTTCAGGAATCGCTGCGGTCTCTGTTTTCCATGAATGTGCCCCGAAGGTTTGTCGGGGGCGTTTGCTACCACTGAAACGTCCCTCGGGGAGCCCTGTAGAGTTCCGAATGGTCGTCTGAAGCTTGTCCCATGGCCTTGATGGTCCCTGGGTGCCTATAGGCCCGTTTTAGGGGGCCGTCTGCTTGTCAGTGGAGCGAGCCTCGAGAGCTCTATCAGAAAAGGCGTCCGTGAGAGATCGGGGTGTCCCGGCTTATGTGGCATGCCCCGGAAATGCGCCCGGACGTGTTGTTGGTCACTTTGGCACTAAGAGGGATTTTTAGAGTCCCATATTGGGCACCTTTCGGTGCTTCGGTGACTCGGTGATGAATAGCGCCACAGTGCCAGCTCCGTCGTTTTCGGGATTCCTTGTTTGTCTGTTCTTCTGATGGCTCTCCTCTGCCTTTCTCGGTGGACCATGCTTTTCTTCCGCGATCCATGACTCTGTGCCCGCCTATTTGCCTCCGTTTTCCCGATGGTGAATGGTGTCCCGAGCTTTGGTCGGAAGTCCCCCGTTGGAGCCGGTGGACCAAAATGGGGTGCTGACAATTGGTCCAGCAAAACGGTCCCTGCGTATGCATGGTTTTCGGTGCTATTGGGAAAACCGCTAACTAGGGTTGGGGGCTCCCAATACAAGGGTGTGAATTCCTTGAAATCGAGCGAGGATCTTTGGGGGCCGGTTCGGTGGCATAGCCGACTCGATCCGTTCCCTTACTCGGAACCTCTGACTAACCTAGCTTCCTATTTTTGGAGCTCGTGGGATTTCGAACAAGGTACCTAGAAACCCGCTAGAATGATGCTATGCAAATGCGTAAAGTAAATGTGCGCGAAATATATGTGCTTAAAATAAATGTATGGAAAGCGATAAACAAACATGCAAGCAAGCAAACGGAATCGAGCCCAAACCCTCTAAAAGTCTCCAGCGGAGTCGCAAAGCTGTGAGCACCCGAATTTCATCTCATCGGGGCACGCATGCGCGCGCCTATGCAACGCGGCTTGAGAGTGTCCACCATCCCGAGGACGCGCGACGGTCGCGCGTGAGAAGGAGTTGCCACTTGCCATTTTACGACCCGAAGGTCGAGGGCCGACAAGTTACCCGGGTCTAGGGGTACGGGGTACACCTAAATGCTAAGGCAATGGTCGTACGGAGCCGAAAATTCCGAATTCAGGGGTTCTATTACGTGCGGGTCTATATCCCGCACGCCCTTTCGGTACTCAGGCTTGCTAGGCTTGCCATTTTGTTTATTTACCGCGTGATTTTGGGTTGCATTTGACTCGCCCGTTTTGACATCGTAAAGTCGGTGAATCGATCAAGTTGGGCCAAGGTTCCGAGAGAAAAGTAGGCTTGCATCTCGAGAAATCGATTCACTATCTTCGCGTTACAGTTCGTCGAACCGTGATGGTCGATTCCCTGCATGAACCGAGACCACGAGTGTTCCAACTTACTCATCTCTTGGGCAACAACAGACCAATTTGACCGATTCGACACTCGGACCTCTCGCTCACCGATCGGGGATCCTTACAAATGAATGAATGAATATACAAACAAAACCCTCACAATGTTCTCTCGAATAATTACAAAATACAACTGAATAAAGTAAATGGATCCCGATCGGTTTGCATTGGGCCAATATTCCGCTCCGGCTCACCGTGTGTTTTGAATAATCGATAAATAAATTAAGGCAACGTGGGTTCAAGGAGCCGGGGGTCGGGTCCGATCGAACCAACGGTCTGCAGGAGAACCGGTTGATTCCCACTGTAACCGTTGGACCAATCAAGCTCCCGGGTGATATCTAAACATGTTTCACACATCCAATCCAAATTGCCTTCCACATAGGCCATACTTGGAGTGTGATGGTGACTCGAGGCTAGATCCCATTCAGCACTCGGGTTGCATGCGCTCAATGAGTTAGGAGGCGTTGGACCTCGTGTTCGGTGATTTGGGTGTTAGACCCCGTGCAACACGTAACCTATGGGTTCGGACCCGAACCGCAACAAATCAGTAAAAGTAAATGGAAAATAAAAGAAAACTGATAAAACTGATGAAAAACAGACAAAAACTAATAAATGCAGATAAATACAGACAAATTGTATATTCGGCCAAATGTACGTGATTTAATCAGTTATTAACCTGGGTTGATTAGCAAACAATGTATCTAACCTAGGCAAACAAAGAGGTGGGCTGGGATATGGTTCTAGGCCAATTACATGTGTGAATTTGTTTTAGAACTCTATTTAGTGAGGTGTCACTGCGGTTTCACCGAATTTGCCAAACTCGTATTTGGACTCTAGATTGGAATATAGCATTCCGCCTATCCATTATCTAATGTTTGATTAAGTCAGATGCATGATTAATCCAGTTTTTCGTGTTTTGAAACAGAAATGAAGATGCCCGCCACCGAATCTACAATAGGGAGATAGAAACACCGAAAGTGGAGGGAATGGGCCGTACGAATGAAACTCGCGCCAGAACGGGCCACCCCTTCTCGTCCATAGATCGAGGTGTTTCCGACTCCCTAATGCCTAGGATATCGGTGGATCGCGGAATGACGATTATGCCATTGATCGGTAAAACATGTGTAGTTCGCATATGAATTAAAGATCACGTGACACGAAGAGGTCTAAAAAGGACTCGCGCGTCTCGACTTGAGCCGCCTCAAATTGGGCCTAGACTCGAGTCATAGTACACGAGTACTCGCTAGACACGATTCTATTCGTGTTACACGTCTCGGTGCTTTGAAATTGTGAGCTTTTAAAGAAAAGGGCATTTCCGCCTTTCCGTGAACCATCGATGCGTTTACGAATTGATAATCAATTTATCCAATTATTTAGTCCAAGTGATTTAATTAACCGAATGATACGTCCTGTTTCTCCCATTTGTAAAATTGTTCGGTGGTGGTGATCTTATATCGAGGGATTATGGACTTGATGGATAATCCTCCAAAACTAATTCTCCTAGGAGGCAGCTAACACGTGTTTAACAATGAAACGCAAAATATGAATACACTCAATTCCAAGGGACGATTCCGAAGCAACGAAGGAGACCGCCCTAAACCCGAGAAGGGTCAAAGAGCATTCGACCACTCCTCCAAGGGTTAGGCCGAGAGCTATCCTTGACCCGACTTGGGTTATGGAGGGTCTCCTACGTCGATTCCGGTCATGTCTTGCATACATAATACATCAAGCACAATAACAACACATGTTTCGGTGAAAATGAAAGGAAATCGACGCCGCCAAGATCTCGAAACGCAACCAAACACACAGACAAACACATGTAATATATATATATATATATATATATATATATGAAGGAATCGATAAAACGGCGTCGATTCATGCAATAATAAAACATGGAAACACGGGAACCAATCTATTTCGTAATGAAAGAGGCTTCCTTGGGCTCGTGTGGTCCAAAGGAACTCTCGGCCACATCCCCTCAAGAGTGGCCGTGGGTTCCCTTGGTTCACACGGGTCAAGGCGGCCTCTTCAACCCTGATTTAAGTTATTTCCCGTCATATTAACATATTACATGCGATAAACGACAATAAAAATATGGGAACCAACTAATTTCGGGAAGGGAGAGGCCACCCTAGCCTCGGGTGAGCCAAGGGAGCTCACGGGTCCCCCTTTGGGACTAAGCCGTGGGTTCACATGGTTCAACCGTGGCCAAGATGGTCTCTCCTATCTTGATCTTAGCCGTTTCCCATCACGATACATGTGTTCATATGACATACGGACAAGGTATAGGACAAGCGTGCATGGGGTTGCATGGAAGTGCATGGATCCGTATAAAAAAACTAACTTGCATGCAACGTATATATATCACCTTATCACCACACAATCAAACAAAGATCGGAGACCTAAGCCCCTTTAAGTCGTAGAGGAATGTTACCTAGCCTTGACGTACGAGGAAAAGAGTCGGGGAAGTGGCAATGGGAGTCGCAAGACTCGGCTGAACGTTGAGGGCAGTAGGTGCCCGTAAGATAGCGTCCGTGGCAGCCGAGGAAGATTGAGCTCGGCACGCTAGCTCCGACCACGGAACCAAGTGAGATCGGGTTCCTTGGACTCCTAAAGGGTAGATCTAGACGTTCGTGGATAGTCCTGAACGTGCCGAAGCCTGGACAAACCCGAAATGATGAGGAAAAACTCGGTAAGAAACGGTGGACCCAGTAAAGGGAAAGTGGATGAAACGGGGGTTGTGCACGGTGGTATGGCTCTCGGACCGTGACCACCTCTTCACGGGGGAGAGTGAGGGTTGTGAGGGACCCTTTGAACGTGATGGCACGACTCGCCAAAGTCGTGGGAGGAAATGGCACGTGTGGAGAACTCGGATGCGCCGGAGGAACTTTCCTAGGGACCCGATGGTGTTTACGGTTGGAACGTGGGGTTGGAGGCTTCAAACCGAAAATCCAAGCCCAGAAATGGACTTAGGGGGTGGGAAGCTTGTAGGATATGAAGTTTGGTTGTATTTGGCTTAAGTCGGGTCGGGCGGTGATCGGAATACCGGGTGTTTTCCGTTGGTTTTGGCCGGTTTTGGCCATGGGATCGGCTGTACGAGGATGAGGGGATGCGCTGGAGCTTGAGAGCTTTTTAGAGAGAAGTTGGTTTGAGAGAGAGTGGAGTTGAAGAAGTGATTAAGGTTAATGGTGCAAGGGCTTATAAAGGGAAGCTTAATGGGGCAATTAGGGAAAGTTAAATGTGCTTAGGAGGGGGTTAGGGTGGCTGCCGAAATTTCAAGGGATTAGGGTGGGGAAGATGTCATGTTGAGTGTAGGGAAAGTTAGGGAAAAGTGGATGGGAGGTGATGGATGGGTGATGTGTGTAAGAGATATTTGAAATGTGTGGAGGAGGGAAGGCCTTGGGGTTGGAGCCGCCGGCCAAGAAGGGTGGAGTCATGGCTTGGACGGTCAAGCCGAGGTCATGGGATCGAGCCGTGGCTGCGGGTTTGAGCCATAGCTTGGAGGCTTGGCTTGGTTGAGCCGTGGGTCCCATTTGACTAGGAGGAAAGCCGGGGAAGCTCGAGACTTGATTGAGCGCGTGTCCGATCTCTGAGGTCCGATTAATTGATAGATTTGGAATATTTGCATGAAGAGAATTTGAATGAGCCTAATATCGCCATATTTCATGTGAATGAATATTCAGGTGACTCGGCACCTCGAGAGTCGGTTTTGCCCTGTTTAGACATTCAAAGTGGAGTTGACCGTCCCCGCTCTCCAATTGCTCCTTCATGCATTGTAGTGTTCGTCTCGGTGAGCTTTTTATTCTGTGCGGGATCATTGGATCGCCGTCCTCGACCGAAGACCATTAGCCGGAGGTGACCTAGGGACCCGTGATCGGGGTTTTATCAGCGCTTCTCGAATGCCTTGAGGTGTTTGGAGACCGTTGTGGCCTCTGTTTGTCAGAAACATGCCTCGAAGACTTGCCGAGAGGCGTTCGTGACTACTGAAATGTCACTCGAGGATCTAATTGACTTGTTTGGCCCAAGGCGAAATGATTTCCCTAGTCCTAGGAGTTGTAGGGAGTGAGGGGTGCAAAACTCGGACGTCAACTTTTCACCGAATGAGCTCTGAGCGCTAGATCCCATCTGAGAGGGGTCCTTTCTCCCGGGTCGAGACTCACTCGGGAGACCAAGACGAGCCTCGAAAGGCAGTCTGAAACTTGTTCCATGGTCCTGGTGGTCCTTGGATGTGTGCAGGCCCATTTCCGGGTGTCGTTTACTTGTCCGTGGATCGAGCCCCTCGAGAGCCCCGTCAAGAAAGGCGTCTGTGAGAGTTCGGGGGTGCCCCGGCTTAAGCAGGAGGCTTCTAAAATGTGCTCGGAGGCGCCATGGGTCATTTTGGTATCAAGAGGGATTTTTAGAGTCCCACATTGGATACCTTCTGATGCTCCGGCGATCCGGTGATGAATAGTGCCGCAGTGCCGACCTCTGCTGTTTTTGGGTTTCGTTGTTCGTCTGTTCTTCTGATTGCCCTCCTGTGCTTTTCTAGTGGACCCTGCTTCTCTCCTATAATTCATGACTCTGTGCCCGCATGTTCGCCTCCGGTTTCCCGATCGTGAATAGTGACCCCGAGCTTTGGTCGGAAGTCCTCTACTGGAGCCGGTGGACCAAAATGGGGTGCTGACAATGGATCAAGTCCAGGACCCTCTGTCAACATGATTAGCATAGCTGCTATCGAAGAAGAAGAAGAAGAAGCGGCACATAAGACTTCAATTCCGTTCGTCAACAACTATGGTCCGGTAGAAGTTGCAGTCACTTCCGTCCCATTCATCGTCGAGGTCCCTGCAAAGGAGTCATACCAGGATAGCCGAGTTCCCTGGAGATATGAGGGCGAGGTTACCAATGCAGAACTAGAAATGAGTGCGATGGGCATCATGCGCTCAGGACGAGTTTATCAGGGTTCAGAGTCTACAAACAAAGGGAAAGCCCTTGCTGCCGCATTTTCTGCCATTCCAGAAACCTCTTCATTTCCCTCGAAGAAGGTGACTGATCAAGAAGCTGAAGCCTTCATGAAGTGGATTAAGGCAAGTGAATACAAGGTGGTGGAGCAAATGGCAAGTCACCAGCCCACATCTCGTTACTTGCATTGCTTCTGAGCTCCGAGCCGCATCGTGACGCTTTATTGAAAGTCCTCATTTTTACACAAATTCCGAAAGAGACTACACCAGATAGGATCGAGGAGACTGTCAATTCTCTATTCTCGAATCATATTTCCTTTGCTGAGGACGAACTGTCATCTGAAGGTCAGGGACACTTACAGGCATTGCACATAGTCTGTAAGTGCAATAATCATGTCGTTGGTTGAGTTGTGATAGACAACGGCTCTGCTCTCAACGTTTGCCCCGTTTCCACGCTGAAACAGATGACATGGACATGAGCCACATTCGTGCAAGCAAGACCACTGTCCGAGCCTTCAACGGCTCCAAGAGAGTAGTGAACAGAGAAATCGATCTCCTGATCGACGTGGGTCCTTGCTCATTCTCTGTCACTTTCTAGATCCTTGAGATCCCCAATGCCTTCAGCCTCTTGCTTGGGAGGCCATGGATTCATGCCGCCGGCGCTGTTCCTTCATCACTGCATCAGAAGTTGAAATTCTTCGTCGAAAGCAAGCTCATCACTGTCAACAGCAAGGAAGATTATGCAGTCTACAAGGAGACAGTCGTTCCCTATATCAGTATTGGAGAAGATCAGAATCTTCCATTTCACTCTTTCGACACCATTTCCGTGATTCGAGATTACGGAGAAGTCGGTCCATCCCAGGCCGATCGCATGATAGGGAAAGTTCTGTTGAAGAACGATTATGTCCTCGGAACTGGACTCGGGGCATGTGCACAGGGAATCCTCCGACCAATTGAAGTGGAGGAATACCGCAATAGGAGGGGACTTGGTTTTCGCCCCTTCTGTCATGAGATCGTGCAGGCTCACTGTAGAAAGCATCTCCACCGTCTCGCTGCACATTACAGAAATCTCTCCAGGGGCATTCCTGTTCCACCGCTCTCGCAGTTCTTCCCTGCACCACCGCAGATCATGGGAGGCACCTCTGACAGCCCAATTACTGAATCGAATGACTTCTCTTCGGATGCAGTTGACGCATTCTTGGCTTTGCCAGCCATATATGCCGTCACTAAGGAGACATCTTTCGGGGTTTATATCCGCCTTGCACGGGAGGATGAGGAGCTTACCAACTCGGCCATGGTTGCCGATGTGTAAGACGGTATTGTATATAATGCTACCTGCATGTCGGCAATGCCATAAGCCACATGTCAGAAGAGGGGTTTTGGTTATGGCTTGTTAATAGAATCCCTGTATGTTTTCTCAATGCCTAAATTTTCTCTCTTGCACTCACTTTTAGCATCTTTAATTTCTAAAACAATTTGCTTTCATTTCCAGGCTCCAATCAAATCCAAATCACCGATGCAACGATTCAAATTCATCCGAAACACACCTCGGAAAGCCCCTACCCATATACTTCGGGGAAGGACTTGACGAGACGGTCACGTGCCCGAGATAGAAGAGAGTTTACATCGTCTCGAAAACCACCAATTCACCTCGCTCGAGTCAATCGAAGAGATCAACATAGGCACTGCAGAAGAACCACGCACCCTCAAGATCGGGACGGGTCTTGAACCTGCACAAAGAGCCCGGATGATCGATTTCTTGACAGAGTATCAAGAGGTCTTTGCTTGGTCTTACGCCGACATGCCAGGCTTAGACCCTTCAATCGTAAAGCATTTCCTCCCACTCAATACTAAAAGATTTCCGCCCAAACACCAACACTTACGGTGTCAACGAGCTGACCTTCTTCTTTGCATTAAGGAGGAGGTTATCAAGCAGGTAGATGCGGGATTCTTGGAGGTATGCAACTACTCTAAATGGGTAGCGAACATCGTGCCGGTGGAAAAGAAGAATGGCAAAGTCAGAGTCTGCATCGACTATCGAGACCTCAACAGGACCAGTCCTAAAGACAACTTCCGGCTGCCCCATATCGACGTCTTGGTGGATAACACAGCACGTCACACGCAATTCTCCTTCAAAGACGGCTTCTCTGGATACAATCAGATTCAGATGGCCGAGGAGGATAAAATCAAAACAACGTTCATCACGATATGGGGCACGTTTTGCTACAAGGTCATGCCTTTCGGTCTCAAAAATGCCGGGGCAATCTATTAGCGGGCGATGGTCACACTCTTTCATGACATGATGCATAAAGAGATAGAGGTCTACGTCGACAACATGATTGTAAAGTCCAAAGAAGGTGAAGATCATCTGGTCAACCTCAAGTGACTATTCGATCGTATCAAGAAGTACAAGCTCCGACTCAACCCGGCGAAATGCACCTTTGGTGTCAAGTCAGGGAAACTGTTAGGGTTTGTAGTAAGTGAAAAGGGCATCGAGGTCAACCCTGATAAGGTCAAGGCGATCATAGAACTACCCCCTCCAATGACAGTGCTCGAAGTAAGGAGCTTCCTAGGACGGCTGAATTACATCGCGCATTTCATTGCAAATTTGACAAACAAATGCCAACCGCTCTTCCGCTTGCTTCTCAACCGATATCGTTTAGTTCACCAAATTTTCGGTGTCAAAACGTGCGAGCTGAGTGTAGCTTAATTCATACGGTAAATAATAAAACATGCAAGCCTAACAAACCAGAGTACTGAAAGGGCGTGCGAGATATAGGCCCGCACGTAACATAAACCCCTGAACTCGGACTTTCCGGTTCCACATGACCAATGCCCTAGCAAAACTAGGTGTTTCATAACCCTAGACCCGGATAACTTATTGGCCCTCAACCTTCGGGTCGTAAAATGATAAGTGGCAACTCTTTCTCACGCGTGTCCGTCACGCATCCCTAGGAAGGTGGATACTCCCAAGTCACGCGATCCAAAAGCGCGCATGCGGGCCCCAATGAGAGTCCACATTCGGGTCCGTACACTTGGTTCACCCGAGGCCAAGGAAGGTTTCCTTCTCCCCGGTCTTGGTCATTTCTTATATTTTACATTTTTGTCATACATGAGTCGGTGTTATTTTATCGATTCCATTAAATATTGTGTTTGTGTATGTTTGTGTGTTTTATCGATTCCAATTTCGTAAATGTGTGTTATTATCGTGTTTGCTACTTGGTGCATGTGAGAAACGTTTAAAATCGGGGCAAAGAGACCGAGCAAGACCCGTGATGGGTCAATAGAGCTTTCGGCAATCCTCAAGGGGAAGTGGCTGAGAGGTCCTTGACCTATCCCAGGTTAAGGGCAACCCTTTACTTCAGTTAAAAGTCGATTCTCGGATTGGTTGTAATCTCATTTTTCGTTTAATCATCCATTACACGATAAATTACATGTTAAACGCGTTAGTCCTAAGCAAGTTACATGGATTTAGGGTATACACGACTATCTCGAGCCCACGAGGGTCCAAGAGCGCATCGGCTGTCATTGACAGGGCGTTCTTAACTTTCGAGGACCCGTCTTGGTCTTCATGCCACAAATCGTTTCGTTAACCCGTAACATTCAAGGCTCAAGAACATAATCATGAATAATTCCACATGCGGAAAAATGGGACGCGTCATTCGGCTAAGTAAATCACTCGGCTTAAATGAATTGCACAAATCGGCTATTAATTGGTAATCGCGTCGATGGATCACAAACCGTCGGAAATGCCATTTTTTAAACTCACAATTTTAAAAAGCATCGCGACATATGACACGCGTAACATGAGCATCTAGGGAACGCTCGTGCATCTTGACTCGAGTCTGGGCCCGATTTGAGGTAGCTCAAATCGGAGTGTACGAGCCTTCCTCATACCAGTTCCGGGCGAAACGACCATTTTTCGGTTCTTTCGGATCCGCACGACCCCGATAGGTCCAAGGGATCTTATGCGACTCCCACCAAGAATGACGAGACCCGACAACTAACTGACCTTTGACCCGTTGTTTACAACATAAACAAGAACCTTGGTATAACTGACCTCAACTCGTTATTTACGACATAAACAAACGGTGGTGGAAAGTCATTTGATAAGTCGATGATGAATGCCACGGAAATTTCTGATAAGTTCGAATTAGTTCTTCAAGAACCAAAGAGAATACTTTCATAATTTTCCGAATGTTCATTTTTTTCTTAAAAATTGACAAGATGAGTGTATATAGACCAAAACTAATTCTTAATATGGCCATGTCTCATCGTAAAGTAAGGAAAATAAAATCTAAAGTATCTATAGAGATATAACTTAATCTATAAAGATATAAAATCTAAATATTCCTAGAATATCTCCATCAGATTTAAACTGTAAACAAATCTGATGATATCCTCTCTTGATCTTCAACAAATATTCTAAAAACTTCAAGAAAATGACATTATCATGGGCTAATCCAAACTTGGCTGGAATATTCTAGAACTTGAATCATGTTGATGCATCTTTGTTGATCACGAGGTTCATGTCCAATGGGTCTCCATGAATTTGCTTGAGCTCAAACCTCTTGAATCAGGCCGTTGAGTTCATCTTTAAAATTCTTTGCTCGTGCTCGCGTAACCAGTCCAATTGAAACTTGAACTGGATCCCTTGAAGTCGTGCTACGATTTGCATCATTCCCCTCCTCTTGAAAAGGATTTTCCCTCAAATCATCACCTACATCAAAAGGAAGCAAATCAGCAACATTAAAAGTAGCACTTACATTGTACTCACCATATAAGTCTAGTTTGTAACCGTTGTCATTGATGCGCTCTAGGACTTGAAAAAATCAGCTTATGACGCCCCTTGTTGGCGTGTTTTGCACACTGCTCCGTTCTTCGCTCAATGATGAGCCTTGTTTTCTCATGAATCTGCTTGACAAAGTCAGCTTTCTTTTTGCCATCTAAATTAATATGCTCAATCAAAGGTAAAGGAGATAAATCCAATGGAGTTAAATGATTAAATCCATAAACAATTTCAAATTGTGAAAATTTAGTAGCAGAATGATCAAATATGTTATAATAAGCAAACTCAACATGTGGTAAACACTCTTCCCATGTTTTGATGTTCTTTTTAATGATTGTCCTCAATAAAGTAGACGAAGTCCTATTTACTACTTCAGTTTGACCATCAGTTTGTGGGTGACAAGCAAGAAAAAACAATAACTTAGTACCTAACTTACACCACAAAGTCTTCCAAAAATAGCTCAAGAAGCATCTCTATCCGAAACAATTGTTCTAGGCATGCCATGTGACCTCACAATCTCCCTAAAAAACAAATCAACAACATGCGAAGCATTATCCATTTTGTGACATGGAATAAAGTGTCTTCTTAGAAAATCGGGAGAATGACACTCTTGGTCCTATTTGTTTGGTCTTTTTTGACTTTGAGTCCTAAAAGTTTTAAAAAGGTTAATCAAGTCCTATAAGTTTTAAAAAAGTGTCAGTATTGGTCCTAAATTTAACTGAGTTTGACCGTTGATGACGTGGCACGTTTCTATTAGTCCGATTTGAAATCCTTGCTCTGGTAAAACCGTTTCAACAACCCAACTTGACTTCCATCCTTTCAACCCGAGTATCAAACTAACTGGGCAACCCGAGTCTCTCTCTCTTTCTTTCTTCTTCTTCTTCTTTTGCTACTGTTGCTTCTTCTTCTTCTTCTTCTTCTTCTTCTTCTTCTTCTTCTTCTTCCTCTTTCTTTCTTTCTTCTGCTGCTTCTCAGATCTACTCCTTAGATCTTCGCCCATCGTGGTGTTATAACATTTTTAATTAAAATTAAATAAATAGAATAAAAATAAATGAAATTAAGATAAATCTCTCTCTCCCCTCTACTTCGGTCCTCTGCCCTGCTCTCTGTCCTATGATTTAAATAAAATAGAGTAGTTGAAATTGAAAAAGGATAATCGAAAAAAGACTGGGGAAAGAGAGGGCAATCACTCAATCAACTTTGGTTACTAAAAAGTAATTTTTAACAATTTAAAATATTTCTTCAAAACCTCAGGAAACGCGAGGAGGACAACAGAGCATGAGGGAGGGAGATCATTACAGTCGGGAAAGAAAGAAAGAGGAAGAAGAAGAAGAAGAAGAAAGCAGCAGCAGAAAAGGAAGAAGAAGAAGATGAAAGAGAGAGAGAGAGACACTGAGGCAAATGTGTGTATCAATTTTAGAAGAAGCTTAACAATTTACTTATATTTTTCTTTCAATCAGCTTCTTTCTCACTCTGAACTCAGAAAGATTCTTTTCTGGATTTTCTGAACATGATAATGGGACCTGTCAAGCAAAGAATTCAATTTTGATTTGTTGGAGGAGATGAAAAGGATGTCAGATTTCAGATTTCATGGAGCATGAAAGTGACGTTTCACGAACAATATGCAGTAAATATTTGAATTCGTGATGGTCCATTAAAGCAAGCAATCTTTAGGAAGAACAGAGAGTTTCGTGTGCTGTAAAAAAAAGAAACAATGGTCCATTAAAGAAAGAAGAAAGAAAGAAAGAGGAAGAAGAAGAAGAGGAAAGCAGCAGCAGAAGAGGAAGCAGCAAAAGAGGAAGAAGAAGAAGAAAGAAAGAGAGAGGCTTGGGTTGCCCAGTCGGTTTGATACTCGGGTTGAAAGGATGGAAGTCAAGTCGGGTTGTTGAAACGGTTTTACCAGAGCAAGGATTTCAAATCGGACCAATAGAAACGTGCCACGTCATGAACATTCAAAGTCAGTTAAATTTAGGACCAATACTGACACTTTTTAAAAACTTATAGGACTTGGTTAACCCTTTTAAAACTTTTAGAACTCAAAGTCAAAATATGCCAAACAAATAGGACCAATAGTGTCATTCTCCCTTAGAAAATCTATCCACAACCACAAAAATTGAATCTCTCCCACGTTTAGTCCTAGGTAATCATAACACAAAATCCATTGAAATATCAATCCAATGCTCATTAGGAATAGGTAAAGGAGTATACAAACCGTTAGGTTGCACTCTGGATTTAGCTTGCCAACATGTGACACATCTACCACAAATTCTCTCAACATCTCTTTTCATATGTGGCCAATAAAAGTGTTCTTGCAAAATAGCTAAAGTCTTTGCAACTCCAAAATGTCTCATTAATCCCCCACCATTAGATTCCTACACTAATAACTTCCTCAAGGAACAATTAGGCACGCATAATTTATGCTCTGATACCAAATGATGCGACCCGCCAAGAATAACAACTAAAGGAACCCAAGATCGTTCTACGATCAGATTTGATTGACAAACTTTTGACCCGTTGTTTACGACATAAATAAGAACGTTGGTATAACTGACCTCAACCCGTTGTTTATTGCGAAACAAGAACCTCGGTATATAAGAAGACACTACAAACGGTGGTGGAAAGCCGTTTGATAAGTCGATGAACACCACGAAAATTTCCAATAAGTTTGAATTAGTTCTTCAAGAACCAAAGATAATACTCACACAATTTTCTGAATGTTCATTTTTCTTAAAAATTGACAATATGAGTGTCAGCACCCCATTTTGGTCCATCGGCTCCGACAGAGGACTTCCGACCAAAACTCGGGACACTATTCAAGATCGGAAAACCGGAGGCGAACGTGCGGGTACAGAGTCATGAATAACAAGAGAAAAGCAGGGTCCACTGGGAGAGCACGAGAGGGCAATCGGAAGAGTAAATAGACGACGAGCCCCAAAGCAACAGTAGCTGGCACTGTGGCACTATTCATCACCGAATCACCGAAGTATCGAAAGGTACCCAATGTGGGACTCTAAAAATCCCTCTCGGTGCCAAAGTGACCAATGACACATCCGAGCGCGTCTTGGAGACATCCTGCTTAAGCCGGGACACCCCCGAACTTTCATAAACACCTTCCTAACGGGGCCCTCGAGAGACCCGATTCACAAACAGATAAACGGCACCCGGAAACAGGCCTGCACACACCCAAGGACCACCGAGACCAAGGAACAAGTTTCTGACTGCCTTTCGGAGTTCGTCTTGGTCTCCCGAGTGGATCCCGACCCGGAGAAAGGGCCTCTTTTTACACATAAACGTGGCCAGAGACCCTTTTAATGGACCGTCAGTGCACGAAATCCGCGCCAACCAATCCCGAGGACCTCAAGGCCTGGGAAAACGAACCCTGATCGTATTGCACAATCCATTTAGGTTTCCCGGGTACCATTCCGGCAACAAAATGGCCCCTTTCAAGCGGAATCTTGCGCTTAGAGCTCATTCGAGGAAATGTTGACGTCCGACCTTTGCACCACCCACTCCTAGCAAACCCTAGGGCCCAGAAAATCATATCGGCTCGGACCAAGCAAATCATACCGAGCTCCCGAGTGACGTTTTAATGGTCATAAACGCCTCCCGGCAAGCCTTTGGGACTCGTTTTTGACAAACGGAGATCATAGTGGTCTCTGAACACATCAGAACACTCGGGAAACACCGAGAAAGCCCCGTTCGCAGATTCCTAGGATGCCTCCGGATATCGATCTCCAGCCAGGACCGACAAGTAAACCGTTCTGCCCAAAGCACAAAGCACGCCGACACGAGCGGTACATCACGCAGAGGCGCGAACAAGCGATAGAAATGGACAACTTCACCCCGATCATCCAAACGGAGCAAGACCGGCTTTCGAGTCCATGGGACACTCGAGCATTCACCCATACGAAGAATGTCAATATTAGGCTCATTAAAACCGTATTCGCGCATACATCGATAATTCGTCGTTCAAGCGAACCACGGAAATCGAATGTGTGATCAATCAAGCCCCGAGTTTCTTCCGACTTTCTTCCTAATCAAGTGGGACCCTTGAGCTAGCCAAGCCGAGCCGAGCCGAGCCGAGCCAAGCCGCGAGCCATGGCTCTCCTCTAAAGACAAGCCAAATGAGCCTCATCCACCCATTTTTCAAAATATCTCTTACACCCATCAACTCCACTCTTCCATCCATCAACTCCACTCTTCCATCCATCACTTCCCATCACCTTTCAAGACAACTTCCCCTCCTTAATCCATCTTAAAAAATTCGGATCCCCCTAACCCTCTCCTTAATTGTGCTTTGTTTTCACTAATTGAGCCATTAAAGCCATCTTTATAAGCTCATTCGGTCATTAACTTGATCACAACTCCCCTTGCACTCTCTCTCTAGCTTTCTCACTCAAACACTCTCTCAAATTCCTCTCAAACTCCAACATTTCGTTCAGCCCAAGCACAGCCCAGTTCAAGGCCAAAATTGCCGGAAAACTCAACCGTTTTCCGGCGACCGCCACTCAACCCGAATCAAACTTGACCAAACTTCATATCCCACACGTACTTGACCTCCCGAGTCCATTTCCGGTGTTAGTTTCGGCATTTGAAGCTTCCAGCATGCAGGTCCAGAACAGTCCAGAATCGGGTCTCTAAGCACTTTCCCGGTTCCTAGGCGCATCTCGCCCCCCCCCCCGACTTTGCCCGAGCCTTGACCAAACTTCTTACTCCACATGTTTTCGACCTTATAAATCCATTTCCGAACTTAGTTTTAGCATTCGAAGCCTCCAACACACCGTTTTAGCAGGTAACAGAAACAGTACAAAAACGGGTTTCCATAGCCACCCTGGGGTCCTCGGCACGCCATTTCTTCCCACGACCATGGCAAGTCGTGCCATCACTTCCTAGGGGTTCCTCACGACCCTCACTCTTCCTCGTGACAAGGTGGTCGCGTGCCGAGAGCCGTTCAACCATGCACCACCGCCTTTTCTCTCCTTTCTCCCTTCACAGATTTTTCCAGTTTTTTCCCGGTTTGCTTTGCATCTTTCAGGAAAATTGACATGTCCAATCCTCACGAAACCACTACAGGAATGATCCTCACTCAGTTAGGAGTCCAATGCCACTGATCTTGCATCAAAAGACCACCGGGAGCCTCCCAAGAGTCATTTCTTCATCGAGTGCCAATCGGGTTTTGTTCTTCTGGTTTTCTTTTCTAACCCAAACTTTGCAGGAACGTATAGGTCAACTCGGATTGAATCTCGCTACGAGCCACCTATCACCGTGATCTTCACTCAGTTAGGAGTCCAATGCCACCGACCTTGCATCAAAAGACCACTAGGAGCCTCCCGTAGAGTCGTTTCTTCATCGGGTGCCAGTCGGGTCTGTTCCTCTGGTTTTCTTTTCTAACCTGAACTTTGCAGGAACGTACAGGTCAGCTCGGGTTGAATCTCGCTACGAGCCACCTATCACCGTGATATTAACTCAGTTAGGAGTCCAATGCCACTGATCTTGCACCAAAAGACCACAGGGAACCTCCCGTAGACCAGTTTCTTCATCGGGTGCCAATCGGGTCTGTTTCGTCCTGACTGGGTCTGTCATTTTTTACTAACCCGACTTTGTTTTTGATTTCCGGAAAATCTACGCATGCTCTCCTCCCGAAACCACCACAGGCGCGACCCTTAGTCTCTTGGGAATCCAATGCAACTAGCCCCGTACAAAAATTCCATCCCGATCAACCGGTACAGCCCCGACAAGCCAGACTGCCAGTCGAGTCTGCCAGTCGACCCGACTGCACCGGTTCGGGTCTGTTCGTTCCAGCCGAGTCTCCCGACTCCCTTTGCTACTTCTCTGACTCTTTCCTCGTGTTCCGAGGCTAGGTAACACTCCTCTACAACTTAGGGAAATTAGGTTCTCGATATTTGCTTGTTATGGAGTGATAAGATGAATAACACTCGTTTGCATGCAAGTTCCGAGCTTTATTCGTTTCCATGCATATTTATGTCGTTTGTTACACTCGAATATTGCTCTAGCATGTATATCATGGCACGAAATAACCGAAGGCGAGGTAAGAGAGACCACCTTAGCCTCGTTTGAACCATCGAAGCTCACAGCTAATCCCCAAGGAAGGGATCCGAGAGCCTCCTTGGTTCATCCGAGGCCAACGTGACCTCCCTTTCCCCGAAATTGGTTGGTTCATGCATTTTATGTTCGCTCATCACATATTACACGTTAGCATGATGAGAAACGGCTAAATTCGAGGTGGGAGAGACCATCTTGGCCGTGGTTGAACCATGGAAACTCACGGCCTAGTCCCAAGGGAGGGACCCGTGAGTTCCCCTTGGCTCATCCGAGGCCACCATGGCCTCTCCCTCCCCGAAATAAGATGGTTCCCGTATTGTCTTCCCTCCACGCATATGTTGTTGCATGAGCCGACGCCGTTTTATCGATTCCCTTTAAATACGATATTTGCGTTTGCATTACGTGCTTGTTTGCGCACCCAAGATCATGGCGGCATCAGCTTTATAGAATGTGTGTTATTATCATGTTTGACGTTTTATGCATGCAAGAAACGATTAGAACCGATACGAGAGACCATCCGGAATTCAAATCGAGTCAAGGAAATATTCGGTCATCTCCATTATGGAATGACCAAATTCCCCGTGACCCTCTTTGAGTTTAAGTTGGCCTCTTTTGTCGCTTCGAAATCGGCTCTTGGAATTGAGTGTAATTTCTTTCCGTTTAATCGTTGATTACGCGTTAGCTCCCATGTTAGGCGCGTTAGTTTTGGACGATCGCCCATCGACTCCATAACATTCGTGACTCGAAGACATAATCACTAAATAATCCGACAAACAAGGAAATGGGACGTGTCATTTGACTAATTAAACCATTTGGCCTAAATAATTGGACAAATCGAATATCAATTTGTAAACGCATCGACGGATTATGAAACGGTGGAAATGCCCTTTTCAAAATCCACAATTTCATAATATCGAGACGCATAACACGAATAGAATCAGTGTCTAGGGAGCACTCGCATACTACGACTCGAGCCCGGGCCCAATTTAAGGCGGCTCAAGTCGAAATCTGTGAGTTCTTTTCGGACCTCTTTGTGTCACGCGATCTCCATTTTACACGTGCACTTCACACATTTTACCGCCCAAGGGCTTAACCGTCATTCCGCGATTCACCGATATCCTAGGCGTTAGGGAGTCGGAAACACCTCGATCTATGGGCGGGAAAGGGCAACCCGTTCGGGTGCGAGTTTCATTCGCACGGCCCATTCCGTTCACTTTCGGTGTTTCTATCTCCCTATCGTAAATTCGGTGGTGAACATTTTATTTCTGTTACGAAACACGAAGAACCGGATTAATCATGCATTTGACTTAATCAAACATTAGATAATGGATAGGTGGAATGCTAGGTTCCAATCTAGAGTCAAAAATACAAGTTCGGCTAATTCGGTGAAACCACAGTGACACCTCACTCAATAAGAGTTCTAAAACAAATTCACACATGTAATTGGCCTAGAACCATATCCCAACCCACTTCTTTGTTTGCCTAGGTTAGATACATTGTTTGCTAACCAACCCCGGTTAATAACTGATTAAATCACGTACATTCGGCCTAATATACAACTTGTCTGTATTTATCTATGATTGTCAGTTATTGTCTGTTTTTCATCAGTTTTATCAGTTTTCTTCTGTTTTACACTTGCTTTTGCTAATTTGTCGCGGTTCGGGTCCGAGCCCATAGGTTACGTGTTGCACGGGGCCCAACACCCCAAATCACCGAACACGAGGTCCAACGCCTCCTAATTCACTGAGTGCGTGCAACCCGAGTGCCGAATGGGATCTAGCCTCGAGTCACCATCACACTCTAAATGTGGCCTATATGGAAGGTAATTTGGATTGGATGTGTGAAACGTGCTTAGATATCACTCGAGAGCTCGATCGGCCTAACGGTTACGGTGAGAGCTAATCGGTTCTCCCGCAAACCGTCGGTCCGATTGGACCCGACCCCCGGCTCCTTGAGCCCGCGTTGCCTTAATTTATTTATCGGTCATTTAAAACACAGGATGAGCCGGAGTGAAATATTGGCCCAATGCAAACCGATCGAGATCCATTTACTTATTCAGTTATACTTTGTAATTATTCGAGAGAACATTGCGATGATTTTATTTGTACATTCACTCATTCATTTGTAAGGATCCCCGATCGGCAAGCGAGAGGTCCGAGTGTCGAACCGGTCAAGTCAGTCCATTGTTACCAAGACATGAGTAAGCTCGAACACTCGTGGTCTCAGTTCGCGCAGGGAATCGACCATCACAGTTCGACGAACTGTAACGCTAAGATAGTGAACCGATTCCTCGACGTACAAGCCTACTCATCTTTCGGATTATTGGCCCAACTTGATCAATTCATCGACTTTACGGTGTTAAAACGGGCGAGTCAAGTGCAACCCTAAATCATGCGATAAATAAATAAAACAGCAAGCCTAGCAAACTAGAGTACCGAAAGGGCGTGCGGGATATAGGCCCGCACGTAATAGAACCCCCGAATTCGGAATTTCCGGTTCCGTACGACCATTGCCTTAGTATTTAGGTGTACCTCGTACCCCTAGACCCGGGCGACTCAACGGCCCTCGACTTACGGGTCGTAAACAGTGAGTGGCGACTCTTTCTCACGTGCGTTCGTCGTGCGTCCCCGGGAAGGTGGATACTCCGCCCAAGCCGCGTTGCGTAGGCCTCGCGCATGCGTGCCCCGACAAGATGAAATTTGGGTGCGCACAATGAGTATATATAGACCAAAACTAATTCCTAATCTGGACATGTCTCTTCATAAAGTAATGAAAATAAAATATAAAGTATCTATAAAGATATAACTTAATCTATAAAGATATAAAATCTAAATATTCCTAGAATATCTCCATTAGATTTAAACTTTAAACAAATCTGATGATATCCTTTCTTGATCTTCAACAAATATTCTAGAAACTTCTAAAAAATTGCATTATCATGAGCTAATTCAGACTTGGCTGGAATCTTCTAGAACTTGAATCATGTTGATGCATCTTTGTTAATCACGTGGTTCATGTCCAATGGGTTTCCACGAATTTACTTGAGCCCAAACCTCTTAAATCAGGTCATTGAGTTTATCTTTAAACTTCTTTACTCAGGCTCGCGTAACCGGTCCAATTGGAACTTGAACCGGATCCCTTGAAGTCGTGTTACGATTTGCATCACTTATCAAACGGATTTCCACCACTGTTTGTGGTATCTTCCAGGTTCTTTTTTTGCAATAAACAACGGGTTGAGGTCAATTATACCAAGATTCTTGTTTATGTCGTAAACAATAGGTCGAAGATTTGTTAATCAATTCTTATTATAGAATGATTTTGGGATCTTTTTGTTGTTGGATCTCATCATTCTTGGTGGGAATCGCATCAGAGAAGATGGTCCAACCCTGCTGCACTAATATCTGATTCACCAAATAACTGAGGAAATCAAAATGTTTCAACGACACAATTCTACTCGCTGTAATAAGAGTGGATTGTCTGCTTCAAAACAGAACTAGAAAAGGCTATCAGTTTCGTAGCATTACTACTGTTCTTATGTTAAAATGAATGCAAAGTTGTTGTCCATTACTTCGAAAAAATTAAATTAGTAGACATTCCATTTGCTAACTATATAGTTGAAGTCTTGAATTTTTATTGCGAAAAAAGCTTAACGAAAACAGTTCAGCAAATCATTGTGATTTTGTTTAAGAGCTCCATATGATATTCCTCGACTCTAACTACCATTTTACCTATCAAAACTAGCGATTTTTTCTGTAAATTAACTTTTAAAAGGCATTCAGCAATACTTCCTTCGGGTTTTGCTCTCCTTTATTCGTGCTAGAATCGGACTATCAAGGCTACTAAATTAAGGAATTGCGGTACTAAGACCTACCAAAAACAATAAAGGAGGCAGCAAGTCCTGCAAAATTTTGATTGCAGACAATAAGGTAAAACAACTTACATTTCTACATATATTTGTCATTTGGGAAGACAAATTTGTGATTTGTCAGTTCATAGTTTATCAAAATAGAAGAATCAGTTTACCCAAAAGAAAAAAAATTGGAAGTATCACATTGTGCCCCACCTACTATTTATCTAATCAGGAGATCTTAGTTTGGATTAGATCTCCCAATAGTAAAATATTCATAATTGACCGAATTCAGCTGCTTTCTTTAAACCTATGCACAGTTGTTTCCTCTGATAATACTTGAAAACTCTTCCTCTATCCTCACTGTCCTTTTGATCAGCATTTGTGAGTGGACACTCTGGAAAAGGTTCCATGAAGCTTTGCTTGCTATAGAGTTGAGTTTTCATCTTTCCAAAAGCAGAGAAACCTTTCTTTAAGAGAAAATACAGGACCAGGAAAAGAGAACTAAGAGAAGATCCTATAGCCAGAGGAAAGACTTGTCGAGTACCTGACTGACTTTGCAAAATGGACTGCCGGATTCATCAGTACTCTTTATTGCTGCAGCAGTGGAAAAAATTGCCACATTCAGAAAGTTTATCACCATTGGCGACAAAGTAATATCATGACTTTATTGCCAAATGCCTCGAGGAAATTTCTATTGACGGATCATGACCCCCTGAATACTGTTGGACTAACTTTTTGCAATATGAGCCCAGCTGTAGATGGTTGATCTAACAGTATACGCAGGCCATGAATCATCTCTTTAAGGGGCAGTAAAAGTTCCTGTCTAGATACAGGCATTGAATGAACGAACCAGTATCAATTTTTTACCAAAAAGAAAGGGGATAATTACTTTGCATGTTCTAGGTTCACAGATAAAGAATACAAATTATTCCTGCAGGGATTTGCACCCAAAAGATATTTGTTCCTAGAGATAACATGCATTATAAAATTAACAACTTTTGATACATACTTACGACATTCATTCATTCTATATAAGCAGAGAAAGGTGAGACACACTACACCGTGCCTTGTTCGACAAGCTCACCCTCCTCCTAGACCTTCCCTTCAAATTCTTCAGATACAGCACTTAAACCATCCAATGTGATAACAGCACTTTCATGGAGATGATCAGCAAGATTCGGCAGCAAGGTCCCTGCTCAGTAATTAGTTCAGAAACTGAATGCAAATGAAATTAAAGTTTATGTCAAATTTTATTATAAGATGCATGAAAGATACCACTCGATACTCTTGATTCTCCTGATGGACTGTTTAATATATGTTTCTGGCACAAGATCGTGTCTTGGAAATTAAGGAATGTGTGATTGACAAACTGTAATTTCTCCGACTCGGTAATCTTCATAAATCTTAAAGAGCCGGTCCAAGTCTTCAGTGCACTGGGAACGGCAGGCAAAATAATTCGCTCCAATCCTAGATCCTTCAGCTTCTATAAAGAGATGGAAAAAGGGATAGCGACAGATCAGATAATTGAGTATAGGTTTACGTTTTAAATGAAGCAAGACGGGAGTAAAACTGAACCTCCTCAAGCGTATCCATCAGAATGTGACACATTCCAAGTCGACGGAACTGGAACCTCGTTGCAACAAGAGGCACTTCTGCCACCTTCTCCCCATGGATCCTTGGTTGGACAAAAGAGGAAAAGATAGACAGAAAGAGATAAGATCATCAAGAATGTAAAAGGAAAGTAGCGAACATAAGACATATAGATTTTGAAGAGGGTAGGTTCATTATGATTGTACCTTATGGTAGCCACTGTGATCAGCTCATCATTTTTCTCCAAGAGAACTGTATAAAACCCTCGGAAGTTGAGCCGGTTTAACTCAGATCTGTAGAAGTCCAAACAGACATATTTATTATTTTCTTCTACAATTAGAGTTTTGATTTGCTTTTAAAGAAAGAAAGCAAAATATAGTAAATTCTTACAAAGACACATCAAAGTTACCAAGGCTGGAAGGAAGCAGAAAAAGAACATCAAATGGATAAGTTTCTTAAGATGACTCACCCTCTATTAAAAATAGCATCTTCTATGATGTCCCTACTTGACTAAGGGTCTTTAACAGGTTCAAAACATTCATGCATCACATCGAGAGCAATATTTAGCTTGACGTAGTTTTCTGCAGCAGAAATCATCCAGAGATCCAAATCATCATGTCTCTCGTAATCGACAGGCTTTAGCAATGTGAATGTCAAGTTGTCCGTGCCCAAACTAATCTGCTTCCCTTCAAGCTCCAACAGACCTACATGAATCTGCCATTAAATGACGTGAAATGTGAAAATTTTCTAATACACAACTAGTACCTTTAGCAAAGGAACCTTTGGACTTAAGAATGCTGGCT
Organism: Punica granatum; assembly: GCF_007655135.1. Taxonomy (NCBI): domain Eukaryota; kingdom Viridiplantae; phylum Streptophyta; class Magnoliopsida; order Myrtales; family Lythraceae; genus Punica; species Punica granatum. The sequence continues at coordinate 10,138,245 of NC_045132.1, forward strand.
TAATTCTCAAAGTTTTCCATTAAGGATATACAATAACCAGAAAAAATTAGGCCTGCCAGATGCTCATTTCACAAATTAATCACCCTGCAGTAGTTGTTTACCATCCAGAAGGGACACAAGAAGTAGTAATATAATAAGCATGCATCAAGTTCAAAATATTGCTGGTGATGTGCAATATTCTTGAGCAACCATTTTCTTTTCTCGGCAAAAACACCATTTAACAATCTAATGACATGATATAAGTGATCTATATAGCGTCGTGTCCTGGTGTAAGTAATCTTGTTCAAGAGATGATTTATCCCAGAAATGCATCAGGTTTCTAGGTGCAGTTAAAACCACCGCCCCATTCAAAAGCTGATAATTTCCATGTGAATACAATAAACCCTTTACTTGTCTGTGATGGGAGGAATAGAACCCTCAAAACCCATACTACGAAATGGGATATCAGAAGATCTCATAGGCTTCTGGTACCTGTTCACACTTTTTGCTGCAGTACCAATTTCTTCTTGTATGATGTCCCAACTCAGTCCCTCTTCTTTTCCTCAGGCACATAGTATGATCTGAGCAGGCAAAAGTAAGAAAAACATAAATATAAGTTCATAAGCAAAAATAATGCAACTTAGATAAACAAATGAGTATGATAATTTTGGCATAGAAAGGCCAATTTATGTTACATTTTCGCTTGCATTGGTAACAATTTATGGTGCTGACATCTGTAGAATGCCCATTGTCTTTCTTGAGCTTGCCTTCGCCACAAATTCCACAACAACATGATGGACAATACCAGTCACCATCTGGAACATCCTACAACCACGGATTATGTATTATATTATATATTTTATATATAAGAGAGGGTAATTAGAAGTATTTAAAAATATGCTTCAATTTGTTGGTATAAAATACACACACACATATATATATATTTAACTTTTCAAGAGTGATACAGAATGCAAAAAAAAAAAAAAAATTACCTTCCTACCAAGGCAAGTGATATGGAATGAGGATGGGCACTGATCAGATAATATTAGATCACCTCCATAATGACAAATTGAACACACACAATCATTCTTGTGAATCTTCCCGTCACTAGTATCTTCCGTCATGTCAATCTTCCTTTTCCCATGCAGAACTTGAACCTGACAGTCTAGAAGGGACCTCCCATCTTCTAAACGTATTTTCGCAGCAGGACAGTGGTTTGTGCCTCCAAAATGGGAAACGAAGCCATCTAAAGTAAGCAAAGTATTATAGCAATTGCAGCCGACGCCTTCACGGTGTATGCGCCCTTCAGCCAAATTACTGCCACCACTATCACCACGGCAGTGTACCTTTGCCCTTGGCAACAATATATCCTTGTCTATCAACCAAGAGAGGACTGTTTTAGGATTGTACGGAAAGCACCCCAAGGTCTTTTGCACTTTTTTGCTCGGCCGTAGCACACAAGTTGGCCGCTCAGCACTCTCTTCTCTCGCCAGCTGCCTTACCAAGTCAAAAGGTAGCATATCGCTACTTAGAGCAATTGTGAGGTTTTCCAAGAAGGTTTTGAACACCATCTTCTCCCATAGTATTTCATCACTACACATCCACACCTTAATCTTCCAAAAGCCTTCCTTCTGTCGCAAGTCGTACCACATCTGTTTCACTGAAACAGGGAGGAAAAACTGTCTCTCATACTCCTGTATCACCTTAAGAAAGGACCAGAGCCCACGGCGGACCCAAATATCGTCACCCTCGATCCAGTTGATGGTTATGCGAATGTTACAAATATCAGTCCCAAGCTCATCACCCAAATCTGGGAAGAAAACAGTTCTCTCTTTTGCATCTTCACAGCAGTCGAAAATCACGCCCTCCCACCATGCATCTTCATAATAAACATCCACACACAATCCATAAAGAAGTTCCTCCGGATTGATCGCAAGAGAAGGCGGCACCAGCCTTATGCGACCCCGATAACTGCTGCGGTTGCTTGGGTTACCGGAGTCGAGACCATCAACGGCCCTCGAGACATGAACACGCTCTTCAAGTTCACCAGAACCATCTTCATCTACATAACCATCATCCCTGACTTGCCGCATTCGAGTGCCGGATGCAATCACAGACCCCGAGTACCACGAACCTAGCAACCCATCTTCCAAACTCCTTACCTGCAGAGTTTACTTGCCCCATCATATACTTTCCGGACAAACAGAAATCATATCAACAAGACAAATTAAAAGCCCCAAAAATTTCCATAACAGGAACGGGCAACCCGTGTGAATGCATGCATGCACGCCCGCCATTGCCAAACAGGGCAGGGCAAGGCAGACAGTGGCTCATATAAAGGATAAATCATCCGAAAAAAGACAAAAGGCGGCTAAGATGTCCGCTGCAATCACAGAGAAGTATCTGCCATGGAAACAGCAAACTCGACTTCGAGGAGACGAAAACTTCAGCCCGTTAAAGCCCAAATGGTCTTTAGAAATCGAAGCAGCAAGAAGGTCAAGCCATCAATCAACGACGGCTCCGAGCATCCGAAAAACACAAAAAAACTCACAGTGTAGGCGTCAAACTACAGTCTAAAGCATCTCTCTCTCTCTCTCTCTCTCTCTCTCTCTCTCTCGAACAGCATTGGAGCCGCTGCATTACCTCGACTCGACTGCCGACGAGGAGTTTTCTTCGAGACGGCGGCGTCTTCTTGCACTTCCTTTTCCTGGCGTCCTGAAACCCCGACGACATTGCTTGCGAATGGCGGAGTCGGAGGAGAGGAGGGCGACGATCGGGAGTTGCGTGTCTTCGCGACGGCAGCGCGGGAGAAAGTGAATCGGTGTGAGGTGAAGAGAATACTAATTAATTAATAATAAATAATAAATTTTTTTCCAGCAATGTAATTTAATTTTAAAGTTAAAATAATTTTAATTTTGATCGTGTAAAAGGATAAATGAGATTAGATTATAAATTTAATTTGAAGAACGTGTATTTTTATGGTGTAGTATGTTAAATTAAAATCAAAATTTAAATTTTTTACTTGAAAAATATATATTTTTATTATATAATATATTGAGATAAAATTAAAATAAATTTTCTATGGACTTATTATTGACCCCATAATTTCTTCCTTTCTCCCAAGGAAGAGACTGAGGGTGGGACCGGTTCAGTGGTGTGGGGCCCCTTCCCCCACCCTCTCTATCTCTCTCAGCTCACCTGACGTGCATGATTACGGCCGATCAAATTCCGCTTTTTTTTTTTTATGGAAAATTGCACCATCATATATATCAACTATTACAAATTATCTTAATTTTATTTTAACGTTAATTTTTTTTGAAATATTCTAACGTTAATGGTTTGATATCAAATTTATCCCACTGTGGAAGTTTCACCAAGTTAGTTGTTTGGCGGTGCTGAACGTGTATGAATCTCAATATAAGAAAAAAAATTACACTATGCATCTCAACTTTTTATTATTTCTCAATTTTATCCTAATATTTTGATTTTTTCTCAATTTTATCCAAATATTTTGATAGTTTCTCCGTTTTATCCTAATATGTTACTGTTTTCTCAATATTATTCCAACATGTTAGAATAAAATTGAAAATTATGAAAAGATTGGGATAAAATTAAAAAATTAAAAAGATTGGGATAAAATTGAGAAATAATAAAAAGTTGGGATATGTATTTTTATTTTTCCTTTGCATTGGGATCCACAAACTTTCAACGTCAGTGCCATTAAGTAATTAACGCATCACGTTAGCATTTCCATAAAAAAGAACGGAACGTTAACAGCGAAATAGATTTGACATCAAACCATTAATGTTAGGATACCTCAAAAAATCGACATTAAAATAAAACTAAAATAACCTCCAAAGATTGGGATATATGATGTTAGTTTTCTCTTCTTCTTTTTTTAATGAGTAAACAACCACTGTCGCAATCCACTTATTCATTAGCAACCATTTTTACCCCTGACATATTTTTGCCACCAATTAGCCTCAAACGTTGGCATTCCGTCTATCATTTATACCCTTCCGTAACGGAAAAGTGACGGAAAATGTAATACCGTCCATGAATTTTTTGTCACGAAGGTTAACGAAAATGTATAAATGGTAGATAGAATGCCAACGTTTGGGGCTAATTGGTGGCAAAAATATGTCAGGGACAAAAACGGTTGCTAATGAATAAGTAGATGGCGATAGTGTATTATACTCTTTTTTAATCTTTGACCTCCGTGTCAATGTTAATTGTAGCAAGTGGCATTGGCCATGAGTTGTCCAACTAGTGCTATACTTTTTTTGTTTTTCTAATAATAATAATAATTTATATCTAGAATATATATATATATATATATGTATATATATTAAAATGATTCTACATATTTTTAATGACAATTTTATGACTAACCGTCTTATATAATGTGCATTATATTTTCTTAATCATAAATATTTTAAATTATATACTGACCAGTGCTATGCACAGGATATTTTAAATCATGTAATTGATTAAAAACTAAAATAAAGGATTCTATCTTTTTATGTTTGTATAAGGTAAAGAAAAAAAAACATGAATGGGAAGTGGAGCGAGGTTATGGAAGGATGATATGAGGGGAGAGAATAGAAAAAAAAAATTAAAGAGTGAATAATGATGGGTAATTATTTTGTATGATTTTATCTATTTAATTCAGTGTTATTAAAACAGAACTGGATGGCGAACCGGGTAGGGCATGGGTTCATGGGTTTACGGGTTCAATCGGGGGGTTCGATAAGTCGGACCGCATGTTTAATTAATTGTATAATAGATGTTTAAATTATTACTATAGATAAAATAAGTTGATAATAAATACATAATATTTGTATGGTTAAAAACAATTGTTAAAAACCTATGCCAAAAACGGCTTGTGGCTTAGTTGGTTAGTAAGTGGTCCGGTCCGGTTCTGATAACAATGATTTAGTCTTATTTTAGTGGTTTATATAAATTAGCTTATATTTAGGAAACTAAAAGTTACGCTATAAAGCGTCTTACCTCTTATAGTAGTATAGATATAAATACATTACGCGGATTCATTAAAGATATTTAGTTCACATATATTATATATACAACCTTAGTTTATATGATATCCTTACTTTCAAACGTGGCCAATTTCTATTTTTAAAGCTACCATAATTTAGTAAAATTAGCCTTGTAGCGTGCCTTGAGCGGCCATCTGCATTCTATGAATTTAGTTGAATACTAGGGGCGATCCCGTGCGTTGCCGCGGGTTGATTTTTTTAAAATTTTTTGATTCATTATAATGGTTTGTGCAATAATCAATATAGTATATAACTGAAAAAAATAATAATCTACTCATTTATAAAAATTATAAACTCTCTATTAATAGTAAATAATTTAATTTTTTTTCTAAAAGATGGTATCATATTGTCATATATGATATCATTTTTCTTTTTATTTCATGGAGTATGTTTTGAGTGTGTTAAATGGGTCTTCAATGTGAAGTTTATAGTTTTGCTCTTAAAAAGTTAGGTACAAATAAGGTTTGAAAATAATATTACGTAAAAGAAGACATGATAGACTTTAAGAAAATAAAAATGCTTGCATTTTATAAATTATAAAAATAAATTAAAACGTTGGGTCTTCCCATATGAATAAAAGAAGAAAAAAATATTACCACTAATTCAAAAAATACGAAACATTATTTTCCTTGTATGAAATGCTATTCTTCGAGTACGAAAATATTTCGTACGGGGGACAGCGATTGAGTATTTAGACGATCCAAGAATTTGCCGGATATATGTATAACTCTTTATAAAAAGGTAAAATAGATAATGAGAATAGAGTAAAATGCATGGTATTAAATCTTATATTGATAGGAAGAAAAAGAAGAAGAGGAAAATTTGTACAACATGTGGACATAAAACATGACATTATACTTTGAAGGAATAACTTGTCAACCGTAATAAGTGGTCATTTGACCCTATGAACCCATTAGGTTATATAACTACTGTCTGCACCCAGTTTTAGTTACACAGGTGCTCGAGAATCATCGAGGAAGACCTTACCATATTTTTCATTTATCGAGGAAGTCATGACTGAGTATTGCTCGATACATTCACTGCTTTTGAAATTAGAGCATTCCTTTAATTTAACTCTAATTTTACATTTTCAGGAAAAAAAAAAACTCTACCGAACACTTTCGGGTTTTACGCGCATTAATTTCTATATTTCAAAATCCAGAATGATATTCGGGACTAGAACGTATTTCTCTGCATATTATTGATCCCCGAATTTTTCTAAATGCAATCGGATATCCGATTGAGAAGACGAGAACTTCATGCCTCACATAAGTCAAGTTGGATTTTCAAAATCTGGAACAAAACTCAAGGCTGAAAAATAATTTTTCTGCATAACATTGACTCTCGAATTTTTCTGAACATAACGGTTGTCCTGAATCATTATGCGGGTGTCTAATTAGAAAAGTCGAGAATTTCAGGCCTCACGTACATTAATTCCAAGTTTCAAAATTCAGGATGATATTCAGGACTTAAAAATATTTTTTAAACATATATCGATCCTCAAGTTTTTTTGAATACGGCAATGGTCTTGAATTATTATTCGGACATCCGATTGAAAAGACGAGAAATTTAGAAATAATCAAGCAATTACGATCGACGTATTGCGAAAACTTGATATCGATTTTTATCGAGACTCGATCTTTGCCGATACAAATTGGTACTCTAAGCTTAACGATAGAAATCATGTCTGTCAAGCCTTATCTTTCAGCAATGTCGAATGCTACATTCCCTTCCAATGCGGCCTATGGCCGACTTTCATCACATGCACCTTTTTTGTTTTTGTCTGTTTAGGATAGAAACATGTTTGCCAAGCAACCTTGGATCATAATCTGATAACCACGTAAACATGGCACATAATTCACACCAATTATCTATTTTCATCCGTTTTTATTTGTTTTTATCTGTTTTTACCTGTTTTTATATGTTTTTATCTATTTTCATATGTTTTCTTGTGGGACGAGCCCAACTTTATAAGACACGATTCACATGAGGTCCAACGCCCCAATTATCAGTCACGAGGTCCAACGCCTCCACACACAATGAGTGCGCGCGACCCAAGTGCGGTATGGGGTCTAGCCCCAAGTTGTCGTTTCAACCCCAATAGTATCCAAGAGGAGGATGACTCGAGTCAGGATGCGCGAAACAAGGTTAGACAATCACTTGGGAGCTCGACCGGTCTTACGACTATCTTAAGGACTATTTAGTCCTCTTGGGACCCGTTGGTCAAGTCGGACCCGACCCCCGGCTCTCACGAGCCCGCATCGCATTAATTCCAGTTTTGGTCTTTCCAACCATACGGCGAGCATAAGTGGAATATTGGCCGAACGCAAACCAATTGGGATTTATCTGTTGTAATTTATGTTTATTTGAGAGACCAGTATAAGGACATTTATTTGTATATTTTTTTATGTAATTATCCCGGTCGGCAAGCGAGAGGTCCGAGAGTCAGAATCGGTCAAATTTGTTTACGAGTCCCTAGGACAAGCAGGACCACACGAGTCACGGGCCCGGTCCACATAGTGAATCGACCATTCTAGTCCGGCCAGCTGAGACACGAGGACGGTGGACTGACCCCTTGACACAAGGATTCGCTCCTCTCCCAACCTGTTAGCCCGAATCGATTGTTTCTTCAAATTTATAGTGTTAAATTGGGCAAGACGAATGCAACCTAATCAAGCGGTAATAAAATAAAAGCGGCAAATTCTAAACAAACCAGAGTACCGATAGACCGTGCGAGATATAAGTCCACACGTAACAAAACCCCCGAACTTGGAACCCTCAATTTTGCAAACCATATGCCTTCACAAACTAGGTATATCCATTACCCCTAGACCTAAGCAACTCACCGGCTCTCGACGTCTGGGTCGTAAATAGGTAGTGGCGACTCCTTCTCACATGTGTCCTGGGAAGGTGGACACTCCCAAGTCGTGCGATCGGCACGCACGCATGGGACCCCTAACAAGACGAAATTCTTGTCTGCACAATATGATATAAAAAATGGAGTAGTATAGTAGCACACGTTTTCACTAGTCATCAAGAGGTTTCAAGTTTGGTCATCGTTGTGATATTATATGTACTCCTTTGTTGGCTATTATGATTTCTATTTCATTATATTCGACCCACAAACCAATTGAAAAGACAAATTGTATGCTATATATGTGTCAGTTTATTTACGAGAGTTTTGCTATGTCACAATTTAATGGTGATTTGTTTTTACTGAAATAATATATTTTGCCCCTTAGAATAAATGTTTTTTGGCCACCAGAGTTACTAGTGCGTTTGGATTTAGAGTTGAGTTGAGTTGAATTTTGGTTTTAATTAGTTTATAATGATTGTATTGTTGAATTATGAGAAAAAATATGAAAAAGTAATGAATGAGAGAAAGTAATGATTAAATAATGATTGTGTTGTTGAATTGTGAAAAAGTAATGAATAGTTAAGAAAATTAAATATTAAAAATTGAATTGAATGATTAAAAAATTAAAAAATTAAAAAAAATAATGATTGTGTTGTTAAATTGAAGATAAGTGAAGTTGAGTTGAGTTAGCTTAAGTTGCGACGCAACACTTTCTTTATTCTTCCAACTGGGACAAAAGCTAAAATATTTTGAATTAGAAAAAATGTTCATTAAGCTTATTTAAATTTATTTATGTATAATACATTATTATACTTCTAAAGAATTATATATATGGACAACTTATGGACATGTGCACCACGTGCAACGCACCTGGGTTTTCCACTTATATAAATAAATATATATATATATATGTATTATATTATATGTATTCATAAGGGGGAAAAAAAGATTAGTACATATATGAGGATTGTTGTAGAATCGGCTCTGCAGGATTCTAATATTGTGGACGCATGGAGAAAGGATAGAAGTGGATATGACAGAAACGTCTTATTACCAATACATGAATCAACTAGAAAGAAATCATTAATCGACCCGCTCACTCCAGCATCAACTTGTTCCCCGATTCACACTTTTTGCCTATATTTGTTCACATTTTTATGTTTTTCTAACAGTCACCCCATCGTAACTGATCAACCACACTAGAGCGAGACTAAAAATTGAGCTAAAAAGAAGAAGAAAAGAATAAGTCTATGATCACAGAGGAAGAGACAGATGATGAAATGATTCTAATCTTGTTTTCTCTCGTTCTTCACTAGGAGAGCTTGGCTTTTCCACATAGCAGGGCATTCGTTGGGATGTCATTCTCGGTGTACAGGCTCGTCTCATCGTTCCATACCCGAATGTACAGTTGCTGTCCCAAGTACCTCCTTACCCAAATCGCGGATCTCAAGTTCCACATGCCCTTTTTGTCAAGTGAGACCAATATTGTGCTCCAAGAACGAGGGTATACCTGTTGTGTAATATTTTTCAACATGTAAGATAGATAGTAATCAATTCAATTGGTCTCTCATTCATTTATAGATATATACACACATATATAAATATTATGGTTTCTGTCATGTTTCCGGCCCTTCTCAAATGTATTGAATGGAATTTCGTACTCTCGATTATCAAACTTGAGAAGATACATCGATTCTTGAATTTACCTGTACAGTGTGCCGCACGATGGCATCATCCATATTGTAGCGTCTTCTCATGTCCTTGGTCCATTGGCCAGAGCCAAATCTGTATTTTCACAAAAAAAAATTAAAAAGGTGAACTTGAGCACACATAGGAGCTTCAGTCAGGTATGAGTGGAAACAAGGACGGCATACCCGACAACATAGAAGCTTGAACCATCCAAATGCCAGGATTGGACGTATTTCTCATTGTTCTGGAAGACAATCTCTACAAAATCATGAAGGTTGGTCCCGATCACAGAGGTGCCAAGCAGTGGCGAGCCAGGAGGAGGGTAATCCTTGATCGAGTTGAGGGTGAAAACTCCAGAAATATTGAAGTAGTCAGCCAGCTTCAATGGGGTTTCAGGATCAACATAGGAGATCCCATTGACAGCATAGCGAAGCTTGTTGTTAATCTGAGTCTCCGTGTTGGCCAAGACGATGGTCCTAACAATTGGTATGAGCTTGTAGCGGTACGAGCCCTGTGGGTTGGGTCGTGCTGCATTTGCCGTCAAATTCAACCTTCGAGCAACCAAATACAAAACATGGAATTCCTTTAGAATCTTAATCGTGGAATATTTAATGAGTTGATATTATCCTATATTGAATTTGACAAGTTACCTGATAGTTCTGGCTTGCTTCATGGACCAGTGAACGTGACATGTCGGGCCAACGGGGAGGGGCAAGGAGGGCGGTGCTGTCGACCCTTCATAGCAGAGAACCGTAGTGGCGTTGAGGACAGGTTTGGTGAATCGGGTAGAGGCAACAATGAAGTAGTCCTTGACTTCCCTATTCAGGGTTACCAATACAGTCACTGACTGGCCAACATGGATGTCAAGCGACTCGTAAACCTCCTGCTGAGTGTGAGATCCTTCAACTTCGATGAGGGTAACAGTGTGGCCTTGAATCCTGAAGTTGATCGAAGTGTCAATGCCCACATTTGAGACCCTGAACTTGTACGTTTTACCTGCAAATGTTAGCAGCACAGATCATTGGATTCTATTTTCAGATTCCACTAGGATTTGAATTGAGAAGCATATGAAGGGCGGCATTTTGTAACGCTTACTATTACCTTTCTGACCGGTGAACCTCATCCCTTGTGGAGCTCCATTGATAAGAAGTCCGTTCGGAAAGGGAAGTGCTTTGCCGGAGTCCAATCTTTTGCGCAGACCCTGAGAAAATAACGTAGTTATCCGCTGTCTTTTGCATTATGGTGAACTTATTAAAACCTATGACCACATAACATATTACAAACCTTGTGATTGGCCTTGTACCAGTCACCTACAAGGAGGTTGAATTCACCCGAAGGAGCTGGATACGGGATGGAGATGACGGATCTCTGGTTGATGTTGAAGGCTCCAAAGCCTCCGGCTGCCCGGTGGAATGTTGTGGAGAGGAAGTAAGTGAAGGTTCCGATTTGGTCCTTGGTTTGCATCTTGTATGTCCAGTTTGTGTTTGGCGGGATGGGCAATTGGTTCCTAGCACTCCGTCCTGCCACGAGCTCTTCCGTTGATGAACTCCATTCCTAATGTGAACAAATAGCCATAAATGTTATTATAAGTATAACAATCTTATTGGATCTTTCTCATATCAATATAAGATTATTGATATAGGATCGTATTAACATTTTCTCATAGGTTTCTTTTAAAACTGGGCGGAAAGTGAAATACATATACTGACCATGTAATGAGAATGAACTCGTCAATTTTGTTGACAACATTGACAATTATGTTGTCATTAGTGACACAATCTAGTGTCGGTCCAGGAAACTGTCCATTGATAAGAATTCCCTGCAAATTAAAGATGAATGTTGACGGAAAAGTTAACAAATGGCCCTTTGGAGCACAAATATATGATTAATAATGAAAATCGGTGCTCCTCGTTCGTTCAAATTGTTCATTTCTGTACACTAATCCCACTGTGGCGCATATATATATATATATATATATATATATACACACATATATATGTGTGTGACGAACCTGTTGAGGCTGTCCAAGAGGAGAAATTTTGCCGTACGTGACTACCCAGGTAAAGTATCTATAGGGGTCCTCTGAATTTGCTGGCAACGCAGTGAAGCCAGCCAATGTTGCAAGAAATATGAGCAAGAAAATGGACCGACTCATATTATTGTACGTATCCCAATCCGATTCTCTGCATAAGTACCAAAATAATTATCCTAGGAGGGCATTCAAACTTGGTTTTATGCTAGAAATTGAAGTGCAGTCTCAACGATATCAGTGTTTGTTATGAGGAAACTGTCGGTAAAACTACAACTTGATGCATAGCAAATCTAAGCACGACGAAAAATGGCAAGATAAGTGCACCAGCTCTCATTAACTCAGTACCAAGTAGAGGTACCGGAAAAGGCATGCTTAATTGATGACATCGTTTCAGAGAAATGCAAAGATGGCCATCTTACTATTATAACATATACGAATTCCAGACAAGTGATTGGAAAAGACTAAAGTTCGATCATACCCAGAATTTCGATCTCCCCAAATACGAACGACGGGGCAGAGTCTCGAAGAGGACCAGGAAGGCAAGATAAGATGGTGAAGAGTGAGCAAAGAGACGCAAGACTTTCGACTTCCCTTAAAATATAGAAGATTGGCGCCAACTGCATGAATTAGATCTGCTGAGCCATATATAAAATACACACTGCCAGCATGTTCACTAGTATCGATGGCTCACAAACAATCATTTGCGGCGTACTTCATGAACTCATACACTTGCTTCCGCCTATCTCATGCAAACGAGACATCCTCAACTTACTTAAACATATTATTTTTGGTTTTTGAGGAAAAGAACCGCAAAAAAAGATTGATCCACAAATAATATTCCTATCATTTGTTTTTTTTTTCTTTTTTTCTGTCTTAAAGATTGATTCACAAATAATATTCCTATCATCGGGATACCGATGGATTGATCACGAAACATTGGCACATCCTATCCACTTGCAATAACCCATAGTAATGTATAAAAATATCAGAGGATCACTTTTCTTTTTTAAGGTTCCTGAGCTTCACAGGTGGAATTTGTAATGCTTGTAAATAAATGCCAATCAGTAGTTCAACGAGACTGTGGACTGGAAGAGGATATAAAGGACAGAGACTCACTGATGAAAATAAAACTCAAAACCCTTTGATTCCAATTCCAGCATAATATCACTGCACCAAACTCGATCCATTTCTCGGAGTATTACTTTTATTGTAGTAAACAGGATATTTCTAATTAATTGATAATACCTAGGGTAAGATAACTTGTTACATCATACAAATTCGCTAAAAAAAGAGGCCCATAGGCCTCTACTGTTATCGAAAAAAAAAATTGCTAAAAGACAGTGATAAGCCAGTTATAATTAAGGACCATTATTAGATAGTGTATGTACATTACACCCAATTTATTGATTATTACATAATATACTGATGTATTTCTTTTCGGATACTTCTTATGATAACCAACTAATTGAAACCATATTAGGGGAAAATGATAATTAATTAATCGATAAAACAAATGAAATAAAAAAGTGAATAACTATTATTTTCCCTTAGGAACTCCAAAGCAAAGAGCGATAGAAGTGTTACGATTCCTAGGTGTGGCAACAAGAGTTGTACATTGGAAGTTGATAGATTTTTTTTTATAAGTGAGATTCACGAATTTAATATAATAAAATATAAATATTTATAATTAATAAAGGGGCACGAATAGTCCCACCAAGTATCCAATATAAAATCTCTTTGTTATTAGCAAAAACGTGCGTCACTATGCAATACTCTCTTTTTATTTATAGAGTACTTTTTTTACTCCAAAGAAAAAGGCGATTGAAGTGTTACCATTCCTAAGTGTGGCAACTAGCATTGTGCATCGGATGTTAATAGAGTTTTTTTTAAAGGCTAAAAGGAAAGAAAAAATAAATAAAAGGGTGCAAAAGGTTTCATCATAAAAAAAACGAAAGATTTCATTATCAAAAAAAGAATTTGAAATCTTGTTGTTTCAAATGAGAATATTTGTAATTACATCACATTTTTTTTTCTCTTTTTAGTTATAAAAAATAGAGTCATTGCTTAGTATAAGAAAAGAGAGACATGGGTAATTCGATTAAGAAAATCCAACATAAACATCTAAGTTTATCAGATTAGATAGACTCATTGACTCTCCTGCTCTCTATTTTTCTTACTTTATTTTGGCTAATGGGGGTGGTCTCGTGATATTCAAACTGTCCCAATAAATGCAATTATTCTCCCTTTCTTCTCTCTCCTTACGATGTTTGGGACGTTACTTCTTTGGTTTCCAAGAGAAGATGTGTGTAGTTGGAGGAGTTGGATGTGGTGGGAGGGAGACCGGAAAAGATCCGACGCAGCGATAGCGGCGCAGATGATATCGGATCGTCATTTATTGCCATTTCCCCCTCCGATTAATTTGTTATTAATCTTCATTTTTTTAATCAATTATGGACATAGTTTTCAAATAAATTCAAGCAACCGCGTACAGCTCCAGCTAGCTATTTATGGAACCATAGGCTTTTTTTTATTTTTATGTACACTAATATCTGAAAAATCTTAATTAATCTAGTTCTAGTCGGATCAATTCACTATGAAATAAATCTCTTTCAATCATAGATTTTCTCAATTCATAAAGACTAAAACCTGAAATTTTATTTATGAGGAATAAGTACTAAATAATTTGAGCCAACCCATGTTGGTAAGGAGCCATGTGCCTTACATATAACATATATATGCACACAATTAATATGATATGCAGTAATTTATTTTTCTAAATAGTCTTTGAAGGTCCTAATACTAGTAAAAGAACGGCTCTGTTTAATTTTTACAGATCTCTATAGTTAATCACGGAGAATTGAAGACTAGAGTATCGATTTTTAGTGACTGAGTATTAAGAGGATTTTTTTAACCACGTCTTTTAGGAGGATTCGGCACTTTTTATTGAGAAGATATTTTAAGACCTGATTTATCTATGACAGTCATTAATATTGCATGCATCCATCTCCTCTTTGTTCATTGGCAGCTAGAAAAACTTTTATTTGCCTCAGATTTTCTTGTCGGATTGTATGGTTTGATCTATATAACTGATTGCATGCACGCAACTAATGTTTCATCAACAAAATAATATAATCAGAAAACATTATGAATAGTCATCAGAGAGCACATGAGAACATATAATATGCTCGGAGCAGAGGAAGAAATCCTCGAGATGCTTACAAGAATTTCACCGGCACATGGGTACAGTACTTTGAATTTAAGCCTGAAATAACCTGCCGTACGTTCCATACATATGGACCTTCTATACATGGACATAAGAGCTTATTCGATATCCATGGACTTGACATTAATTATTGGCAACATGCGATCATTTAATTACTAACCAAAAATTAAGCAAAAGAATTTAATGAACTTTCTTCCCTATGATCAGTAAATAGTCAGATTTATATTATATTTAATTAATGAAAAAGTGTACTACAGAAGTCTGAATTCATACACAAAAGAACCTTTCTCCCTCATTTAATTTTGACCCTTGAATGAAATATGTCCATGTTGAAGTCAACTTTTGTAGGTTGCGGTGTCCTCCCTTAATCAATTTAAAATGTCAACTAGTTTTATCATAAACATATAAATAAAATACATCCCTATGTGGTTCGGGAACCCGTAAGTTAGACTCATCGTCCCAAGGACAGATCTTGTGACTTATACCAGAATGCATTAATCAATATCACAATGATAATTTCCTGCGTGAAATTGTTTCAATTTGCACTTGAAATTTAATTCTCCTTACGTGCAAGTATTTCCCGGCCACGTTATGCTCCTTAACTTTTGCCGCTTAAGATAGTTTGACACTACTATGAATGCCGTTATTAGCGAGGGTCAGATCCCTCGTTAAATTCAGCCTTGCTAAACTTTGAGGGAGATACTAGGGCCTTTTACGTCCGGCCCTCACCCATTTATGTCAATTTCTTTAACCATTGAGTTATATCGAATTTCACTTGTCATTCTTCTACACTTAATTATATTTATATCACTTATACTTTTACATTTATATTAATATTATTTATTTTTACTTTCCCAAATACCGAAAACATTTTCTGTTTCAAACCTAGTCCATTGATCAAGAAAAACCAAACATACAAACATCCACATTAACACAATATCCACTTACAAATCACCTACATATACGAACATTATCCACATGCAAACAATTATCCACATACGAACCAAGTCTAATGATCGATAACCAAACCAAACATACAAACCATTATCCACTTATCCACTAACAAACCAAATACACATACAAACATTATCCACCCACAATGCATTATCCACATATAAACCATTATCCACTTAACATGTCTTCAAAAGAAACCGACCTACTCACCATCACCATCACCATCATCATCATCATGCGCATAATCCTCGTCATCCCACGCACCATAGCCACTATCACTACAATGTTGCTTCCTCCTAAAGGTATCAGGAATAGTTTTTCCCATTTGTTCAGCCATACAACTCGCAATAAATTTCAAAAAATGTTGATGCTCCCAAAATTCCGCAGTCAAGTTCATAATGCGCATCACTCATTCCCGCCGTGCCAAATGGTTCACATTAAGTAGGTAGTGAGCTAGTGGAATTGCGGCGATACTAGTTCATCCCATGTGTTCAGTTCTTCTTACTCGTCCCGACCGTCTCCACCTAAAGTTTGGAAGTCTTCTCATTAGAAAGTGTGATGCCAATAGACTGGGACACCTGAGTGAACTTCTCCTGTTAAGATAATGATAACAAAAATAGAAGACATCCACAAATCAATAACATTCAATAACCAACAAGCCAAAGTTCTCATTAAGTATAACAAAGCAAGTCCTTTCAATCTTAATTATAACTCACCATATTTTCTTGTGCATAGGGCTAACCCAAGTACCATCCTTTCTCCTTTGATTTCCTTCTTTCTTTGACTGCAAAAAAAATGATGAGTTCATGAACAATGATTGGTTAAACCATATATTAAATTGCTGAAAATGTTAATAATTACAAGTCAAGTTCCATTAAAAGCTCATTTCAACGATGATGACATGCAACGTGGCTTACCATTCTTTATGCAAGAGTACCCGTTGTGTTAGATCCTCCGGTATGGACAGATGCTCCAGCATTCGAATTTCGATTTGCTTTGTTCGCCTAAGAAATCTTCACAAAATCTTGCTTCTCCCAATATGCATGGAACTCCGCTAAATGCATCCCCAAGGAAATTAAGCGGCTTACCCTATGCCTGGTGTCGGCACCCCATTTTGGCTCACCTTTCCAAACAATGATATCAGCAATGGTCCAAGCCACAATTTGAGCAGAATACAGAAAAACGACTTAACAGAGTAGAAATCACTATTCATCCCAAGTCGGCAAAATTGAGCAGAAGGCATGCACATATGACAGAAGGACTCCAGGGGTCACCAAAGGGTAACAGAGTGACTAGAGAGCTCAACAATGTCCAAAACCGGCATTTCCAGTGTACCACATGGACAATCCTATTTTTCGATAGTTCGCTCGTCTGTTGGAAGATAGCCAACATTGGACTTCAAAAATCCACATCGATGCCAAACAAATGAAAAGTGTCTTCAAACGCATTTCGCAAATCATTTGCTCTATACAGAACAACTTTCTGTATACAGACAACTTTTCAGTAGAAGTCCAAAAATGCCGGTTTCTCGGAGAAAAGTTAATTCCAAATATCAGATGCGGCCATACCTCACAATCATACAAAGCACGAGTAGTGCTTCAGATTGTCTTTCGGAAGCCATACAGACACTCCAAATGACTTCCAAGCGGCAAAACAAGTATACCCCTCTTCGGAAGAGCATAGCCGAAGACTGGTCTGATGAAATTACGGCAAACGAAGTTCATACTGCATTGCCTTGAAAACTCTAGCAGAGATTCACATTTGAACAAAATAGACAGCAGAACCCTTCTCAGTTTCCCGAGTAACCTCCGAGGAACAGAAATAGCCATTTTCAGTGGAAAGGCATATCCGGAGGTCCTTTTTACGGAAACTTGACGCTAGAAGCCTGCGCTACACAGTGATACACACTCCAAGGCTTAATGTGAAATCGTCGGACTGAACTGCACAATGTGTCTAGGCCTCCTGAGCATTGCTTTAAAAGTCTCAAATACACTTTTCAAGTCCTTAGAGATCCAGTCTTGACAAACGGAGATCACATTGATTTCCGGAGCGCCCAAGCAACTCAGAAAGCAATCTGAGAAATCTAACTTCGGACTCCTAGGACGTCTCCGGCTTCACATTTGCATTACTGGCTTAAGGGTCAACTGTTCACGTTGTCTGACAATTCATGCCAAAATGACCAACGTGAGATGCAGACACAAGATATGCTTTCAGAAGCGATTAACTTCGCTCCGGTCACCCGGAACGGGCAAAAACAGCTTCCAAGCCTCGTACGCACCCGAAGCATTCTTCCACGAAAATTGATAATCTTGGGCTTATCGGGATCGTTTTCTTGCGCACATTGTCGATACAACGTTCTTTCAAGTCACGGAACTCGAACACGTAACTGATCGACATCCGAGCATTCCCGATTCACCTCCAATCTCATGTAGGACCCACGGGACCTTCTTCCCCTTGCCAAAGACAAGAAGAACCACCCCTCTCTTGTCATCTTCTTCTTCAAGCCAAGAAGACAACTTGCCTTTGTCTTCCTTTTGCAAAATATCTAAGTGTTTCAATTCAACACTCCAACTTCCCATCCAAGCCATCAATGCTCTTATCTCTTCTCCATTAATGCAATGGATGACGATTGAGCTTGATATTTCTTTAAGAAATTCGGATTCCACTAATCCATGGCCCTAATTGCACTTTTCTTCACTAATCTTGCATTTAAGCTTTCCTATATATTGTCCAAATGTCATTAACTTAAGGATACACCTTCAAGCACTCTCTCTCTAGCATTTCTCACTCAAACAAAAGCTCTCAAACTCTCAAGGATTTCAGCAAAATCGCAGCTCAGCAAGAGCAAGCAAAACCAAGCAAAACCAGGCAAAGTCTTAAGCAGGAATCCATCCCGGCTTAAGTCCAAACTTTACCAAACTTCATATCCCACATGTTTTTGACAACCTCTATCCATTTTTGAGCTTATATTTTAAGTTTGAAGCCTCTAAGCCAAAGAACCAGCCTTGAACAACATCTGGACAGATTTGGTCCTTCTCGGGTCAAAAATGTCGAACCGGGTTTCAAGCCTTTCCAAGTCGGTTTGAGCTACCAAAACCCATCAAACACCTCCCCACACAACCATAGGGTGTCAAGGAGTCAAGAAATCCAAGAAAAACCCGTCGGTTTAACCCCAGGAAGAAGGAACAG
Organism: Punica granatum; assembly: GCF_007655135.1. Taxonomy (NCBI): domain Eukaryota; kingdom Viridiplantae; phylum Streptophyta; class Magnoliopsida; order Myrtales; family Lythraceae; genus Punica; species Punica granatum. Next base: position 10,157,225 of record NC_045132.1, read on the forward strand.
CCCGACTGCTCAGTCGGGTCAAGATTTCTGACTGTTTGTATGGTTTTCTTGCAGATCGGGTCGATCCAGGACTCTTTTCGGAAAACAACCTCCACATTCACCTCCGGAGGTGAGTTAGCAGTCGGGGTCCATTGGCCTTGCTCAAAAATTCCATCGGGAGCCTCCGTGGCGACGTCCGACCCGACTTGTGCCAGTCGGGTCTGTCCAGTATTCCAGCCGAGTCTGTTTGGTGCCATTCGGGTCTGTTCAACGGAAAACAGCCCAAACCCGACCCATCAACGGTCCAACCCGACTCTTGAAGGTCCCATCCCTCATCTCGGGACTAGGTATGACCATTCCCGACTTAGAGGAACTAGAAGTTTTACATTCCCGTTGCGTTTATGGAGTTATAAGGGGTTTTATGTATGTTTTATTTTCAAGTTTTAATCTTTATGCATTTTCCATGTTATATCATGCATATTTATCCTTGATTTATATGCTAGCATGTCAGGAAACACTTGGATCGTAGTCGAGAAGAACATCCCGACCCGGGAAAGGCAAAGAGCTCACGGGTTTCCCTCCAAGGGAGGTGACCGAATGCTCTCTTGCTCCTTTCGGGCAAGGAACGATCTTCTTGACCCGATCCAAGTTCGATTCCCGAGTTTCATCGTATTTTCTCACGTGCATGAAGTCGGTATTGTTTTATCGATTCCTTAAATAACTTGTTTGTGCATGTTTCCATGTTCAAATGCGTTATTCAAATCATGGCAATACCGACTTTCGTTTAATCGTGTCATTTATAATGTTTGTCGTTTAAGCATGAGAGAAATGATTCGAAACGAGACGGGGAAGCCTCGTGGAATCCCATTTGGGCCATGGGACCTCTCGGCTATCTCCAAGGAGAAGTAACCGAGAGCCTCTTAGACTCGTACGGGTTGCATGAGGCTTCCTCTTCCCGTTTTGAGTTCGTTCTCGGCTTTCGTGTAATTTGCAATTTACATTATCGTCGCAATATCGCATGAAAATGTCTTTTCAAAACAAAGCATGCATGGATTCGGGTATCGATGACTCATTCGGGTCCATTCGGTTACGAGGGTAGTTTCGGTTATTTGACCAAATTATCCTCGATCCTTATGGAATCGTCTTGGTCGTCGAATCACGAATCGTTTTCATAATTAATGCTTTCGGCACAACCCTTAAGCATTAATTCCACAAACGGGTTAATCGGGACGCTCACATGATTAAACCCACTTCACACTGATAAAGTTTACACGAATTGGCCATTAACTGATAACTCGCATCGATGAGTTGTCAAATGACGTTGGTGCCCTTTTCAAACTTATCAATTTCAAAACCCGAAACGCGCGGTCCGATGTAGTATGGACGTCTGAAAAGGGCTTCTGTGTCTCAACTTGAGTTTTTACCTGATTCCAAGTAACTCAGGTCAGGATACAGAATATCTTTCTAGATCACTTCCAGGCAAATCGACCGGTTCTTTGGCTTTTTTGGGGTTCTTGCACAACCCTAGACGATCTAGGGAATTAGTTGACACCGGCTACAGGCCGAGGTGGCCCGCACTGCGATGTTTCCCCTTTTCTGAAAACAATTTTCAAATAAAGGGCAAAATCGTCTTTTCACAATTCAGCGACACCCTTAGGATTAGCATGACAGAAACACTACAGTACGGGATAAGAACGGGCTACCTGTTCAGGTGCAGGTTCATCTGCATAGCCTTTTCTTATCTAACTGATGAGTTTTTGTCATCCTAACATAGACTCGGGTAACTAGAACGGTTATCTCTGTCAGAAAACATACAAAATGCTGATTAACCTTTCACTCGACCTAACCAAACAATAGATAATGGTTAGGAGGAATTCTAGATTCCAAATCTAGAGTCAAAACATGAGTTTGGCTTGTGCGCACCCGAATTTAATCTCGTCGGGGCACGCATGCGCGCGCCTAAGCAAACGCGGCTTGGGAGTGTCCACCTTCCCGAGGATGCGCGACGGACGCACGTGAGAAGGAGTCGCCACTTGCCATTTTACGACCCGAAGGTCGAGGGCCGGCAAGTTACCCGGGTCTAGAGGTACGGGGTACTCCTAAATGCTAAGGCAATGGTCATACGGAACCGAAAATTCCGAATTCGGGGATTCTATTACGTGCGGGCCTATATCCCGCACACCCTTTCGGTACTCTAGCTTGCTAGGCTTGCCATTTTGTTTATTTACCGCGTGATTTAGGGTCGCACTTGACTCGCCCGTTTTGACACCGTAAAATCGATGAATCGATTGAGTTGGGCCAAGAATCCGAAAGATGAGTAGGCTTGTGAGTCAAGGAATCGGTTCGCTATCTTAGCGTTACAGTTCTTCAGACCGTGACGGTCGATTCCCTGCGCGAACCAAGACCATGATTATTCGAGCTTACTCATCCCTTGGTGACGATAGACCGACTTAACCGACTCGACACTCGGACCTCTTGCTCACCGATCGGAGATCCTTACAAGTATATGAATAAATGTACAAATAAGATCCTCACAACGTACACTCGAATAATTACAGAATACAACTGAATGAAATAAATGGATCCCGATCGGTTTACATTGGGCCAATATTCCACTCCGGCTCACCGTGTGTTTCGAATAACTGATAAACAAATTAAGGCAACGCGGGCTCAAGGAGCTGGGGGTCGGGTCCAATCGAACCGACGGTTTGCAGGAGAACCGATTAATTCCCACTGTAACCGTTGGACCGATCGAGCTCCCGGGTGATATCTAAACACGTTTCACGCGCTCAATCCGAATCTGCCTTCCACATAGGCCGTATTCGGAGTGTGACGGTGAATCGAGGCTAGATCCCATTCCGCACTCGGGTTGCACGCGCTCGGATAGTTAAGAGGCGTTAGACCTCGTGTTCGGTGATTTGGGGCGTTGGACCCCGTGCAATACGTGACCTATGGGTTCGGGCCCGCACTGCAATAAATCATCAAAAGCAAGAATAAAATAGAAGAAAACTGATATAACTGACACAATACATAAAGCAATTGACAACAACTGATAAGTGTTAGTGAATACAGACGAATTGTGTATTAGGCTGAATGTACGTGATTTAATCAGTTATTAGCCGGGGTTGATTAACAAACAATGTATCTAACCTAGGCAAACATAGATGGCGGATTAGGATAAGGTTCTAAGCCGATTACATGTGTGTGTTTGTTTTATGACTCTCATTCAGTTATGTGTCACTGCGGTTTTACTGAATTAGCCAAACTCGTGTTTTGACTCTAGATTGGGATCTATTATCCCACCTATCCATTATCTAGTGTTGGATTAAGTCGAATGTACGATTAATCCGATTGTTCGTGTTTTGTAACTGAAATAAAATGCTCCCACCGAATCTATAATAGGGAGATAGAAACACCGAAAGTGGACGGAATAGGCCGTGCAAATGAGACCCGTATCCGGACGGATGGCCCTTTTCCGTCCATAGATCGAGGCGTTTTCGGCTCCCTAGTGCCTAGGGTATCGGTGAATCATGGAATGACGGTTATGCCCTTGGATGATAAAATTGTGATGTTCGTGTATAAATTGGAGATTTGCGTCACACGAAGGAGTCTAAGAAGGACTCTCGTGCCCCGACTCGGGCCGCCTCAAATTGGGCTCGGACCCGAGTCACGGCACGTGAGTACTCACTAGACATTAACTCCATTCGTGTCACGTGTCTCGGTATTTTGGAATTGTGAATTTTGATAAAAAAGGGCATTCACGTCGTTCCGTAAATCATCGATGCGTTTACAAATTAATAACCAATTTACCCAATTATTTAGTCCGAATGATTTATTTAACCGAATGTTACGTCCCGTTTATTCCGCTTGTAAGGTTATTTGGTGGTGGTAATTTCATGTGGTTATCTCGGTTTTAATGGGGAATTATTCAAAATTAACGTATCTATCATGTGAATAGCGAAAAATATGAGACACGGATACAAACAATCCCAAGGGACGATTCCAATCATGCCTTACATGCATAATATGCTTAAACTCAAGAACGAAATCTATTTCAACAAAACAAAAGAAAGTCGACGCCGTCAAGGTCTCTCAAACGCAAACGGACACACAAACACGTACACATAACACGTAATATAACGAAATCCACAAAAATGACGTCGACTCATACGATGGGAAAACGTGAAACATGGGAACCGACTCATTTCGGGATGGGAGAAACCACCTTAGACCCGTGTGGTCCAAGGGGACTCTCGGCCACACCCATCCAAGAGTGGCCGTGAGTCTTCATGGCTCACGCGAGTCAAGGGGAGCTCTCTAAACCCGATCTAAGCCTATTCCCACCATGCTAATACGTGGTACATGACAAAACAGCGGCAAAAGAGAACGGGGACCGGCTAGCTTGGAGGAAAAAGAAGTGCCCTAGCCTCGGAAGAACCATAGAGGCTCACGGGTCGCCCCCTCAAGGCTAGACCGTGGGTTCCATGGTTCGGCCGTGACTCGGGACCTCTCCCGCTTCGATCCACGTCGTCTCCCCTCATGAGATATACGTTCATGTAGTTTACGAGCATGATAGATAAAGTAAATAGATGCTGGACGTTGTATGGCATGCATGAGACGTCCGGATCCGAGAAAAAAATGCAAGCTTTCACCTATCCCGAACCTTTAAAGCATATTAACACCACACGTAAGTAAATATCAAAGATCCTAACTCCTCTAAGTTAAAAGGGGTGTTACCTAGCCTCAATGTACGAGGAAAAGAGTCGGGGAAGTGGCCGTGGGAGTCACAAGACTCGGATAGAGGGCCACGGGTGGGTGACCCGAATGTGGGCAGCCGCGGCAGTCCGTGGAAAAATGGGTCAGCAAGCTCACCCCGGTCACGGCACGGTGCGAGGTCGGGCTCGTTGGACTCCTAAGAGGCAGATCTACATGAGCACGGGCAGACCCGAGCGTGCCAAGGCCTGAACAAACCCGAAAATGTGAGAGAAAACTGGGTAAAAATGAGGAAAACCCGGTTTGAGAGAAACGGGTGAATGGCGGTTGTGCACAGTTGATCGGCCCCGGACCGTGACCACCTCTTCACGGGGGAGGGTGAGGGTTGTGAGGAACCCTTTGAATGTGATGGCACGACTCTCCGAAGTCGTGGGAAGAAATGGCACGTCGAGGAGCTCGGTTGCAAGCAATTGACGTTATCGGGACCCGACTCTCTTCACTGCTGGAACGTGGTGTTGGAGGCTTCAAATCAAAAATCTAAGCCCGGAAATGGACTTAGGGGGTGGAAAATATGCAGGCTAGGAAGTTTGATGATTTTTGGCTTAAGTCGGGTCGGGTGGTTACCGGAATACCGGGTGGTTTTCCGGCGATTTTAGCCGGTTTCGGCTTTGGCACGGGCTGAACGAAAGTGAGGGGAGGGGCTGGAGTTTGAGAGGATTTTAGAGGGAGATTGGCTTGAGAGAGAAGGAGAATGAAGAAGTCATTAAAGTTAATGATGGAAGGGGCTTTATAGGCTAGGCTAATGGCCCGATTAAGAGAAGCTAAGTGTGGTTTAGTGGGCTAACCATGGGCTGCCGAAAATCCCAAGGGGGATTAGGATGGGGAATATGTCACATAGTGTGTGGGGGAAGTAAGCTGGAAGTGATGGGAAGTGATGGGAGTTGATGGGTGTGTAAGAGGAAGTGAAAGAAGTGAGGGAAATTTGAATTGTGTGGTGGGGGGTGCTTGGAGCCGACGGTGGGAGGGAGGAGCCGACGGCTTGGGGCTGTCCAATCGGAGCCGAGGGTTGAGCCATGGCTTGGGGTTGAGCCGCGGCTTGATGGCTTGGCTTGGCTGAGCTGTGGATCCCGTCTGATTGAGAGAAAAGCCGGAAAATGCTTGAAACCCGACTGAGCTTGCATCCGACCTCTGACGTCCAATTAATTTGAAGATTTGGAATGCTTGAACGACGAGAATTTGAATGAGCCTAATATCGCCATGCGTCGTGTGGACGAGAGTTCGGGCGACTCGGCGCCTCGGGAGTCGGTTTTGCCCTGTTTGGACATTCGGAGTGGAATTTAGCGCCCCTTGACCCCCGATTGTTCTTTGTGCATCCTTGCATTTGTTTTGGCGATCCTTTTGCCCCGTGAGTGATTGTTGGCTCGTCGTTCTCGGTCGGGGACTGCTGGCCCGGGAGGACCTAGGGACCTTGACCGGGATTTTCTCAGTGTGCCGTGCTCTTCTCTTATTGTTCATGACCCCGTGCCCGCCTATTTGCTTCCGATTGTCGGATGATGAATAGTGTCCCAGGCTTCGGTCGAGAATCCTCGTGTGGGAAGTCGGTGGTCCAAAATGGGGTGCTGACAGCTTGCCCCTCTTTGGTTGCATGCTCGGTTAGAGGATGTAGCCAAAGACCATGAGAGGCACCCATTTGATCCCGGCGGCCGCTTCTGTCGTTGCTCTTCATGGTGGCTTGCCCCTCCCCCTGTCATGAGATAGTGGCGTGAGCGGGATTTGGGGAATGTGAAGTGGTAGGTGAAGGGCCGAAGCCCGCAGAAATCAGTAAAATGGACGAAAGGTCCGGAAAGCAGTAAATGTGGACGCGAAGTCCAGAAAGCAATAAAGTGGACGCGGAGTCCGGAAAGCAGTAACCGGACGCAAAGTCCGGGGACGCGAAGTCCTGAAAGCAATAAAGTGGACGCGGAGTTCGGAAAGCAGTAACCGGACGCAAAGTCCGGGGACAAGAAGTCCTGAAAGCAATGAAGTGGACGCGGAGTCCGGAAAGCAGTAACCGGACGCAAAGTCCGGGGACGCGAAGTCCTGAAAGCAGTAAAGTAGACGCGGAGTCCGGAAAGCAGTAACCGGACGCAAAGTCCGGGGACGCGAAGTCCTGAAAGCACTAAAGTGGACGCGGAGTCCGAAAAGCAGTAACCGGACGCAAAGTCCGGGGACGCGAAGTCCTGAAAGCAATAAAGTGGACGCGGAGTCCGGAAAGCAGTAACCGGACGCAAAGTCCGGGGACGCGAAGTCCTGAAAGCAATGAAGTGGACGCGGAGTCCGGAAAGCAGTAACCGGACGCAAAGTCCGGGGACGCGAAGTCCGGAAAGCAGTAACCGGACGCAAAGTCCGGGGACGCGAAGTCCTGAAAGCACTAAAGTGGACGCGGAGTCCGGAAAGCAGTAACCGGACGCAAAGTCCGGGGACGCGAAGTCCTGAAAGCAATAAAGTGGACGCGGAGTCCGGAAAGCAGTAACCGGACGCAAAGTCCGGGGATGCGAAGTCTTGAAAGCAATAAAGTGGACGCGGAGTCCGGAAAGCAGTAACCGGACGCAAAGTCCGGGGACGCGAAGTTCTGGAAGCAGTAAAGTGGACGCGGAGTCCGGAAAGCAGTAACCGGATGCAAAGTCCGGGGACGCGAAGTCCTGGAAGCAATAAAGTGGACGCGGAGTCCGGAAAGCAGTAACCGGACGCAAAGTCTGGGGACGCGAAGTCCTGAAAGCAATAAAGTGGACGTGGAGTCCGGAAAGCAGTAACCGGACGCAAAGTCCGGGGACGCGAAGTCCTGAAAGCACTAAAGTGGATGCGGAGTCCGGAAAGTAGTAACCGGACGCAAAGTCCGGGGACACGAAGTCCTGAAAGCAGTAAAGTGGACGCGGAGTCCGGAAAGCAGTAACCGGACGCAAAGTCTGGGGACGCGAAGTCCTGAAAGCAGTAAAGTGGACAGAGTGTAAGGGAAGGTAGAGGTGGAGATGGATGCTAGTCGGTATGTCGGGGACGTTAGCAGAGGCAGATTGTCCCATTTCAAGTCGAGCTTGTTATCGGTTTTTTCCTTGAGTTAGGGCCAAGAGGATTCTCTGTTATGCCTCCCACTCGGTTCGAATCCCCAATCTGTCGCGCAAGCCAATCGCGTGTTCGTCAGGAAGGAGATGCCCCTTTGGATTCACAATCACACCTGTGCACGGAGACAGGGAAACCTACAAAGGATGTCAGTTGCGCTTAATCGACGAGACGGGTACATATAAGAAGAATCTATGCAAAGATGTGTCGGGGATTTGGTATTGGTGACCGTTGTAGGGTGGTCGTGTCCCTATCGAAGAATGGCTCTTTTAGAAACGGGTAGCCGTGGAATATGTGCGTAAAGGTAAGAGGAGGGATCTTATGGGATCCTCCAAGTCAAGGATACGTTGATTCGACCCCCATTTCAAAGCGGGTCTCGAGCTTGGAGAGTTGAAGAGAGTTTGCTTGCGTCGGAGAGTGCCCAACCACTACTCGGTGTAGCTTCACAGGGAGAGTGTCGCTTTTCTTTCGTGGTCGAGCCGACATTTTTCCCCTAACTTTTGCCTAGGCCGCGGGATGTGCAACAGCCTAGTGGGGTATTTTACTTAATTTCTCTCACATGAATGCTCACCTTTTGCTACGATTCTCCATGTTTGGGTGGGATCGTACCCCTCGGGTCCTCTAACTTTTGCCTAGGCCGCCTCAAAGAGGTTTTCGACCTAGCGAGGGAGTGATTTGTGCTCTCCTTTTGCCGCGACCCCCTTTGCGGGATTTTAAGTGGTGCCACTCGTTCCCTAGTTTTTGCCTAGGCCGCCTCAAGGAGGTTTTCGACCTAGCGGGAAAATTTATTTTTCTCTCAAGAAAGCTTAGTGTTGGACAGATCGTGGGAATTGAAGCTCGTCCACGGAAATAGAAATGTCTTACAATGAAAGGGGCACGGAGCCCGAAGAATAAAGAATATACACGTGTTCATGGATAATATTTCTTAATGGCGTCAGCGTTGACGGGAAGGGCATTTTCAGTGCCGTCCATGTCGCTCAAGACGACCGCTCCTCCGGAGAAAACCTCTCTGACGACGAAGGGGCCATCGTATTTGTACGAGAACTTCCCTTGATAGTCCGGCGTGACGTGTAGGACTTTCCTCAAAACGAGGTCGTCGAGGTTGAAATCGCGGTGGCGGACTCTTGCGTTGAAGGCTCGAGCCATTCTTTGTTGATAGCACTGTCCGTGGCATAGCGCTTTCAGCCTCTTCTCATCAATGAAATTTAACTGTTCGTACCGTTACTTTGCCCATTCCGCTTCTTCAAGCTCGGCCTCGGCAAGAATCCTCATGGAAGGGATCTCCACTTCGATTGGGAGGACGGCCTCCATGCCATAGACTAGCGAGTACGGGGTTGCCCCGGTTGAGGTCCGTATGGATGTACGGTACGCCAAAAGTGCATAGGGGAGCATCTCGTACCAAGGTGGAGTTGCGATGTCGGATTTTGAATTGTGCACAGAGCTCATCGATGACCTTGTTGTTCAGGTTCTTGGCGTTGTCTGTGATGATTGTCGCAGGGACTCCGTATCGGGCAATGACGTCGCGTCTGAGAAAACGGGCCACGGCTTTTGCGGTGACTGACACAAGAGTGACGGCTTCGATCCATTTGGTGAAGTAGTCGATCGCCACCAAAATGAACATATGCCCGTTAGACGCTTTGGGGTTGATCGGGCCAATCACATCCATTCCCCACATTGAAAAAGGCCATGGTGCCATCATAGGGCACAATTCGTTGGGCGGCGCTTTGATTTGATCGGCGTAAACCTGACATCGGTGGCAATGTCTAACATGCTTCACACAATCAGTCTCCATGGTGGACCAATAATAACCCAAGCGCATGATCTTCGTAGCAAGCATGAGGCCGTTCATATGAGGCCCACAGTTTCCCCCGTGCACTTCCTCCATGAGACGCCGCGACTCGTGTTCGTCGATGCACCGGAGGAGTGTGGAGTCGAAGGAACGGCGGTAGAGTATCTCACCGCTCAGAAAGTAGTGTATCGCGAGGCGTCTGAGAGTCTTCGGATCGCGGCGGTCGGCGAATGGGGGGTATTGGCCGGTTCGCAGAAGGTTCTTGATGTCTTCGTACCACGGCTTTGCCTCGGAAGCTTCGATTGAATTGCAGTGTGCCGGTCCTTCGGCTATCTCAATCTCGAGGGGCTCGATAAGGTTCTCCCTCGCGATGCTCACCATGGAGGCGAGCGTTGCAAGCGCGTCCGCGAATTGATTTGTCACGCGCGGAGTATAGGTGAACGAGATGTCCTCGAAGTTCTCGGTTAACTTCTCGAGGTACTCGTGATACGGCACCAGCTTTGCGTCCTTTGTCTTCCATTGCCCCAATGTCTGGAAGATAGTGAGCATGGAGTCACCGAATACTTCGAGCTCTTTTACTTTGAAATCAATCGCCGCTTGGAGGCCGAGAATACATGCCTCATACTCGGCCACATTATTGGTGCACGGGAAGTCGATTTTTGCCGCTACTGGGTAATAGTGCCCGTCCGGGGATATTAGTACCGCGCCGATGCCTGATCCCATGGAATTGACAGCACCGTCGAAATACATCTTCCATCTCGGTTTCTCTCCCTCGTCGTCTACTTGGAGAATCCCCTCATTCGGGAAGTCGGGATTAATCGGTGCGTGGTCTTCAATTGGGAATTCTGCCAAATGATCCGCAATCGCTTGCCCCTTGACCGAGGTGCGGGACACGTACTCGATATCGTATTCCGTCAATTGACAACGCCATTTGGTGAGGTTCCGCGTGGAGGAGGGACTGTCGAGTAAGTACTTCAAGGGGTCTGCCTTTGACAGCAAGCGGACCGTGTGATAAAGCGTGTATTGTCGGAGCCTTTGCATGACTCACACCAATGCGCAACACATCTTCTCGATTTCCGGATAATTGGACTCTCCATCGGTGAACTTTTTGCTCAAATAGTAGATCGCGCGCTCCGTGTGCGTGGACTCCTCCTCCTGCCCCAGCATGCATCCTAATGATTGGCGGCGCACCGTTAGGTAAAGTACGAGGGGACGGCCCGGTGTAGGCGGGACCAATACCGGCGGTTGGACCAGGTACGCCTTGATGGTGTCGAAGGCCTTCTGACATTCTTCGTCCCATTCAATCGCCGCGTTCTTGAGGAGCAAGCGAAAGAGTGGCTGGCATTTGTCTGTCAGGTTCGCAATGAATCGCGCGATGTAATTCAGCCGCCCCAAGAAGCCTCGTACTTCGCGGACCGAAGATGGCGGAGGAAGCTCCTTGATCGCCTTGACTTTATCGGGATCTACTTCGATGCCGCGCTCGCTGACCACGAATCCTAGTAATTTTCCCGATCGAGCGCCAAACGTGCATTTTGCCGGATTGAGCCGAAGCTTGTACTCCTTCAAGCGGTCGAAGAGACGCTTCAAATTAACAAGATGATCTTCTCCTTCTTTGGACTTGGCAATCATGTCGTCGACGTAGACCTCGACTTCCTTGTGCATCATGTCGTGGAATAACGTGACCATGGCCCTCTGATAAGTTGCTCCGGCGTTCTTGAAGCCGAAAGGCATGACGCGGTAACAAAAGGTTCCCCACATAGTAGTGAACGTCGTCTTGATCTTGTCTTCCTCGGCCATCCGGATTTCGTTGTATCCGGAGAAGCCGTCCATGAAAGAGAACTGAGAGTGGCGCGCCGTGTTGTCAACTAATATGTCGATGTGGGGCAAGGGAAAATTGTCCTTGGGGCTGGCCTTATTGAGATCCCTGTCAGCACCCCATTTTGGCCCACCAGCTTCCCGCACAAGGATTCCCGACTGAAGCTCGGGACACTATTTATCGCCTGGCAATCGGAGGCAAATAGGCGGACACGGGGTCATGAACAATAAAGAAAAACACGGTCCACTGAGAAAGGCGAAAGAAAGCAGTCAGAAGAACAGACGAACGAGGAATCCCGATAACAACGGAGCTGGCACTGTGGCACTATTCATCACTGAGTCACCGAAGCACCGAAAGGTGCCCAATATGGGGCTCCAAAAATCCCTCCCAGTGCCAAAATGACCAATCACACGTCCGGGCGCATTTCCGGGACATCCTGCTTAAGCCGGGACACCCTGATCCCCCACGGACGCCTTTTCTGACAGAGCTCCCGGGGTTCGCTCCACTGACAAGCAAACGGCCCCTCAAAACGGGTCTACAGGCGCCCAGGGACCACCAGGGCCGGGGAACAAGTTTCAGACAACCTTCCGGAACTCGGCTCGATCTCCCGAAGTACGCTTCAGTGATCACGAACGCCTCCCGGTGAACCTTCGGGTATTTCCACGGAAAGCAGAGACCACAACGATCTCTGAGTACCTCACGATAACCTCCAAGCACCTCAAAGCATTCGGGGCACATTGAGAGAATCCCGGTCAAAGTCCCTAGGTCTTCCCGGGCCAACGGTCCTCGACCGAGGACGACGAGCCAACAATCACCCGCGGGGCAAAAGGGTCGCCGAAACGAATGCAAGAATGCACAAAGATCATCGGGGATCAAGGGACGCTAAACTCCACTCCAAACGTCCGAACAGGGCAAAACCGACTCCCGAGGCGCCGAATCGCCCGAACGTATGTTCACGCGACGCATGGCGATATTAGATTCATCCAAATCTTCGTCTTTCAAGCTTTCCAAATCTTCAAATTAATCGGACATCGGAGGTCGGACGCGAGCTCAATCAAGTCTCAAGCGTTTGCCGGCTTTTCTCCTAATCGGATGGGACCCACAGCCTAGCCAAGCCAAGCCATTGAGCCGCGGCTCAACCCCAAGCCACGGCTCAACCCTCGGCTCGACATGACAGCCCCCAAGCCGCGGCTAATTCCCTCACCGGCGGCTCACCCGTCGGCTCCAAGCCTCCCCATCCACAAGTTTGAATTTTCCCTCACATCTTTCACTTCCTATCACATCATTACACATCCATCACCTATCCATCACTTCCCTCTTGCTTCCCCTACACTCCACATGACTATTTCCCCATCCTAATCCCCTCCAAATTTCGGCAGCCCTAGTTTAGGCATCAAAACCGCAATTAACTTCCTCTAATCGAGCCATTAGCCATCCCTATAAGTCCCCTTCCATCATTAACTTTAATCACTTCTTCATTCTCCTTCTCTCTCAAGCCAATCTCCCTCTAAAATCCTCTCAACTTTCAGCCCACTCCCACAGCTCGTACCACTCCTTGCCAAGGCCGAAACCGGCCAAAACCGTCGGAAACCCACCCGGTATTCCGGTAACCACCCGACCCGACTTAAACCAAAAATCACCAAACTCCCTAGCCTACCTATTTTCCATCCCCTAAGTCCGTTTCCGGGCTTAGATTTTCCATTTGAGGTCCCTAACATCACTTTCCAGCCAAGGTTGTAATCGGGTCCCGAGTCTCCAAGCCGCGTGCAACCGAGCTCCTCGACGTGCCATTTTCTCCCGCGACTTCGGAGAGTCGTGCCATCACGTTCAAAGGGTTCCTCACGACCCTCACCCTCTCTCGTGAAGAGGTGGTCACGATCCGAGGGCCGATCCACCGTGCACAACCTCCGTTTCATTGTTTTTCACTTACCGGGTTTTCCGTGTTCATACCCGAACTTCTCTCACGTTTTTCGAGCTTGTCTAGGGCTCGGCACGCTCGGATCTGCCCGTGCTCGTCTAGATCTACCTCTTAGGAGTCCAACGAGCCCGACCTTGCACCGTGCCGTGCCCGGAGCTCGCGTGCCAAGCCGTTCTCCCGAGACTAGCCGCAGCTGTTTTCTCTCGGATTGCTCACTTCCGCGACTTCAAGCCGAGTCTTGCGACTCCCACGGCCACTTTTCCGACTCCTTCCTCGTGTTCCGAGGCTAGGTAAGACTCCTCTATGACTTAGAGAAGCTAGGTTCTTCGATATTTGTTTGATATGGGGTGTTAGGGGCTCATTTCGCATGATTTTCCTTAGATCCCGGGGTTTGGCCCTTGAGCAACTTCGTGAACCATCCGACTTCGAAATGAGCTGAAATTTTTACCACAGACTCTTGATGTTATTTTAAGTCCCCACATAAAATTTCAGATTTTTCTGGGCGCTGGATCTCTGGATAAAAAATGTTTACCGGTTATTTCGGTATTCTCGGCCAGATTTTGATGTGTCTCGTGAACCATCCAAGTTCGAAATGAGCTGAAATTTTTACCACAGATACTTGATGTTATTTTAAGTCCCCATACAAAATTTCAGATTTTTCTGTGCACTGGATCTCCGGATAAAAATATTTACCCGTTATTTCGGTATTCTCGGCCAGAATTTGATATGTCTCGTGAACCATCCGAGTTCGAAATGAGCTGAAATTTTTACCACAGACACTTGATGTTATTTTAAGTCCCCATACAAAATTTCAGATTTTTCTGTGAACTGGATCTCCGGATAAAAAATGTTTACCCGTTATTTCGGTGTTTCCGGTCTGATTTTGATAGATCTCGCGAACCATCCGACTTCAAAATGAACTGAAATTTTTATCACACATTCCTGATATTATTTTAAGGTTCCACACAAAATTTCATATTTTTATGGGCGCTGAAACTCCAAATAAAAATTATTTACCGAACTTTTCGTATATTCGACAAATCAGATCACACTGTTTTTTTTTTTTGGTCTAATTTAGCCCTCTCCAAACTGAATCTAGATCCAAAATACCCTTGACCCTGATCCGACTCTGTTTTCATGTTTATTACATTTACGATTTACCTCGTTTTTCGTGCCATTTTATTGATTCCATTATATATCATGTTTGTGTTTGTATTACATGTTTATTTGTGATTCCAAGACCATGGTGGCATCGACTTTGTAAATGTGTGTGTTCTTATTATGTTTGGCGTCTTACGCATGCAAGAAACGATTAAAACCGATTCTTGTAATTGATTGCAATTATATTTTTTGTTTAAATCATTAGCTTCACGGTTAATTTACATGTTAGGCGCATTAACCCGAACAATCATCTCATTAGCCCATAATAATCAAGGTTTAACTCCTCAATCACTAAACCATTCCACAAACGAGAAATGGGACGCATCATTTGATTAATTAAATCACTCGGACTAAATAATTGGACAAATTGAATATTAATTCGTAAACGTATCGATGGCTCATGGAACGGCGGAAATGCCCTTTTCCTTAAAAGCTCATAATTTCAAAACATCGAGACGTGTAACACGAATAGAATTGTGTCTAGCAAGTACTCGCGTACTATGACTCGAGTCCGGGCCCAATTTGAGGCGGCTCGAGTCGAGATGCGCGAGTCCTCTTTAGACCTCTTCGTGTCACACGATCTTTAATTTATATATGAACATCACATGTTTTACCACTCAAGGGCATAGTCGTCATTCCGTGATTCATCGATATCCTAGGCTTTAGGGAGTCGGAAACACCTCGATCTATGGACGGAAAGGGACGGCCTGTTCGGGTGCGAGTTTCATTCGTACAGCCCATTCCGTTCACTTTCGGTGTTTCTATCTTCCTATCGTAGATTCGGTGGTGAACCTTTTTATTTCAGTTGAAAAAGACGAAGAACCGGATTAATCATGTACTTGACTTAAATAAACATTAGATAATGGATAGGTGGAATATTAGATTCCAATCTAGAGTCAAAACACGAGTTTGGCTAATTCAGTGAAACCGCAGTGACACTTAACTGAATAAGAGTCATAAAACAAACACACACATGTAATCGGCTTAGAACCTTATCCTAGCCCGCCCTCTATGTTTGCCTAGGTTAGATGCATTGTTTGCCAATCAACCACGGGTAATAACTGATTAAATCACGTACATTCGACTTAATACACCACTTGTCTGTATTCACCGACAATTGTCAGTTGCTTTCTGTATCGTGTCAGTTACATCAGTTTTCTTCCGCTTTACTCTTGCTTTTGATGATTTATTGCGGTTCGGGCCCGAACCCATAAGTCACGTGTTGCATGGGGTCCAACGCCCCAAATCACCGAACACGAGGTCCAACGCCTCTTAACTCACCGAGCGCGTGCAACCCGAGTGCGGAATGGGATCTAGCCTCGATTCACCGTCACACTCCGAATACGGCCTATGTGGAAGGCGGATTTGGATTGAGCGCGTGAAACGTGTTTAGATATCACCCGGGAGCTCGATCGATCCAACGGTTATAGTGGAAACAAGTCGTTTTTCTGCAAACCGACGGTTCGATCGGACCCGACCCCCGGCTCTTTGAGCCCGCGTTGCCTTAATTTATTTATCGGTTATTCAAAATACACGGTGAGCAGGAGCGGAATAGTGGCCCAATGCAAACCGATCGGGATCCATTTACTTATTCGGTTATACTTTGTAATTGTTCGAGAGAACATTGTGAGGATTCTATTTGTATGTTCATTCATCTCCTTGTAAGGATCCCCGATCGGTGAGCGAGAGGTCCGAGTGCTGGATCGGTTAAGTTGGTCTATCGCCACCAAAGGGTGAGTAAGCTTGGATACTCGTGGTTTCGGTTCACGCAGGGAATCAACCATCACGGTTCGATGAACTGTAACGCTAAGATAGTGAACCGACTCCTCGATGCACAAGCCTACTCATCTTTCGGACTCATGGTCCAACTTGATCAATTCATCGAATTTACGGTGTCAAAACGGGCGAGTCGAGCGCAATTCTAAATCACGCGGTAAATAAACAAAATGGCAAGCCTAGCAAGCTAGAGTACCGAGAGGGCGTGCGGGATATAGGCCCGCACGTAATAGAACCCCCGAATTCGGAATTTTCGGTTCCGTACGACCATTGCCTTAGCATTTAGGTGTACCCCGTACCCCTAGACCCGGGTAACTTGCCGGTCCTCGACCCTCGGGTCGTAAAATGGCCAGTGGCAACTCCTTCTCACGTGCGTCCGTCGCGCGTCCCCGGGAAGGTGGACACTCCCAAGCTGCGTTTGCTTAGGCGCGCGCATGCGTGCCCTGACGAGATAAAATTCGGGTGCGCACAATCCTGATAGTCGACGCAGACTCGAACCCTTCCATCTTTCTTCTCCACCGGCACGATGTTTGCAACCCATTCAGAATAATTGCAGACCTCGAGAAAGCCTGCGTTGATCTGCTTGACAACCTCTTCCTTGATGCGGAGAAGGAGGCCTGCCCGTTGTCGTCGCAATTGTTGCCGCTTGGGCGGGAATTTTTCCGTGTCTAGAGGAAAGAAGTGCTTTACTATCGACGGGTCTAGCCCCGGCATGTCGGCGTAGGACCAGGCGAAGACTTCTTGATACCTTGTCAGGAAGTCGATCATTCGGACCCGTTGTGTTGGGTCGAGGCTCGTACCGATCTTAAGGACGCGGGGTTCCTCTTTAGTGCCCACGTTGATCTCTTCTGTTGGCTCGAGCGAGGTGAGCTGGCGATCCTCGAGGCGGGGCAAACTCTCTTCTATCTCAGGCACTAGACTGTCTTCGTCGAGCCCTTCCCCGAAGTATATGGGTCCAGGCTCTTCGAGACATTCTTCGGATGGGTCCGAATCAACGCATCGAAGATTTGGATTCGAGTGGAGCCTGGAGAATTGAAAGAATTGTCTTAGAGAAATTTAGAATGATATGAACAAAAGAGTAAGGAAGAGAGAGTGGAATAGACAAGGATTCAAAAAATGCATATAGGGAATTCATTGATACTGAGGATCACGAAGCCATAACAGAGTTCCCTCTTCCGTCGTGTGGCCTACGGCTACGCCGACACGCGGGAAACATCTCATACATAAATAAATCTTACACATCGGCGATCATAGCCGAGTAGCGCAGGACTGAGGTCCAATTGTTAAGCTCCTCGTCTTCCTGCGCCGGGCGGATGTGAACCCCTGAAGGAATCTCCTCGGTGACGGCATACACGGTTGGCAAGGTGTCAGTCGCGTTGTCGAAGTCCGAGGAAGGGCCGTCAGAGGTGCTCCCGATGATGAGTGGAGGCCCGGGGAAGAAATGTGATAGCGGGGGGACTGGAATGCCCCTGTAGAGCCTACCATAGTGCGTGGCGAGGCGGTGGAGGTGGTTGCCCCAGCGAGCCTCAATAATTTCATGGCAGGAGGGGCAAAAGCCAAGTCCTCTCCTTTGCTTATATGCTTCAACTTCAATGGGGCGGTTGATTCCTTGCCCGCGCTCCCCAAGTCCGGTGCTGGGAATGTAATGGTGGCGCAAAAGGACCTTCCCTATCATGCGGTCGGCGCGGGACGGCCCGACCTTTCCGTAATCCCGAATAACGGAGACGGTCTCAAAGGAGTGGAAGGGCAGGTTTTCGTCATCCCCGACGCTGATGTAAGGGACCGCTGTCTCCCTGTAGATGGCGTAATCCTCCTCCCCTTTGACCGTAATGATCTTCTCCTCGACGGTGAATTTCACCTTCTAATGTAGCGAGGACGGAATGGCGCCGGCCGAGTGGATCCAAGGCCTTCCAAGGAGTAGGCTGAAGGCGTTCGGGATATCCAAGACTTGGAATGTGACGCTGAAGGAGCATGGGCCGATATCTATGAGGAGGTCGATCTCACCGTTCACCTCTCTCCTCGAACCATCGAAGGCCCGGACCGCGGTTTTGCTAGGACGGATGCGGTTGAGATCCACATTCATCTGCTTCAAAGTGGTTACCGGGCATACATTAAGTGCGGAACCGTTGTCGATCATGCCCGGCCTATGATATGGTTATTGCACTTGCAAACGATGTGCAGTGCCCGGAAGTGCGCGCATCCTTCAGAGGGGAGCTCATCGTCCGAAAACGAGATGGTGTTGGAGAAAATAGAGTTGATGGTTTCCTCTATCCGATCCGGGGGTGTCCCTTTGGGCACTTGCGCGGCCGTCAGGACGCGCAGGAGGGCCTCCCTGTGAGGTTCTGAGTTGAGTAGGAGGGCGAGCAATGAGATGTGGGCTGGAGATTTGGCCATCTGCTCCACTACCTTGTACTCGCTCTCTTTGATGACTTTCATGAAGGCTTCGGCCTCCTCTTCTGTCACCTTCTTGGACGGAGTAGGCAGGGTCCTAGGCCTCGTCTCATCTTCGGTAACGGGCGCCTTCCCTCTGTTGATGGTCGTCGGATTCTCGTACAGCCGCCCTGAACGGGTGATACCCATGACACCGAATTGCCGCTCCAGGTCCCCCACACTTCCCTCATAGGTCCAGGGGACCCTATCGTTCGAGTATGGATCCCAGGCAGGGACGTCTATGACAAGCGGGGCATGAGGCGCGTCTACCCCGGTGAACCCGACTGCAACTTCCGCCGGTACGTATTCAATCACAACGGGAGAGAACCCATCTTGTTTGCCTTAGCCCCCGCTCGACGTGCACACGGTGATCATGTTGATGGAAGGCCCCGGAGCCGATCCATGGTCGGGAAGAGGATTGGCCTGTACGTTCGGAGACCTCACGGCATTGAACACGAGCTCCTTTGCATCTATGATCTCTTGAATCTTCTCCCTCAACTTCCAGCAGTTGTCTATGGTGTGTCCTGGTGCCCCTTGGTGGTACTCGCATCGCTTGCTCTGATCTTGGATGGTGGGATCAAAGCTTGGGCTAGGCGTCGTTGTCCCAACCTTGTCACGAATTTGCCGGTAGATGTGGGAAAGTGGGACCGGCAGGGCCGGGTACTGTTTGCGGGGTCGTGGTTGCGCTACACCGGTCTGTTGACCTTGCGGGGGCGGGGCCCGTTGCGCCGGCTGAGTAGTCCTAGGAGCCGGAGGTTGATATTGAGGGGCTTGAGATGGAGCAGGGGCATAATGATGGACGACGGGCGATGACACTGCAGGTAGGGGTGGAGGCGGCAGTGCGGAATAGTAGATTGATTGGGTAGGGGCTTGAGGCCGATATTGGGGTGCCTGCGGGGTGTATGAGGGAGCTACGGGAGGCGCCGCCGTGTAGTTCATCGAATATTGCTGGGGGGCCTATTGCGCGGTGTTGACGGTATTCACCGAAATTTCCTTTCCCCTTCTCCCGCTTGAGGATGATGATGTCGCGGGGACCTTCTTAGACGACTCCTCTCCTTTGCTGGTGGGGTCCTCCATTCTTCCGAGCTTGATGCCCAAGTCCAATTTCTTTCCGGCCTCGATGAGGTCGGAGAACGATGAAGTGTGCGCCAACAGGTGTGAATAGTACACTCCTCTCAGCGTGGAGTGGAACAACTGGATCTGCTGCGCCTCGCTGATCGGGGGAATGTGCTTTGCAGCTTGGGCACGCCACTTGGCGGCATACTCCTCGAACTTTTGGCCCCGCGCCATTTCTTTCGTGCTCAACTCTAGAAGAGTAGGAGGCGTCTCCGCGCAATATCGGTATTGGTCGGTGAACTTCCGGGAGGGATCCTCCCACGTCGGGATGTCCTCAGCCTTCAGTGACATGAACCAATCGAGGGCCGATCCCGACAGGCTATCCTGGAAGGAGTGGATGACAAACTCCTCGTATTCCCAATATTGTAACATCTTTCCTCGGTAATGACGGAGATGGTGGCGTGGATCCGTCGTGCCTTCATAGGTCTTGAACTCTGGAACCTTAAACTTCGGGGGCAGGCGCATGCCCGGGAATAGGCTACAGTTGCCATAGCGGGCGTCGGGGCGGACATCGTTCGCTTGTAGGGCCCGTATCGTTTCCTCCATTCGCTTCTGCCTACGCTCCTGTTCGGCGTCGGCCTCAGGGAAGAAATGTGTCGGTGAGGCGAACTGGGCCGCGTGGGTCGGCGTGCCCGGTTCGTGGAAGGTGGTGTTTATGGGAGGTGGCGCCTGGTAGAAAAGGCCGACGTGAGGCTGTAGAGTCGGATAGGGAGGAAGCTCCGTGGCTTGAGGATGAGTTGGGGCGGGTGCGGTGGTTGCCGGGAAAACCGTCGGCGGAGGCGCAGTGTAGATCATAGCCGGAGCCGGTATGGGAGTAGGTGGAGGTGCAGACAGGATGTGCTCCGCGGATAGGAAGGTAGCCGGTGGAAGAGGGGCTACCGAAGGGGCCGGCGGTGGCGGAAATTGACTTGTGAAGGGGTGAACCGTGGACGTATACAGCGTTGGCGGTGCGGGAGCTTCAACGTTCTTCGAGGCTTGGATCGGTAGAGCCCACGGGGTCGGATCGACTGTTGGTCCCGGTCCCGGGGGAGGAGTAGAACTCGAGGAGGCCCGGTTAGGTCCTCTGAGCAAGGCGAGCAACTCCGCCATATTAGTGGCCATTTGGTTGACCGTGCCTTCGAGGGCCGCAATGCGGGCTTGGTCATTGGTGGCGGCGAATGTTGGTGAGGCCGGTGGGAGAGGTGCCCCTGAAGGTGCCGGGGGCGGGAGATGCGTCGGAAGGGCGCCGGAGTATGCCGGGAGTACGCCTGCAGGAGTAAGAGGTGGCAGAGCGTGCGTCTGCGGTGGTTGAGAGAGGGTCGGGACCGAAGGGTTGACTTCTTCGGAAATATCGACGTGATCTCCTTCCGCCATCCTGAGACGTTGACGAGTCGGGTAGCGGTGTGACGCCAGTGGTAATCACCTAGATTCCAAGAATGTGTAAGGACAGACACCAATATCTCAAATGATAAGTGCGGAATTAAGTAAAATGACAAAATGTATGAGATGCATGAGCTTTCAAAACACTAATGTCATTACATTGATTGGCTCCAAGTTCCATGGTTTTACAAAATAGAACATTCGGAAGAAAGGAAAGGAACATAAACGTAAAGCCGACATCCCTTTGCGCTCGGTGGCCGCTCGAAAGTGGCGTGGGTCCGAGCGAGGGCAAAAACGTTAACAAACTAATCCTTGGTCCAGCATTGCGCTCAAACGTGCTATCTCCCTGTCTTGGTTTGCTATGCGTACGTGAATCTGAGCCAACTCGCTCTAAAGCTCTCTGTGGTCAGTGAGTTCTGCGCGAATATCCACAAGCTCACAACGGAATCGATCTCTCTTCTTTGATGGA
Organism: Punica granatum; assembly: GCF_007655135.1. Classification (NCBI taxonomy): domain Eukaryota; kingdom Viridiplantae; phylum Streptophyta; class Magnoliopsida; order Myrtales; family Lythraceae; genus Punica; species Punica granatum. The sequence continues at coordinate 10,178,847 of NC_045132.1, forward strand.
CTGCAACTCTGTGTGCATGACTCCTTGGACTGAGCTCTCTGCGTCTGGAACGTCTGCATGCAGTGTGCAGGGAATCCGCGGCAAAAGTCGTCGACGAACGGGTGTGAGTCCCTGCGGATGGAATTGCGTCACATATGCTACGGTAGCTGAGAAAGCTCGTTCGTCGTCGGTAGGGTGCCCCGGGAAATAGAGCTCTTGAACGGTGCGCGTGTTCCATAGATGTTGAACTTCTCTAATCCGCAGAACTCTATCTGGAAGTAAAGTTGTAATATCCGTCCACGTGAAGCGGTGGGGAGTGCGATCTGCCTCCCTAGGAATATCCTGTAAGCCGCCAAGTTGTCTAATGACTCGGGCTGGGAAAAAAAGTGTGCTCCCTAAGTGACTGATCAGAGGGAGTCCTATGATTGTAGGACATCCAATGGTCATGGGACCACCGGGATTCCAGCGAGCGGCCCACGAAAACTGTGCCGGGGTGAGTCTCTTGAAGAACTGGATCCAGTCAGTGTAGTCGCGATCAAAGGGCCGAAACACTTGAAGTAGGCGAGCGATGAGCGAACGCTTGTCAGTGATGCAGGAAATGGGATGTGATGAACAGAATGGCCTGATGTGTCCGAGGAGCCAAATCTGAAGAAGATGCGGAGCTCCTCTCATTTTACCACGTCGAACCTCTCGTACATAGTCAAGAGACCGAATGGTCTCAGCCAAGACGGCTTCTACATAACTATGGCCCCCTACCACTTGGAGGACGACTTGGGCAAGTGCCCCGTCTATGAGGTTCGACGAGTGGGGGAACAGGATGGTCCCAAAGATGAGCAAGAGGAACCCGTGACATGCGTCACGCTGGTATGATTCCTCCCTGGCATTGAGAGAACGAACATGTATGAAGTCTATGAGCCATGCGGTCCTAACGCTATGCTCCCGCCCATGCTGAAGTTCAGGACGAATTTCTTCGTCGCGGAGATCCAAGAGGATGGCGAGTCTACTCTGTATCGTGGCGAACTGGTTGGGCACCACGATGTCGAGGGTCGGCGTGGGTCGCTGAATGAGTACCGCGTACTCCTCTACTGTAGGAGCCAACTCTGACCCCTGAAAACTGAATACAGCCCGCTGAATGTCCCAATAACTAATAGCAGCTTCAAGTAGGGTCCAGTCAATGGGGGAATCAGCGAGTAATGGCAAGTCTCCTATGATGGGCCGAAGGAATGCACGGTCAACTGGGCGGAATGTGTTCCAGAGGCGAGTAATGTCCGCGGATGGCATGATGATGTCATCGAGCCTGAGACAGGGATGCGAGCGATCCATCCTTACCTAGATGGGGAGATGTCGGCTTAACATTTTTAGGATCAAATCAATGTAATGTCCTAGGTTTTTCGAAAAAATGTATGCAGTGCGAAAATATAAACTATAGTTGCGTTCTTTACAGTGTACATCGCTCTTTCTTACAAAAACAACAAAATGCCCGTCCTAAAAAAAACCACGGGCCGACTCAAGGACTCGACTTTGGGTCGGTTGACGGCGTGGAGGTAAAAATTGGTCCAGCATGACGGTCCCTGTGTATGCATGGTTTTCGGTGCTACTGGGAGAACCGCTAACTAGGGATGGGGGCCCCCGACTCAAGGGTGTGAATTCCTTGAAATCGGGCGAGGATCTTTGGGGGCCGGTTCGGTGGCATAGCCGACTCGATCCGTTCCCTTACTCGGAACCTCTGACTAACCTAGCTTCCTATATTGGTGCCCGTGGGTTGTCGGACAAGGTACTTAAGGAACTAGTATGATGTGCAATGAATGTGCGGGAAATAAAAGTGCGCAAAATAGATAAGCGGGAAATGCGGAAAGCGGTAAATAGACAAGCAAACAAACAAGCGGGAACGAGCCCGAACCCTCTAAGGTCCCCAGTGGAGTCGCCAAGCTGTGTGCACCCGAATTTAATCTCGTCGGGGCACGCATGCGCGCGCCTAAGCAAACGCGGCTTGGGAGTGTCCACCTTCCCGGGGATGCGCGACGGACGCACATGAGAAGGAGTCGCCACTTGCCATTTTACCCGGGTCTAGGGGTACGGGGTACTCCTAAATGCTAAGGCAATGGTCATACGGAACCGAAAATTCCGAATTCGGGGATTCTATTACGTGCGGGCCTATATCCCGCACGCCCTTTCGGTACTCTAGCTTGCTAGGCTTGCCATTTTGTTTATTTGCCGCGTGATTTAGGGTCGCACTTGACTCGCCCGTTTTGACACCGTAAAATCGATGAATCGATTGAGTTGGGCCAAGAATCCGAACGATGAGTAGGCTTGTGAGTCAAGGAATCGATTCGCTATCTTAGCGTTACAGTTCTTCGGACCGTGACGGTCGATTCCCTGCGCGAACCAAGACCATGATTATTCGAGCTTACTCATCCCTTGGTGACGATAGACCGACTTAACCGACTCGACACTCGGACCTCTTGCTCACCGATCGGGGATCCTTACAAGTATATGAATAAATGTACAAATAAGATCCTCACAACGTACACTCGAATAATTACAGAATACATCTGAATGAAATAAATGGATCCCGATCGGTTTACATTGGGCCAATATTCCACTCCGGCTCACCGTGTATTTCGAATAACCGATAAACAAATTAAGGCAACGCGGGCTCAAGGAGCCGGGGGTCGGGTCCAATCGAACCGACGGTTTGCAGGAGAACCGATTAATTCCCACTGTAACCGTTGGACTGATCGAGCTCCCGGGTGATATCTAAACACGTTTCACGCGCTCAATTTGAATCCGCCTTCCACATAGGCCGTATTCGGAGTGTGACGGTGAATCGAGGCTAGATCCCATTCCGCACTCGGGTTGCACGCGCTCGGTGAGTTAAGAGGCGTTGGACCTCGTGTTCGGTGATTTGGGGCGTTGGACCCCGTGCAATACGTGACCTATGGGTTCGGGCCCGCACCGCAATAAATCATCAAAAGCAAGAATAAAACAGAAGAAAACTGATATAACTGACACAATACAGAAAGCAACTGACAACAACTGATAAGTGTTAGTGAATACAGACGAATTGTGTATTAGGTCGAATGTACGTGATTTAATCAGTTATTAGCCGGGGTTGATTAACAAACAATGTATCTAACCTAGGCAAACATAGATGGCGGATTAGGATAAGGTTCTAAGCCGATTACATGTGTGTGTTTGTTTTATGACTCTCATTCAGTTATGTGTCACTGCGGTTTTACTGAATTAGCCAAACTCGTGTTTTGACTCTAGATTGGGATCTATTATCCCACCTATCCATTATCTAGTGTTGGATTAAGTCGAATGTACGATTAATCCGATTGTTCGTGTTTTGTAACTGAAATAAAATGCTCCCACCGAATCTATAATAGGGAGATAGAAACACCGAAAGTGGACGGAATAGGCCGTGCAAATGAGACCCGTATCCGGACGGATGGCCCTTTTCCGTCCATAGATCGAGGCGTTTCCGGCTCCCTAGCGCCTAGGGTATCGGTGAATCATGGAATGAATGTTATGCCCTTGGATGATAAAATTGTGATGTTCGTGTATAAATTGGAGATTTGCGTCACACGAAGGAGTCTAAGAAGGACTCTCGTGCCCCGACTCAGGCCGCCTCAAATTGGGCCCGGACCCGAGTCACGGCACGTGAGTACTCACTAGACATTAACTTCATTCGTGTCACGTGTCTCGGTATTTTGGAATTGTGAATTTTGATGAAAAATGGCATTCACGTCGTTCCGTAAATCATCGATGCGTTTACAAATTAATAACCAATTTACCCAATTATTTAGTCCGAATGATTTATTTAACTGAATGTTACGTCCCGTTTATTCCGCTTGTAAAGTTATTCGGTGGTGGTAATTTCATGTGGTTATCTCGGTTTTAATGGGGAATTATTCAAAATTAACGTATCTATCATCCAATTATCATGTGAATAGCGAAAAATATGAGACACGGATACAAACAATCCCAAGGGACGATTCCAATCATGCCTTACATGCATAATATGCTTAAACTCAAGAACGAAATCTATTTCAACAAAACAAAAGAAAGTCGACGCCGTCAAGGTCTCTCAAACGCAAACGGACACACAAACACGTACACATAACACGTAATATAACGAAATCCACAAAAATGACGTCGACTCATACGATGGGAAAACGTGAAACATGGGAACCGACTCACTTCGGGATGGGAGAAACCACCTTAGACCCGTGTGGTCCAAGGGGACTCTCGGCCACACCCATCCAAGAGTGGCCGTGAGTCCTCATGGCTCACGCGAGTCAAGGGGAGCTCTCTAAACCCGATCTAAGCCTATTCCCACCATGCTAATACGTGGTACATGACAAAACAGCGGCAAAAGAGAACGGGGACCGGCTAGCTTCGAGGAAAAAGAAGTGCCCTAGCCTCGGAGGAACCATAGAGGCTCACGGGTCGCCCCCTCAAGGCTAGACCGTGGGTTCCATGGTTCGGCCGTGACTCGGGACCTCTCCCGCTTCGATCCACATCGTCTCCCCTCATGAGATATACGTTCATGTAGTTTACGAGCATGATAGATAAAGTAAATAGATGCTGGACGTTGTATGGCATGCATGAGACGTCCGGATCGAGAAAAAAATGCAAGCTTTCACCTATCCCGAACCTTTAAAGCATATTAACACCACACGTAAGTAAATATCAAAGATCCTAACTCCTCTAAGTTAAAAGGGGTGTTACCTAGCCTCGATGTACGAGGGAAAGAGTCGGGGAAGTGGCCGTGGGAGTCACAAGACTCGGATAGAGGGCCACGGGTGGGTGACCCGAATGTGGGCAGCCGCGGCAGTCCGTGGAAAAATGGGTCGGCACGCTCACTCCGGTCACAGCACGGTGCGAGGTCGGGCTCGTTGGACTCCTAAGAGGCGGATCTACATGAGTACGGGCAGACCCGAGCGTGCCAAGGCCTGAACAAACCCGAAAATGTGAGAGAAAACTCGGTAAAAATGAGGAAAACCCCGGTTTGAGAGAAACGGGTGAATGGCGGTTGTGCACGGTTGATCGGCCCTCGGACCATGACCACCTCTTCACGGGGGAGGGTGAGGGTTGTGAGGAACCCTTTAGCGTGATGGCACGACTCTCCGAAGTCGTTGGAAGAAATGGCACGTCGAGGAGCTCGGTTGCACGCGATTGACGTTATCGGGACCCGACTCTCTTCACGGCTGGAACGTGGTGTTGGAGGCTTCAAATCGAAAATCTAAGCCCGGAAATGGACTTAGGGGGTGGAAAATATGTAGGCTAGGAAGTTTGATGATTTTTGGCTTAAGTCGGGTGGGGTGGTTACCGGAATACCGGGTGGTTTTCCGGCGATTTTAGCCGGTTTCGGCCTTGGCACGGGCTGAACGAAAGTGAGGGGAGGGGCTGGAGTTTGAGAGGATTTTAGAGGGAGATTGGCTTGAGAGAGAAGGAGAATGAAGAAGTCATTAAAGTTAATGATGGAAGGGGCTTTATAGGCTAGGCTAATGGCCCGATTAAGAGAAGCTAAGTGTGGTTTAGTGGGCTAACCATGGGCTGCCGAAAATCCCAAGGGGGATTAGGATGGGGAATATGTCACATAGTGTGTGGGGGAAGCAAGGTGGAAGTGATGGGAAGTGATGAGAGTTGATGGTTGTGTAAGAGGAAGTGAAAGAAGTGAGGGAAATTTGAATTGTGTGGTGGGGGGTGCTTGGAGCCGACGGTGGGAGGGAGGAGCCGACGGCTTGGGGCTGTCCAATCGGAGCCGAGGGTTGAGCCGTGGCTTGGGGTTGAGCCGCGGCTTGATGGCTTGGCTTGGCTGAGCTGTGGGTCCCGTCTGATTGAGAGAAAAGCCTGAAAATGCTTGAAACCCGACTGAGCTTGCATCCGACCTCCGACGTCCAATTAATTTGAAGATTTGGAATGCTTGAACGACGAGAATTTGAATGAGCCTAATATCGCCATGCGTCGTGTGGACGAGCGTTCGGGCGACTCGGCGCCTCGGGAGTCGGTTTTGCCCTGTTTGGACATTCGGAGTGGAATTTAGCGCCCCTTGACCCCCGATTGTTCTTTGTGCATCCTTGCATTTGTTTTGGCGATCCTTTTGCCCCGTGAGTGATTGTTGGCTCGTCGTCCTCGGTCGGGGACCGTTGGCCCGGGAGGACCTAGGGACCTTGACCGGGATTTTCTCAGTGTGCCGTGCTCTTCTCTTATTGTTCATGACCCCGTGCCCGCCTATTTGCCTCCGATTGTCGGATGATGAATAGTGTCCCGGGCTTCGGTCGAGAATCCTCGTGTGGGAAATCGGTGGGCCAAAATGGGGTGCTGACATGGCTAATTCAGTGGAAATTCAGTGTCACAATACAAAATCACTGTAAAAGCAATCTACACACACGAAACTTGACTACGGACACCCGATTTGTCAAGTTCTCAAAACAAAGCCGAATGCATAATGTTTTGCATGATTCTTTGCTTAGCATATGGCATTTGCTTGCAAAAACACCCCTGAGTTAATAAACTTACTAATCCACGTACATTCGGTGAATACAAACACATTATCTGTTATTTACCTGTTGCTTGTTATCTTTCCGCACCTATTTGCCATGCGGGTCGAGATTGATCCCTAGGCCGAATAATATTAGGGTTCAACGCCCTAATCATCGAGCACAGGGTCCAACACCATAATCAACACTCACAGGGTCCAACACCCTATTCAGTGAGAGTGTGCATTGAATTTCAGTTTTTCGGTGTTTCCCTAAACTCACGGTGAGTTAGAGCGGAATAATAACCGAACGCTAGTCGACTGGAATTCGGCCATTTGTAATTTGTATTTATTGTTTTCGAGAGCATTGTAAGAACTTTTATTTTGTATATTCATTCTGTAAGAATTCCAGTCGGTAAGCGAACGGTCCGAGAGTCGAATTAATCGAATCGGTTTAATGCTTGCCCAAAGGAAAGTAAATCCAAGAATTCGCGGTTCTGGTTCACGCAGGGATTCAACCTCCATGGTTCGATGAACTGTAACGTAAGATTGTGAACCAACTCCCCGACATACGGGTTTACTTCTCTCTCGGCTTCTCAACCGACATCGTTTAGTTCACCGAATCTCCGGTGTCAAAACGTGCGAGCAGAGTGCAACTTAATTCAAGCGGTAAATAATAAAACATGCAAGCCTAGCAAACCAGAGTACCGAAAGGGCGTGCGGGATATAGGCCCGCACGTAACATGAACCCCCGAACACGGACTTTCCGGTTCCGCACAGATCAATGCCTTAACGACAAACTAGGTGTTCCATACCTCTAGACCAAGGTAACTTATCCGCCCTCGACCTTCGGGTCGTAAAATGATAGGTGGCGACTCCTTCTCTCACGCGTGTCCGTCACGCATCCCCATGGGAAGGTGGACACTCCCAAGCCGCGCGATCCAAAAGCGCGCAATGCGAGCCCCGACGAGAGTCCACATTCGGGTCCGTACAGCTTGGCGACACCGCTGGGGACATACTTAGTGGGTTCAGGCTCGATTCGTTTGCTTGCTTGCATGTTTATTTATCACTTTCCGTACATTTATTTTGCGCACATTTACTTTTCTGCACTCGCATTGCATCATTCTAGTGGATTTAGGTGTACGGACCCGAATGTGGACTCTCGTCGGGGCCCGCATTGCGCGCTTTTGGATCGCGCGGCTTGGTCGGAACGTCCACCTTCCCGTGGGGACGCGTGACGGACACGCGTGAGAGAAGGAGTCGCCACCTATCATTTTACGTCCCGAAGGTCGAGGGCGGATAAGTTACCCTGGGTCTAAGGGTATGGAACACCTAGTTTGTCGTTAAGGCATTGATCTGTGCGGAACCGGAAAATCCGTGTTCGGGGGTTCATGTTACGTGCGGGCCTACATCCCGCACGCCCTTTCAGTACTCTGGTTTGCTAGGCTTGCATATTTTATGATCTACCGCGTGAATTAAGCTGCACTCGGCTCGCACGTTTTGACACCGGAGATTCGATGAACCAAACGATGTCGGTTGAGAAGCCGAGAGAGAAGTAAACCCGTATGTCGGGGAGTTAGTTCACAATCTTGTGTTACAGTTCATCGAACCATGGAGGTTGAATCCCTGCGTGAACCAAAACCGGGAGTTCTTGGATTTATTTGTATCTGGGCAAGCATTAGACCGATTCAATTACTTCGACTCTCGGACCGTTCGCTCACCGACTGGAATTCTTACAGAATAAATGTACAAAATAAAATCCTTACAATGCTCTCGAAAACAATAAATACAAATTACAAAAGGGTCGAATTCCAGTCGTTTCGCGTTCGGTTATTATTCCACTCTAACTCACCGTGAGTTTAGGGAAAAGACCGAAGAACTGAAATTCAATGGACGCTCTCACTGAATAGGGCGTTGGACCCTGTGAGTGTTGATTAGGGTGTTGGACCCTGTGCTCGATGATTAGGGCGTTGAACCCTAATATTATTCGGCCTAGGGATCAGGCTCGACCCGCATGGCAAACAGGTGCGGAAAGATAACACGCAACATGTTAATAACAGACAAAGTGTTTGTTATTGTCGTGTTTACGTGAATTAACAGATTATTAACCCAGGGGTGTTTTTGCAAGCAAATGCCATATGCTAAACAATCAAACATGTGCCAACGTTTTAGCATTCGGCTTTGTTTTGAGAACTTGACAAAGAGAGTCAAATCTCAGTTGTGTGGATTGCTTTTATAGTTGTTCTGTATTGTGACACTGAATTACCACTGAATTAACCAAACTCGTGTTTTGACTCTAGATTTGGAATCTAGAATTCCTCCTAACCATTATCTAGTGTTTGGTTAGGTCGAGTGAAAGGTTAATCAGCATTTTGCATGTTTTCTGACAGAGATAACTGTTCTAGTTACCCGAGTCTATGTTAGGATGATAGAAACTCATCAGTTAGATAAGAAAGACTATGCGGATGAACCTGCACCTGAACAGGTAGCCCATTCTTATCCCGTACTGTAGTGTTTCTGTCATGCTAACCCTAAGGATGTCGCTGAATTGTGAAAAGACGATTTTTTGCCCTTTATTTGAAAGTTGTTTTCAGAAAAGGGAAACACCGTAGTGCGGGCTACCTCGGCCTGTAGCCGGTGTCAACCAAATCCCTGGATCGTCCAGGGTTGTGCAAGAACCTCGGAAAAGCCAAGGAACCGGTCGATCTGCCCGAAAGTGATCTAGAAAGATCTTCTGTATCGTGACCTAAGCTACCTGGAATCAGGTAAAAACTCAAGTTGAGACACAGAAGCCCTTTTTAGACGTCCATGCTACATCGGACCGCGCATTTCGGGTTTTGAAATTGATAAGTTTGAAAAGGGCACCAACGTCCTTTGACGACTCGTCGACGCGAGTTATCAGTTAATGTCCAATTCGGGTAAACTTTATCAGTGTGAAGTGGGTTTAATCATGTGAGCGTCCCGATTAACCCGTTTGTGGAATTAATGCTTAAGGGTTATAGCCGAATGCATTAATTAGGAAAACGATTCGTGATTCGACGACCAAAATGAATCCATAACGATCAAGGATAATTCAGTTGAATAACCGACAATATCCTTATAACCGAATGGATCTAAATGAGTCCTCGATGCATGAATCCATGCACGTTAATTTTAAAAGAGTCTTTACATGATACTTTAACATAGGAATCGTAAAGACATTGAAGTAAAAATTCACACCATCCGATAAACGAATTAAACTTGAGATAAGGATCTCATTCTTGACCCAAGGAAGGCCAAGAAGCCCTCGGCTTCATCTTATGAAAGGTGGCCGAAGGTTCTCATGGCTCTATCCGAGTCACAAATGATTTCCTAATCGTGGTTTAATTATTTTTCGCATGCTCAAACATCAACCGTGATAAATAACACCCCTTTTTAACAAAAGCCGGCGTTATCACGATTTGTTTAGCTCATTTAAACATACAAACATTCACAAACGTTTTAATTAAGGAAAGGATAAAATAACACCGGCTTCATGCGTGCAATAATGATAAAACAAGCTCGGAAACTAACTTGGATCGGCTAAGGAGACCAATCTTAAACCGGAAAGAGCAATTTAAGTCTCAACCCTCTCATTTAGAGAGTTGGCCGAGAATTAATTTGCCATAGTCGGGTCGGGATAGTCTTCTTTACGACGATCCAAGCCCTTTTCCGACATGGTAGCAAGTCATAAGATAGTGCACATGCATAATATAACATAAAATTGCATGAAAATTGAATCTTGCAAGTGAAACATGCATGAAACACCATAATACTCTATAGCCATGCAAAAATATGAAAAGCCCTAACTCCTCTAAGTCGAGAATGTTTTACCTAGCCTCGGGATACGAGGAAAGAGTCGGGGAAGTGTTTGAGAGTCGGGTGACTCGGTGGAACCCTTGAAAGGGTATTCGGGTGCAAGGGTGGACGCGCGCGGGTACGGCCAAGCACGGTGACGGGGGTCGGGCACGATGACGAGCGCCGGTGATGGGCACGGGTGTCGGGCACGGTGACAGGCACGGTGACAGGCACGACGAGTACTGGTGGCGCTGGTGACGGGCGCTGGTGGCACTGGGCACGGGTGTGCTCGGTGACGGGCGCGGGTGGCGCTGATGACAGGCGCTGGTGGCGCTGGGCACGGGTGTGCTCGGTGGCGGGCGCGGGTGGCGCTGGTGATGGGTGTGGGCGTGCTCGGTGACGAGAGCGGGTGGCGCTGGTGACGGGCGCTGGTGTCGGGCACGGTGACAGGCACGAGCGTGCTGGATGACGAGCGCTGGTGGCGCTGGGGACGGGCGCTGGTGGCGCTGATGACAAACACGGGCGTCGGGCACGGTGACAGGCAAGGGCGTGCTCGGTAACGAGCGCTGGTGACGCTCAGTGACGGACGCTGGTGACGCTGGTGACGCGTCACTGTTCACCCGAGAGCTCCAACTTCACCCGAAACCGCCTCAACGATAAGCAAATGACTCCAAACTAAAAAACTGGGTTCAGAAATGGGATCCTTGGGTCCAAAACATGTCGTCTATGAAGTTTGAAGAATTTTGGATATAAGTCGGAATAGTGCCCGCTATGGATCCCGACCTAAACTCCAAAGATATTTGGCTTGGTTTTCGGTTTTATTAAGTTCTTTGCTTGCTGCTGGTTCCTAAGAAGTTGAGAGCATTTTCTAGAGGGAGAAACTAGCAAGATTATGTGTGCTTCATGAATGATTAGCTTAATGACAAGTATGCAATATATATGTGAAGCTAATGAGCAATTAAGCAAAACAAAGCACCATTAAGGGCCTCATTAGCAAAAGTTGGTTGCCCTAATGGAGATGAGGATGAATGTCCTCCATGTATCTTGATGAGGAAGAGCCAAGAAGCATTAATGGAGGTACAGTTAATGGCTTGAGTGTTGACTAGAAAGACCAAAGATATTTTGGGCTAGGTGAGGGTAAGAGAGGAAGAGGAAAAGGCCGAAAGCTTTGGGGCAAAGGGCGGTTGCCCTTGGGCAGCCCGTGGGTCCCACGGCTTGAGAGGAGAAACCGGGAAAAGACTCGGGTCTCAATTGGTTGCGTATTCGAAGTTCGTGGTTCGAATTGAACGTCGAATTGTCGATATACGTGTGAAAACGGAATTAATGAGCTCGAGATTGACATTTTTCATTGAGAAATGTCCCGGATGTGTGTGAGGCTCGGAAGCCGATTTTGCTCATTGCAAGCGACCAGGGCGAAGTTGTCCGCTTCTGACAGCATATCTCTTATCTGCATCTCACGTTGGTCATTTTGACATAAGTTGTCAGACAACGTGAACAATCATCCCTTAAGCCGGTAATGCTAACGTGGGGCCGGAGACGTCCTAGGAGGCCGAAACTGGATTTCTCAGGATGACTTCTGAGTTGCTTGGGCACTCCAGAGATTACTGTAATCTCTATTTGTCAAGATCAGACCTCCAAGGACTTGAAGAGTGTATCTGAGACCTCTAAAGCGCTGTTCGAGAGGTCTAGATGAGTTGTGTGATTTATTCCGACGATTCCACATTGAGCCTTGAGAAGGCTAGCATTGTGTAACGTAAGCATTCGGCGTCAAGTTTCCCCAAAGAGGACCTCCGGACATGGATTTCCACTAAAAATGGTCATTTCCGCTCCTCAGAGGTTACTCGGGAAACCATGAAAGGTTTTGCTGTCTGTTTTGCCCCATTGTGAATGTCTGCTAGAGTTTTCTGGGCGATGCGGTGTGAACTTCGTTTGCCGTAATTCCATCAAACCATTCTCCGGCTATGCTCTTCTGAAGAGGGATATGCTTGTTTTGCCGTTCAGAAGTCATTTGAAATGTCTGTGTGACTTCCAAGAGACAATCTGAAGCATTATTCATGCTATGTGTGCTGATGGGGCATGGCCGTGTCTGATATTTGGCATTAACTTTTCTCCAAGAAACCGGCATTTTTGGACTTCCACTGAAAAGTTGTCAGTATACAAAAAATTGTTCTGTATAGAGCAGATGATTTGCAAAATGCCTTTGAAGACATTTTCCATATTTTTGGCACTGATGTGGATTTTTGGAGTCCAATATTTACTATCTTCCGACGACCGAGCGAACTATCCGAAAATAGTATCGTCCGTGTAGTACACTGAAAATGCCGGTTTTGGACATTGTTGAGCTCTCTGGTCGCTCTGTTGCCCTTTGGTGACCCCTAGAGTCCTTCTGTCATGTCCATGAGTCATTTGCTCAATTTTGCCGACTTGAGGATGAATAGTGATTTCTTGCTCTGCCTAGCCGTTTTCTGTATTCTGCTCAAGTCATGGCTTGGATCATTGCTAATATCGTTGTTTGGAATGGTGAGCCAAAATGGGGTGCTGACAGCTTGCCCCTCTTTGACTGCTTGCTCGAGTAGAGGATGCAATCAAAGATTTCAAAAGCACCCCAGTTTGATAGCAATGATCAAGGTGGAATTTCCTATATGGCCCTCTCCCTTTTGCTTTGGATATGTAGGATGTTGTACCTAATAAAAAGGGAATATGGTGAGATGCGCACAATAGACATGTAGAGTTCGGAACAAAGCTAAAATAGGCAATTAAAGTCGGGATTGACCTGAAGGGGACTGACCCCAATGCAAGAAAAGTAGTCGGGATTGACCCGAAGGGTTTGCAATATGCACGGGGCGCATACCGAATGAACTGCATGGTTCAAAGGCGCCTACCCGGTGGACTTGCGAGGTGCACGAGCGCTTGCTCGGCGGGTTTGTAATATGCACGGGGCGCATACCGAATGAACTGCATGGTTCAAAGGTGCCTACCCGGTGGACTTGCGAGGTGCACGAGCGCTTGCTCGGCGGGTTTGCAATGTGCACTGCGATCCTGAGAAGGTGCACGCCAATTAAAGTGCATTGCGGAAATAAATGTGCACTGCGATCCTGAGAAGGTGCACGCCAATTAAAGTGCATTGCGGAAATAAGTGTGCACTGCGATCCTGAGAAGGTGCACGCCAATTAAAGTGCATTGCAGAAATAAATGTGCACTGCGATCCTGAGAAGGTGCACGCCAATTAAAGTGCATTGCAGAAATAAAGGCGCACTGCGATCCTGAGAAGGTGCACGCCAATTAAAGTGCATTGCAGAAATAAAGGAGCACTGCGATCCTGAGAAGGTGCACGCCAATGAAAGTGCATTGCAGAAATAAATGTGCACTGCGATCCTGAGAAGGTGCACGCCAATTAAAGTGCATTGCAGAAATAAAGGCGCACTGCGATCCTGAGAAGGTGCACGCCAACGAAAGTGCATTGCAGAAATAAAGGCGCACTGCGATCCTGAGAAGGTGCACGCCAACGAAAGTGCATTGCAGAAATAAAGGTGCGCGAAGTAAATGCAAACACTGAGGAGTAGTGTGAGGTGTGGAAGGAATCATTGTGTTTCTTCCATCGTTGATTTCGTCCATGTCGCAATCGATGCTGTGGTAGGACGTTTCATTGCTTGCCAGCTGATTTGGATGTCACTGAATGCTTGGAGTGTTATCTTGAAGGTCTCTCTTCGGATTTAGACTGTAGTTTTTGGCATAAGACAGACATGCATTCGTCAAAGAGAAACTCTTTTCGGGGTTCAAATCCTGCTTCCTGCATCTAGAATCAAAAGGGCTAATAGTGGTTGTCAATCCTACTCTATAGCCATAATGAAGATGTGTAAAGAATTATGAATAATAATACTTTGGGGATTTGAACATGATGACCATTTAAAGGGGTGGTCGTCTCCCGCTAAATTGTGACTCGACAAAAGGGCTTATGTTTACAGAACGGGCATGACCCGTAGAATTTGCATTAGGGAAAACGGAGGGATTTTGGGATCCTCCACATCAAGGATACGACGATTCGACTGCATGTCGAAACGTGTCTTGTGCTGTGAGAGTCAAAGAGAGTTTGGTTGCATCGGAGACTGCCAAACTACTACTTGTTGTCGCTTCACACTGAGTGTAGCTGTCATTTCATAGTCGAGCTGCCGAAGGTCCCTAACTTTTGCCTAGCTCGCAAGATGCATGACGACCTAGCGGGGTATTCTTTTAGACTCTTCTATCATTTAGAGCTCACCTTTTGCTATGACCGTCCCATTTGGATTTGGTCATACCTCTCGGTTCCTCTAACTTTTGCCTAGAGCACCCTTTCGGGTTTTCACTCTAGCGAGGATTTCGTTTTGTACTCTCCTTTTGCCACGGCCCCCCTTTGGCGGGATTTTAAATCGTGCCCCTCATTCCCTAATTTTTGCCCAGGCCGCCTCAAAGAGGTTTTCAACCTAGCGGGAGATTTATTATTTTTCTCTCAGGACAAGTTCAGAGAAAGGGAAAGAGCAGAAGCGGGGAGTGTATTAATAAGCAGAAATGAAAGTGCTGGGAGATTGTACATGCGAAGAAAATTAAAAATGTAATGTGCATTTGAGGAAAACGTCCACAGTGGAATGAGAGAAACACCATCACGGATAGTATTTCTTAAGTGTATCAGCGTTGACCGGAAGAGCGTTCTCGTTTCCGTCCATATCATTGAGAATGATTGCCCCCCCGTCAAAGACTTCTTTAACAATGAAGGGATCGTCATATTTGTAAGCAAACTTGCCCCTGGAATCAGGGGCGATATGCAAAACTTTCCGCAGGACGAAGTCGCCGGGGCTGAACTCGCGGAGACGAACTTTCTTGTTAAAAGCTCGGGCCATTCTTTGCTGATAGCACTGACCGTGGCAAAGTGCTGTTAGCCGCCTCTCATCAATGAGATTGAGCTGTTCGTAGCGTTGCTTCGCCCATTCTGCTTCCTTGAGCTTGGACTCGGCGAGGACCCTCATAGAGGGAATCTCTACTTCGATTGGAAGAACTGCTTCCATGCCGTAGACCAAAGAATATGGGGTTGATCCAGTGGACGAGCAGATAGAAGTCCGATATGCCAAGAGTGCGAACGGGAGCATCTCGTGCCTGTCTCTGTAATTAACTGTCGTCTTTTCAATGATTTTCTTTATGTTCTTGTTTGCTGCCTCTACCGCGCCTTTCATTTGTGGACGATACGGAGAGGAGTTGCGGTGTAGAATCTTGAACTGTGCACAGAGCTCGTCAATGAGCTTATTGTTCAAATTCTTGGCGTTGTCTGTGACAAGTGTCGCAGGGACCCCGTAACGTGCGATAATGTCGCGTTTGAGGAAGCGTGCCACGGTTTTTGCAGTGACCGATGCAAGGGTGATAGCTTCGATCCATTTGGTGAAGTAATCGATAGCTACCAGTATGTACAAGTGCCCATTGGATGCTTTGGGGTTAATAGGACCAATCACGTTCATGCCCCACATTGAAAAGGGCCACGGAGCAGCCATTGGATGCAGCTCGTTGGGTGGTGCTCTGATCTGATTTGCGTAAACTTGACACAAGTGACAATGCCTGACATGTTTGACGCAGTCAGTCTTTATGGTGGACCAGAAATACCCAAGTCGCATGAGCTTCTTTGCTAGCATGAGCCCGTTCATGTGAGGTCCGCAATTTCCCTCGTGCACTTCTTCCATGAGGCGTTGTGCCTCATTCTCATCAACACAACGAAGCAGTGTGGCATCGAATGAACGGCGGTAAAGGGTTTCACCACTCAAGAAGAAATTTGCTGCAATGCGCCGAAGAGTCTTCCGGTCATGTCGATCGGTGAATGCTGGGAATTGACCCGTTTGTAGCAAGTGTTTAATGTCTGCATACCACGGTTTGCTGTCGACAGCGTCGATTACATCGCAATGGGCAGGATCCTGAGCAATCTCAAACTCGAGGGGCTCGATGAGATTCTCTTTTGTGATGCTAACCATGGAAGTGAGTGTTGCGAGTGCATCGGCGAACTGGTTCTTCATGCGCGGTGTGTATGTAAATGAGATGTCCTTGAAGTTTTCTGTCAAGTCTTCAAGGTACTCATGATATGGCACCAGTTTCGGATCTTTCGTCTTCCACTGTTTGAGTGTCTGAAAGATTGTAAGCATGGAATCTCCAAACACTTCCAGCTCCTTGACTTTGAGGTCGATTGCCGCCTGCAAGCCGAGGATACATGCCTCATATTCGGCTATGTTGTTGGTACAGGGGAAATCAATCTTCGCTGCAACAGGGAAATGATGCTCTTCTGGGGATATCAGCACTGCGCCAATCCCTGACCCGGTGGAATTGACTGCACCATCGAAGTACATCTTCCATCTGGTAATTTCCTCCTCACCACTCATTTGGAGGATTCTTTCGTCTGGAAAGTCAGAGTCGATCGGTGTGTCATCGACAATCGGGAACTCTGCTAGGTGATCTGCTATCGCTTGGCCCTTGACTGATGTGCGTGACACATATTCGATGTCGTACTCCGTCAGCTGGCAACACCATTTTGCTATATTCCTCATGGAGGACGGAGTGCTAAGTAGATATTTCAAAGGATCTGTCTTCGACAGCAGGCGAATAGTATGGTAGAGAGTGTATTGCCGGAGCCTTTGCATGACCTACACAAGTGCGCAACACATTTTCTCTATCTCAGGGTAGTTGGATTCCCCTTCAGTGAACTTTTTGCTTAAATAATAAATTGCTCGCTCTGCGTGAGAGGATTCGTCCTTTTGCCCTAACATGCATCCGATAGATTGTCGGCGCACCGTCAAGTACAAAATGAGAGGACGATCCGGTGAAGGTGGAACCAACACCGGCGGCTGAATTAGATATGCCTTGATGGTATCAAAAACTTTCTGACACTCATCATCCCATTTGACCGCTGCATTTTTCCGAAGCAGACGGAAGAGTGGTTGGCACTTATCTGTCAAATTTGCAATGAAACGCGCGATGTAATTCAGCCGTCCTAAGAAGCTCCTCACTTCGCGCACTGTCGATGGAGGGGGCAATTCCATGATCGCTTTAACTTTGTCAGGGTCGACCTTGATGCCTTCCTCACTAACTATAAACCCTAACAATTTCCCTGACTTGATGCCAAATGTGCATTTCGCTGGGTTAAGTCGGAGCTTATATTTCTTGACGCGGTTAAACAATCGTTTGAGGTTAACCAAATGATCTTCTCCTTCTTTGGACTTCGCGATCATGTCGTCGACATAGACCTCGATCTCTTTATGCATCATGTCATGAAAGAGAGTGACCATTGCCCGTTGATAGGTTGCCCCGGCATTTTTGAGACCGAAAGGCATGACCTTGTAGCAAAATGTACCCCACATCGTGATGAATGTGGTTTTGACTTTGTCTTCTTCGGCCATCTGAATCTGATTATATCCAGAGAAACCGTCCATGAAGGAGAATTGTGTGTGGCGCGCTGTATTGTCCACCAAGACATCGATGTGTGGCAGCGGAAAATTATCCTTTGGGCTAGCCCTATTGAGATCTCGGTAGTCGATGCAGACTCTGACTTTCCCATTTTTCTTCTCCACTGGAACAATGTTCGCTATCCATTCAGAGTAATTGCATACCTCCAAGAATCCCGCGTCTACTTGCTTGATGACTTCTTCCTTAATGCGTAAGAGAAGGTCAGCTCGTTGACGTCGCAAGTGTTGGCGCTTGGGTGGGAATCTTTCAGTATCGAGTGGAAGGAAATGCTTTACAATTGATGGGTCTAGGCCTGGCATATCGGCGTAGGACCATGCAAAGACCTCCTGATACTCTGTCAAGAAGTCGATCATTCGGGCTCTCTGTGCAGGGTCGAGTCCCGTTCCGATTCTAAGGGTGCGTGGTTCTTCTGTATTGCCTATGTTGATGTCTTCGGTTGGCTCGACGGAAGTGAGTTGGTGGTTTTCGAGACGATGCAAACTCTCTTCTATCTCGGGCACGCGACCGTCCTCGTCAAGTCCTTCCCCGAAGTATATGGGTAGGGACTTTCCGAGATGTGTTTCGAGTGAATCCGAGTCGTTATATCCGTGATTTGGATTCGATTGGAGCCTGGACATGAAAGTGAATTGTTTTAGAAATTAAAGGTGTTAGAAGTGAGTGCAAGAGAGAGAATTTATGCACAGGAAATCAAAAAGCATGCAGGGATTCTATTAACAAGCCATAACAAAAACCCCTCTTCTGTCATGTGGCTTATGGCGTTGCCGACATGCAGGTAGCATTATGTATAAAGACCGTCTTACACATCGGCAACTATGGCCGAGTAGAGCGGAATTGAAGTCCAGTTGGTAAGCTCCTCATCCTCCTATACAGGGCGGATATGAACCTTAGAAGATGTCTCCTCAATGACGGCATATATGGCTGGCAAAGCCAAAAACGCTTCAACTGCATCCGAAGAGAAGTCATTTGTTTCAGTGATCGGGTTCTCGGAGGTGCCTCCCATGATTTGCGGTGGTGCTGCAAAAAACTGTAAGAGTGGTGGAACCGGCATGCCCCTATAGAGTTTCCCATAATATGCTGCAAGGCAGTGTAGATGTTTTCCACGACGAGCTTGCATGATCTCATGGCAGGAGGGGCGAAAGCCGAGCCCTCTCCTATTGCGGTGTTCCTCTATTTCAATCGGTCGAAGGATTCCCTGTGCACGTGCCCCGAGTCCAGTTCCAGGGACATAATTGTTCTTCAAGAGAACCTTTCCAATCATGCGATCAGTTCGTGATGGACTGACCTCTCCGTAGTCTCGAATTACGGAGATCATGTCGAAAAAATGGAAGGGGAGA
This sequence comes from Punica granatum, assembly GCF_007655135.1. Lineage (NCBI taxonomy): Eukaryota > Viridiplantae > Streptophyta > Magnoliopsida > Myrtales > Lythraceae > Punica > Punica granatum. The sequence goes on from NC_045132.1 coordinate 10,197,933, forward strand.
TTCTGATCTTCTCCAATGCTGATATAAGGGATGGTCGTTTCCTTATAGACTGCATAATCTTCCTCACCGTTGACAGTGATGAGTTTGCCTTCAGCAAAGAATTTCAACTTCTGGTGCAATGATGAAGGAACGGCGCCGGCGGTGTGAATCCATGGCCTTCCGAGTAGGAGACTGAAAGCATTGGGTATTTCCAGGATCTGGAAGGTAATAGAGAATGAACAAGGACCCACATCAATTAGGAGATCAATTTCACCATTCACCGCTCTCTTAGAGCCGTCAAAGGCTCGAACGGTGGTCTTGCTTGCACGAATGCGACTCATGTCCACGTTCATCTGTTTCAACGCGGAGACGGGGCAAACGTTGAGAGCAGAGCCGTTGTCGATCATGACTCGACCAACGACGTGGTTGTTGCTCTTGCAAACTATGTGCAATGCCCGCAAGTGTCCTTGTCCTTCCGTGGGAATTTCGTCTTCCGAAAAGGAAATCTGATTCGAGAAAATAGAGTTCACCGTCTCCTCGATTCTATTCGGTGCAGTATCTTTCGGGACTTGTGCCGCAGTGAGAACTTTCAGCAAAGCGTCCCAATGAGGTTCGGAGTTCAAAAGCAATGCGAGCAACGATATATGAGCTGGTGACTTGCTCATTTGCTCGACCACTTTGTATTCGCTTGCTTTGATCACCTTCATGAAATCTTCGACTTCTTGATCGGTGACCTTCTTTGTAGAGAATGACACGGCTTTTGGAACGGTTAAGAACTCAGTAGTGGGAGCCTTTCCTTTGTCAACAGGCTCTGGACCCTGATAAACCTGTCCTGAACGCGTGATTCCCATCGCACTCATCTCCAGTTCTGCACTGGCAACCTTGCTCTCATATGTCCAGGGAACTCGACTATCGTGATAAGGCTCCTTTGCAGGAACTTCTATAACGAACGGGACGGGAGCGAATGCGACTTCTACTGGAATATAGTTAATGGCAAATGGAGTTGAGGCCTTTTGCGCGTCTTCTTCCTCCTCAATAGCAGCAATGCTAATCATGTTCACCGAAGGTCCTGAACCTGATCCATGATCAGGAAGAGGATTTGCACGGACATTCGGCGGCTTCACCTCGTTGAAGGAGATTTGTCTTGCATCAATCATCTCCTGAATTTTATCCCGGAGTCTCCAACAAGTATCCAGGGTATGACCAGGAGCACCCTGATGAAATTCACATCGAAGATTCTGGTTATGCATGGACGGATCGAAACGGGGACCTGGTGCTTCTGTTTTGATCTTGTCGCCTGCAAGGAGCTGTCTGAATATGTGAGAGGGAGGAGCCGGTAAATTGGTGTATTGCTTGCATGAACGCGATTGAGCAGCACTGTCTTGTTGAGTTCTAGGAGCTGGGACACGTTGAGCCGGCTGAGGAGGTCTCGAAGCCGGGGGTCTAGCTTGTTGAACTTGAACAGGAGGGTACGGTTGCGGAGGTTGCGACTGGATAGCAGTGGGCGGGGTTGAGAAATAAGCTTGCGGCGTTTGATGAGGTTGCACATACTGCACGGGATACACATATGGCTGAGAAGTCGGTAATGCAGGGGTGTAGTCCACCGACATTGGGTGTGGAGCTTGATGTCCAGAATTGACGATGCCAATAGTCGCATCTTTGCCTCTTCTGGATGTTTCGGCAGTTTGTTTCTTCGGTGTCTCTCCGTCTTTCTTCCTTGCCGGATCTTCAATTCTTCCTAGCTTAACTCCCATATCCAACTTCTTTCCTGCCTCAATCAGGTTTGAGAAAGAGGAAGTATAAGCCAGGAGATGTGAGTAATATGCGCCTCTGAGCGTAGAATGAAACAGTTGAACTTGCTGTCGCTCAGTGATTGGAGGAATGTGCTTTGCCGCTTTTCCCCTCCATTCCGTTGCGTATGCTTCGAAAGTTTGACTTTCTTTCATCTCTGCCATGCTAAGATCAAGAAGAGTAGGAGGTGTCTCTGCACAGAATCGGTACTGGTCAAGGAATTTTTGAGAAAGATCTGTCCATGTAGGGATGTCGCCGGCTTTCAGGGTCATAAACCAATCTAGCGCTGATCCCGTAAGACTGTCTTGGAAAGTCTGGATGACAAATTCCTCGTAATCCCAATACGAAAGCATTTTGCTATGATAGTGATGGAGATGATGCCGAGAGTCTTTAGTCCCATCATACCTCTTAAAATCTGGAATCTTGATCTTCGGGGGTAACAACATGCCCGGAAAGAGATTCCAGTCACTGTCACCGAAGTCGGGACGGGACGTGCCTGCTTGGAGGGTTCGAATGGTTTCCTCCATTCTCTTCATTCTTTTCTCCTGTTCATTTTCAGGAGGAATGTTTGTCTGTAGAACTGCAGGTGCGGCCTGAGTAGGGGTGCCTGGCTCAGTGGGGGGAATATTTAGAGGCGGTGGAGTTTGGTAAGAGAAGCTCATTTGGGTTTGTGGGGCTTGGAAAGAAAAAGGTTCTGTAGTGGGAGCAGGGATTTGTGTGATCGCGACTGGAGGAACCGTCGGTGGTGGAACGGTGTAAATTGGAGATTGAGTAGGTATGGTGAGCGGCGGCAAAGTGATCATTGTGGGATCTATTGATAGGAATGCCGCGGGTGGAAACGGCACTGATGTAGGAGCCGGTGGTGGTGGCATAGGATCACTGACTGGGCTAATTGTCGTCCCATATGTCATTGCCGGAAAAGACATATCTTCGCTATCAGTCACGTAAATAGGCGGGTCGATCGGATTCCGGGGAACAGTTGTCCTGCGTTCAGGAGGCGGAGTGTGGCTCGAGGAAGCTCGGTTTTGATCCCGAAGCATAGCCATGAGCTCTGTCATATTGGTATTCATGTTGGCAGCCAACTGATTAACGATCCCTTCAAGTGCAGCAAAACGCACGGGATCGACAACATTGGATGACGCCTGTGCAGGAGAAGGGAAGTGCGTTGGAAGAGCACCGGAATACGTTGTAGATGCTGGAGATGATATCACACGTGTGTCTTCGGGAATGGACTGTGCAGGCATCGGTGGCGCGTCTTGCTCCGAGATAACAGGTTGTTGCTCTTCGGCCATTCTTCCGCGTGCCCGAGTAGGGTATCGATGCGACGCCAGTTGTTAGTACCTGTATATGTGTAAGTGTATAAGTGCAATTGTTGTGTGTTAACCATCTTCGAGATGTAAATGACAATATATGAATGCATGAGGTGTATGAGTTTAAAAACACTAATGCCATTACATCAACTTGATTCACGTTTCATAATTTACAAAGGCAGTCTGTTCGAAAGGAAACATAAACATTAAACCGACAACTGTTACAACCCGTAGCTGAGTGAGCGCTACGCGGGTTCTGTATAGGCAAAAACGCTCGGCAACTGAGCTCAAGGGTGGGAGATCCTGCGCGTTCTTGCCTGCACTCGATCCAGCGTAGCGTTCAAACGCGCTATCTCCCTGTCTTGGCCGGCTACGCGTGCACGAGTTTGAACCAACTCGCTCTGAAGCTCTCTGTGATCAGTGAGTTCTGCACGAATATCCACTAGCTCACAGCGAAGACGATCTCGTTCTGCCCTAATAACCTGCAGCTCTGTGCGCATGACTCCTTGGACTGAGCTCTCTGCATCTGAAATGTTTGCGTGCGATGTCGACAGCATCTGTGGCATGCGTAGCCGACGAACAGGTGCGAATCCATATGGATGGAACTGCATCACATACGCTGTTGTAGCTGCGAAAGCTCGCTCCTCGTCAGTGGGATGCTCTGGGAAGTACAGTTCCTGGACGATGCGCGTGCTCCATAAGCGTCAGACCTCTCTAACCCGTAGAATCCTATCCGGGAGTGAAATTGTGGTGTTTGCCCACCTGAAGCGGTGTGAAGTGCGATCTGCTTCTATAGGAATATCTTGTAGCCCACCGAGTTGTCTGATGACTCGGGATGGAAAGATAAGTGTGCTCCCTAAATGACTGATTAAGGGAAGTCCTATAATTGAAGGACATCCCATGATCATGGGACCGCCAGGATTCCAACGTGTAGTCCATAAAAACTGTGCTGGAGTGAGTTCTTCCATAAACCGCATCCATTCGGTGTAGTTACGGTCGGAGGGTCGAAACACATGAAGTAAACGAGCGATGAGTGATCGCTCGTCGGTGATACATGAAAAAGGATGGGATAAGCCGAACGGTCTAATATGTGCTAGAAGCCAAATCTGAAGCAGATGTGGGGATCCTCTCATCCTGCCCCGTCGATTCTCTCGTACATAGTCAAGAGACCGAATGGTCTCAGCCAAAACGGCTTCCACATAACTATGGCCTCCTACCACTTGGAGGATGACCTGAGCAAGTGCCCCGTCTGTGAGGTTCGACGAGTAAGGGAATAGCATAGTCCCGAAGATGAGCAAAAGAAACCCGTGACAAGCGTCCCGCTGATAAGACTCTCACGTGGCATTCAGAGCACGGGCCTGTATGAAATCTATAAGCCATGTGGTCCTAATGCTGTGCTCCCCTCCATACTGAAGCTCGCAATGAACTTCTTCGTTGCGGAGACCTAAAAGGATGGCTAGTCTGTTCTGTATCGTGGTAAACTGGTTAGGCACCACGATGTCATGAATCGATGTAGACAGCTGAAGAACTGTCGCATATTCTTCTACTGTAGGGGCTAACTCTGTCCCATGAAAGCTGAAAACGGCTCGCTGAGTGTCCCAAAAACTAATAGCAGTTCTGAGTAGGGTCCAGTCAACGGGAGAATCGGCGAGTAATGGTAGGTCTCCTATGAAGAGCCGGAGGAATGCACGGTCTACTGGGCGGAATATGTTCCAAAGGCGAGTAATGTCCGCAGATGGTGTGATGATGACATCCAGCCTAGGACAGGGACGCGGGCGATCCATTCTTACCTAAATGGATAAGATATTGGTTTAATGTTTATAAACAAACTGATGCAATGTCCTATTTTGTTTTGAAAATATGCATGCAGGTGCAGAAAATAAATTATAGCACGAGTTCTTTACATTATACAACACTCCTTTAGTGAAAACAACAAAAGGCTCGCCTAAAAGAAAAACTACGAGCAGACTCAAATACTCAACTTTTGGGTCGGTTGGCGGCGTGAAGGTTATTTTTGGTCCAGCATGACGGTCCCTGTTTATGCATGGTTTCAGTGTTCTACTGGGAAAACCACTAACTAGGGATGGGGGCTCTCGATTCAAGGGCGTCAATTCCTTGAAATCGAGCGAGGATCTTTGGGGGCCGGTTCGGTGGCGGAGCCGACTCGATCCGTTCCCTTACTCGGAACCTCTGACTAACCTAGCTTCCTAAATCGGCGCCCGTGGGATTTCAGGCGAGGTACCTAAATCCACTAGAATGATGCAATGCAAGTGCAGAAAGTAAAGGTGCATAAAGTAGATAAGCGGAAAATAGCAGAAAGCGGTAAATGAACATGCAAGCAAGCAAACGAATCGAGCCTGAACCCACTAAGTATGTCCCCAGTGGAGTCGCCAAGCTGTACGGACCCGAATGTGGACTCTCGTCGGGGCCCGCATTGCGCGCTTTTGGATCGCGCGGCTTGGTCGGAACGTCCACCTTCCCGCGGGGAGGCGTGACCGACACGCGTGAGAGAAGGAGTCGCCACTTATCATTTTACGACCCGAAGGTCGAGGGCGGATAAGTTACCCTGGGTTTAGGGGTATGGAACACCTAGTTTGTCGTTAAGGCATTGATCTGTGCGGAACCGGAAAATCCGTGTTCGGGGGTTCATGTTACGTGCGGGCCTACATCCCGCACGCCCTTTCGGTACTCTGGTTTGCTAGGCTTGCATATTTTATGATTTACAGCGTGAATTAAGCTGCACTCGGCTCGCACGTTTTGACACCGGAGATTCGATGAACCAAACGATGTCGGTTGAGAAGCCGAGAGAGAAGTAAACCCGTATGTCGGGGAGTTGGTTCACAATCTTGTGTTACAGTTCATCGAGCCATGGAGGTTGAATCCCTGCGTGAACCAAAACCGGGAGTTCTTGGATTTACTTGTATCTGGGCAAGCATTAGACCGATTCGATTACTTCGACTCTCGGACCGTTCGCTCACCGACTGGAATTCTTACAGAATAAATGTACAAAATAAAATCCTTACAATGCTCTCGAAAACAATAAATACAAATTACAAAAGGGTCGAATTCCAGTCATTTCGCGTTCGGTTATTATTCCACTCTAACTCACCGTGAGTTTAGGGAAAAGACCGAAGAACTGAAATTCAATGGACGCTCTCACTGAATAGGGCGTTGGACCCTGTGAGTGTTGATTAGGGTATTGGACCCTGCACTCGATGATTAGGGCGTTGAACCCTAATATTATTCGCCCTAGGGATCAGGCTCGACCCGCATGGCAAACAGGTGCGGAAAGATAACACGCAACATGTTAATAACAGACAAAGTGTTTGTTATTGTCGTGTTTACGTGAATTAACAGATTATTAACCCAGAGGTGTTTTTGCAAGCAAATGCCATATGCTAAACAATCAAACATGTGCCAACGTTTTAGCATTCGGCTTTGTTTTGAGAACTTGACAAAGAGAGTCAAATCTCAGTTGTGTGGATTGCTTTTATAGTTGTTCTGTATTGTGACACTGAATTACCACTGAATTAACCAAACTCGTGTTTTGACTCTAGATTTGGAATCTAGAATTCCTCCTAACCATTATCTAGTGTTTGGTTAGGTCGAGTGAAAGGTTAATCAGCATTTTGCATGTTTTCTGACAGAGATAACTGTTCTAGTTACCCGAGTCTATGTTAGGATGATAGAAACTCATCAGTTAGATAAGAAAGACTATGCAGATGAACCTGCACTTGAACAGGTAGCCCATTCTTATCCCGTACTGTAGTGTTTCTGTCATGCTAACCCTAAGGATGTCGCTGAATTGTGAAAAGACGATTTTTTGCCCTTTATTTGAAAGTTGTTTTCAGAAAAGGGAAACACCGTAGTGCAGGCTACCTCGGCCTGTAGCCGGTGTCAACCAAATCCTTGGATCGTCCAGGGTTGTGCAAGAACCCCGGAAAAGCCAAGGAACCGGTCGATCTGCCCGGAAGTGATCTAGAAAGATCTTTTGTATCGTGACCTAAGCTACCTGGAATCAGGTAAAAACTCAAGTTGAGACACAGAAGCCCTTTTTAGACGTCCATGCTACATCGGACAGCGCATTTCGGGTTTTGAAATTAATAAGTTTGAAAAGGGCACCAACGTCCTTTGACGACTCGTCGATGCGAGTTATCAGTTAATGTCCAATTCGGGTAAACTTTATCAGTGTGAAGTGGGTTTAATCATGTGAGCGTCCCCGATTAACCCGTTTGTGGAATTAATGCTTAAGGGTTATAGCCGAATGCATTAATTAGGAAAACGATTCATGATTCGACGACCAAAATGAATCCATAACGATCAAGGATAATTCAGTTGAATAACCGACAATATCCTTATAACCGAATGGATCTAAATGAGTCCTCGATGCATGAATCCATGCACATTAATTTTAAAAGAGTCTTTACATGATACTTTAACATAGGAATCGTAAAGACATTGAAGTAAAAATTCACACCATCCGATAAACGAATTAAACTTGAGATAAGGAACTCATTCTTGACCCAAGGAAGGCCAAGAAGCCCTCGGCTTCATCTTATGAAAGGTGGCCGAAGGTTCTCATGGCTCTATCCGAGTCACAAATGATTTCCTAATCGTGATTTGCATGCTCAAACATCAACCGTGATAAATAACACTCCTTTTTAACAAAAGCCGGCGTTATCACGATTTGTTTAGCTCATTTAAACATACAAACATTCACAAATGTTTTAATTAAGGAAAGGATAAAATAACACCGGCTTCATGCTTGCAATAATGATAAAACAAGCTCGGAAACTAACTTGGATCTGCTAAGGAGACCAATCTTAACCCGGAAAGAGCAATTTAAGTCTCAACCCTCTCATTTAGAGAGTTGGCCGAGAATTAATTTGCCATAGTCGGGTCGGGATAGTCTTCTTTACGACGATCCAAGCCCTTTTCCGACATGGTAGCAAGTCATAAGATAGTGCACATGCATAATATAACATAAAATTGCATGAAAATTGAATCTTGCAAGTGAAACATGCATGAAACACCATAATACTCCATAGCCATGCAAAAATATGAAAAGCCCTAACTCCTCTAAGTCGAGAATGTTTTAGCCTCGGGGATACGAGGAAAGAGTCGGGGAAGTGTTTGAGAGTCGAGTGACTCGGTGGAACCCTTGAAAGGGTATTCGTGTGCAAGGGTGGACGCGCGCGGGTACGGCCAAGCACGGTGACGGGGGTCGGGCACGATGACGAGCGCCGGTGATGGGCACGGGTGTCGGGCACGGTGACAGGCACGATGACAGGCACGACGAGTACTGGTGGCGCTGGTGACGGGTGCTGGTGGCACTGGGCACGGGTGTGCTCGGTGACGGGCGCGGGTGGCGCTGGTGACGGGCGCTGGTGGCGCTGATGACAGGCGCTGGTGGCGCTGGGCACCGGTGTGCTCGGTGGCGGGCGCGGGTGGCGCTGGTGACGGGTGTGGGCGTGCTCGGTGACGAGCGCGGGTGGCGCTGGTGACGGGCGCTGGTGTCGAGCACGGTGATAGGCACGAGCGTGCTGGATGACGAGCGCTGGTGGCGCTGGGGACGGGCGCTGGTGGCGCTGATGACAGACGCGGGCGTCGGGCACGGTGACAGGCACGGGCGTGCTCGGTGACGAGCGCTGGTGACGCTCGGTGACGGACGCTGGTGACGCTGGTGACGCGTCACTGTTCACCCGAGAGCTCCAACTTCACCCGAAACGGCCACAACGATAAGCAAATGACTCCAAACTAAAAAACTGGGTTCAATAATGGGATCCTTGGGTCCAAAACATGTCGTCTATGAAGTTTGAAGAATTTTGGATATAAGTCGGAATAGTGCCCGCTATGGATCCCGACCTAAACTCCAAAGATATTTGGCTTGGTTTTCGGTTTTATGAAGTTCTTTGCTTGCTGCTGGTTCCTAAGAAGTTGAGAGCATTTTCTAGAGGGAGAAACTAGCAAGATTATGTGTGCTTCATGAATGATTAGCTTAATGACAAGTATGCAATATATATGTGAAGCTAATGAGCAATTAAGCAAAACAAAGCACCATTAAGGGCCTCATTAGCAAAAGTTGGTTGCCCTAATGGAGATGAGGATGAATGTCCTCCATGTATCTTGATGAGGAAGAGCCAAGAAGCATTAATGGAGGTAGAGTTAATGGCTTGAGTGTTGACTAGAAAGACCAAAGATATTTTTGGGCTAGGTGAGGGTACGCCCCGACTACTTTTCTACACAGGGGTCATCCCCTTCGGGTACGCCCCGACTACTTTTCTGCACAGGGGTCATCCCCTTCGGATACGTCCCGACTACTTTTATGCTCAGGGGTCATCCCCTTTGGGTACACCCCGACTACCTTTCTGCACAGGGTCATCCCCTTCGGGTATGTTCCGACTATTTTTCTGCACAGGGGTCATCCCCTTCGGATACGTCTCGATTACTTTTCTGCTCAGAGGTCATCCCCTTCGGGCACGTCCCGACTACTTTTCTGCTCAGGGGTCATCCCCTTCGGGTACGTCTCGACTACTTTTCTGCTCAGGGATCATCCCCTTCGAGTACGCCCCGACTACTTTTCTGCACAGGGGTCATCCCCTTCGGGTACGTCCCGACTATTTTTCTGCACATGGGTCATCCCCTTCGAATACATCTCGACTACTTTTCTGCTCAGGAGTTATCCCATTCGGGTACGTCCCGACTACTTTTCTGCTCAGGGGTCATCCCCTTCGGGTACGTCCCGACTACTTTTCTGCTCAGGGGTCATCCCCTTCGGGTACGCCCCGACTACTTTTCTGCATAGGGGTCATCCCCTTCGGGTACGCCCCGACTACTTTTCTGCTCAGGGGTCATCCCCTTCGGGTACGTCCCGACTACTTTTCTTCACAGGGGTCATCCCTTTCGGATACATCCCGACTACTTTTCTGCTCAGGGGTCATCCCCTTCGGGTACGTCCCGACTACTTTTCTGCACAGGGGTCATCCCCCTCGGGTACGTCCCGACTACTTTTCTGCACAGGGGTCATCCCCTTCGGGTATGTCTCGACTACTTTTCTACACAGGGGTCTGTCCCCTTCGGGTACGTCCCGACTACTTTTCTGCTCAAGGGTCCGTCCCCTTCGGGTCCGTCCCGACTTTAAACTTCTGTTTAGGGGTCCTTCCCCTCAGGTGCGTCCCGACTTTTACATTTCTGCATCAGATATAACATCCCCACATATCCAAAGTAGGAGCGAGAAGACTGTTATCGGAAGTTCCATATCGATCATTGCTATCAAATTGGGGTGCTTCTGAAGTCTTTGGCTGCATCCTCTACTCGAGCACGCAGTCAAAGAAGGGCAAGCTGTCGGCACCCCATTTTGGCTCACCTTTCCAAACAATGATATCAGCAATGGTCCAAGCCACAACTTGAGCAGAATACAGAAAAACTACTTAACAGAGCAGAAATCACTATTCATCCTCAAGTCGGCAAAATTGAGTAGAAGGCATGCACATATGACAGGACTCCAGGGGTCACCAAAGGGTAACAGAGTGACTAGAGAGCTCAACAATGTCCAAAACCGGCATTTCCAGTGTACCACATGGACAATCCTATTTTCCGATAGTTCGCTCGTCCGTTGGAAGATAGCCAACATTGGATTTCAAAAATCCACATTGATGCCAAACAAATGAAAAGTGTCTTCAAACGCATTTCGCAAATCATCTGCTCTATACAGAACCATTGTTATCAGAACCGGACCGGACCGGCCGGTTCGACCGGTCGGACCGGAAACCGGACATATGACCGGTCCGGTTCCCTTAAAAACCGGAAATGCATTAAAAAACCGGTAAACCCAAAAAACCGGCCGATTTTTACATGAACCCATCGACCCCATTCGAACCGGCCGGTTCATGGGTTCTGAAATTTTAAACTGAATCCGACTTGAAATCCTTCGTGGAATTGCAGAATAGTTTAATTGAAATCTGGAAAAAAATTGAAAATCCTACCCTAGTCGTCTTCTTCCCGAGTTCCTCTTCGACTCTTCCTTCTGTCGTTCTTCTTCATCAGCGCATCTTCAGAGTTCGTTCTTCTTTTGATTTATGAATCCGTCAGTGACCAGTCGCTCCTCTGATTCTTCTTCTCCTTCAAAACCCCCTCAACCCGAGCGGAAATTGCAGAGTTGAATCGCGAAAACCCTAGTCATCTTCTTCCTTTTATTCTTTAGTGGAGATCGTTGCTTCGAAGGAGGGCCAAAACGGAGAACAACGGGACCAGCCAAAACTCGAAGTAATCTATCAGAGGAGGAAGCCTCAGAGAGCCAATAAGGAAAATGTAGCCTTACAGGATGTCAAGTTTGTTTTCTCCCCCAATTTCCAATGAGGAAGTCTTCTGAGGCTCTGCAATGTTGAAGATTTTGTGGGTTTGTGTCAAAAATTGGTCCCCTGTTTTGTTTGTTTGGTTGCAGAGAGCAGCGCGGCAACGGGGTTCGGGTGAGCCTAGCTGCTGCTAACACCAAGCGGGTCAGTTGGAATCGTTCACTTTCCACCAGGTTAACCCACACTTCGCTCTGTTCCGGTTTCTCCTCGGTCTGGTTTTAGCTTCTGTTGAGTAAAACTGAGTGCTTTGCGATCTTATGTTGTGCATCGTAGAGGGAGGACAAGTATTGCTGTTGTTGCCTTCGTAGATCGTCAGCCCGAGCGTAAGAAGGGGAGAAGGAAAGCAAAGCCACCCATTCCTATAGTATGGATTTGCTCTCCTCCTTGCCAGTAGTTGCGATATTTACTTTTGAAGCACTTGTTCAAGAATTTGCTCTGGTTGTAGGCAAAAAATGTTCGGCCTCCGAGCTTTGAGAGGGAGCGAGCCTACTTTCAGGTCAATTGGGCAATTTTTTTGACATTGAAAAAGCTTCTTCAACTCTCGACCAATTGGGCTGTTAAATTACGAGTAGTTATTTTCTACGGATTATTTACGATCAGAAATAATTTTTTCTTATATTTTTTTTACTAATATTAATTATTATCTAATATATATTACTATTTTTTTATCTTATATTATTTTTTGAAATAATATATTTATTTATTTATTTTATAATTAAACATACGGTCCGACCCATCGAACTCCCGGTTGAACCCATGGACCCATGAACCCATGCTTCGGCCGGTTCGATGTCCGGTCCGGTTCTGATAACACTGTACAGAACAACTTTCTGTATACAGATAACTTTTTAGTAGAAGTCCAAAAATGCCAGTTTCTCTAAGAAAAGTGAATTCCAAATATCAGATGCGGCCATGCCTCCCAATCATATAAAGCACGAGCAGTGCTTCAGATTTCTTTCGGAAGCCATACAGACACTCCAAATGACTTCCGAGAGGCAAAACAAGCATACCCCTCTTCGGAAGAGCATAGCTGAAGACTGGTCTGATGAAATTACGGCAAGCGAAGTTCGTACTGCATTGCCCTGAAAACTCTAGCAGATATTCACATTTGGGCAAAACAGACAGCATAACCCTTTTCAGTTTCCCGAGTAACCTCCGAGGAGCAGAAATAGCCATTTTCAGTGGAAAGGCACATCCAGAGGTCCTTTTTACGGAAACTTAACGCCGGAAGCCTGCGTTACACAGTGATACACACTCCAAGGCTTAATGTGAAATCGTCGGACTGAACTGCACAATGTGTCTAGGCCTCCTGAGCATTGCTTTAAAGGTCTCAGATATACTTGTCAAGTCCTTAGAGATCCAGTCTTGACAAACGGAGATCACATTGATTTCCGGAGCGCCCAAGCAACTCAGAAAGCAATCTGAGAAATCCAACTTCGGACTCCTAGGACGTCTCCGGCTTCACATTTGCATTACCGGCTTAAGGGTCAATTGTTCACGTTGTCTGACAATTCATGTCAAAATGACCAACGTGAGATGCAGACACAAGATATGCTGTCAGAAGCGGTTAACTTCGCTCCAGTCACCTAGAACGGGCAAAAACGGCTTCCGAGCCTCGTACGCACCCGAAGCATTCTTCCACGAAAATTGACAATCTTGGGCTTATCGGGATCGTTTTCTCGCGCACATTGTCGATACAACGTTCTTTCAAGTCACGGAACTCGAACATGTAACCGATCGACATCCGAGCATTCCCGATTCACCTCCAATCTCGTGTGGGACCCACGGGACCTTCTTCCCCTTGCCAAAGACAAGAACCACCCCTCTCTTGTCATCTTCTTCTTCAAGCCAAGAAGACAACTTACCTTTGTTTTCCTTTTGCAAAATATCTAAGTGTTTCAATTCAACACTCCAACTTCCCATCCAAGCCATCAATGCTCTTATGTCTTCTCCATTAATGCAATGGATGAGGATTGAGCTTGATATTTCCTTAAGAAATTCGGATTCCACTAATCCATGGCCCTAATTGCACTTTTCTTCACTAATCTTGCATTTAAGCTTTCCCATATATTGTCCAAATGTCATTAACTTAAGGATACACCTTCAAGCACTCTCTCTCTAGCATTTCTCACTCAAACAAAAGCTCTCAAACTCTCAAGGAGTTCAGCAAAATCGCAGCTCAGCAAGAACAAGCAAAACCAAGCAAAACCGGGCAAAGTCTTAAGTCGGAATCCATCCCGGCTTAAATCCAAACTTTACCAAACTTCATATCCCACATATTTTTGACCCCCTCTATCCATTTCTGAGCTTATATTTTAATTTTGAAGCCTCTAAAACATAGAACCAGCCTTGAACAAAATCTGGACAGATTTGGTCCTTCTCGGGTCAAAAATGTCGAACCGGGTTTCAAGCCTTTTCAAGTCGGTTTGAGCTACCAAAACCCATCAAACACCTCCCCACACAACCATAGGGTGTCAAGGAGTCAAGAAATCCAAGAAAAACCCGTTGGTTTAACCCCAGGAAGAAGAAACAGCCCGACTGCCCAGTCGGGTCGAAATTTCTGACTGTTTGTATGGTTTTCTTGCAGATCGGGTCGATCCAAGACTCTTTTCGGAAAACAATCTCTGCAGGCACCTCCGGAGGTGAGTTAGCAGTCGGGGGCCGTTGGCCTTGCTCAAAAATTCCATCGGGAGCCTCCGTGGCGACGTCCGACCCGACTTGTGCCAGTCGGGTCCGAAATTCCAGACGTCTGTTTTGGTTATTTTTGCAGGACTGTACGGGTCGACCCGACAACTCTGGGAACAAACGACCACCACGGTCACCTAGAGGGGTCCCTTGGCTACCCAAGGCCGCCGACCTTGCCTCAAAAGTCCATCGGGAGCCTCCGTGGCAACGTCCGACCCGACTTGTGCTAGTCGGGTCTGTCCAGTATTCCAGCCGGGTCTGTTTGGTGTCATTCGGGTCTGTTCAATGGAAAACAGCCCAAACCCGACCCATCAACGGTCCAACCCGACTCTTGAAGGTCCCATCCCTCATCTCGGGACTAGGTATGACCATTCCCGACTTAGAGGAGCTAGGACTTTTACATTCTCGTTGCGTTTATGGAGTTATAAGGGGTTTTATGTATGTTTTATTTTCAAGTTTTAATCTTTATGCATTTTCCATGTTATATCATGCATATTTATCCTTGATTTATATGCTAGCATGTCGGGAAACACTTGGATCGTAGTCGAGAAGAACATCCCGACCCGGGAAAGGCAAAGAGCTCACGGGTTTCCCTCCAAGGGAGGTGACCGAATGCTCTCTTGCTCCGTTCGGGCAAGGAACGATCTTCTTGACCCGATCCAAGTTCGATTCCCGAGTTTCATCGTATTTTCTCACGTGCATGAAGTCGGTATTGTTTTATCAATTCCTTAAATAACTTGTTTGTGCATGTTTCCATGTTCGAATGCGTTATTCAAATCATGGCAATACCGACTTTCGTTTAATCGTGTCATTTATAATGTTTGTCGTTTAAGCATGCGAGAAATGATTCGAAACGAGACGGGAAAACCTCGTGGAATCCCATTCAGGCCATGGGACCTCTCGGCTATCTCCAAGGAGAAGTAACCGAGAGCCTCTTAGACTCGTACGGGTTGCATGAGGCTTCCTCTTCCCGTTTTGAGTTCGTTCTCGGCTTTCGTATAATTTGCAATTTACATTATCGTCGCAATATCGCATGAAAATGTCTTTTCAAAACAAAACATGCATGGATTCGGGTATCGATGACTCATTCAGGTCCATTCGGTTACGAGGATAGTTTCGGTTATTTGACCAAATGATCCTCCATCCTTATGAAATCGTCTTGGTCGTCGAGTCACGAATCGTTTTCATAATTAATGCATTCGGCACAACCCTTAAGCATTAATTCCACAAACGGGTTAATCGGGACGCTCACATGATTAAACTAACTTCACACTGATAAAGTTTACACGAATTGGCCATTAACTGATAACTCGCGTCGATGAGTTGTCAAATGATGTTGGTGCCCTTTTCAAACTTATCAATTTCAAAACCCGAAACGCGCGGTCCGATGTAGCATGGACGTCTGAAAAGGGCTTCTGTGTCTCAACTTGAGTTTTTACCTGATTCCAAGTAACTCAGGTCAGGATACAGAAGATCTTTCTAGATCACTTCCGGGCAGATCGACCGGCTCTTTGACTTTTTCGGGATTCTTGCACAACCCTCGACGATCCAGGGAATTAGTTGACACCGGCTACAGGCCGAGATGGCCCGCACTGCAATGTTTCCCCTTTTCTGAAAACAATTTTCAAATAAAGGGCAAAATCGTCTTTTCACAATTCAGCGACACCCTTAGGGTTAGCATGACAGAAACACTACAGTACGGGATAAGAACGGGCTACCTGTTCAGGTGCAGGATCATCTGCATAGCCTTTTCTTATCTAACTGATGAGTTTTTGTCATCCTAACATAGACTCAGGTAACTAGAACGGTTATCTCTGTCAGAAAACATACAAAATGCTGATTAACCTTTCACTCGACCTAACCAAACAATAGATAATGGTTAGGAGGAATTCTAGATTCCAAATCTAGAGTCAAAACACGAGTTTGGCTAATTCAATGGAAATTCAGTGTCACAATACAAAATCACTGTAAAAGCAATCCGCACACACGAAACTTGACTACGGACACCCGATTTGTCAAGTTCTCAAAACAAAGCCAAATACATAATGTTTTGCATGATTCTTTGCTTAGCATATGGCATTTGCTTGCAAAAACACCACTGAGTTAATAAACTTGCTAATCCACGTACATTCGGTTAATACAAACACATTGTCTGTTATTTACCTGCTGCTTGTTATCTTTTCGCACCTGTTTGCCATGCGGGTCGAGCCTGATCCCTAGGCCGAATAATATTTAGGGTTCAACGCCCTAATCATCGAGCACAGGGTCCAACACCCTATTCAGTGAGAGCGTGCATTGAATTTCAGTTTTTCGGTGTTTCCCTAAACTCACGGTGAGTTAGAGCGGAATAATAACCGAACGCGAGTCGACTGGAATTCGGTCATTTGTAATTTGTATTTATTGTTTTCGAGAGCATTGTAAGGACTTTTATTTTGTATATTCATTCTGTAAGAATTCCAGTCGGTAAGCGAACGGTCCGAGAGTCAAATTAATCGAATCGGTTTAATGCTTGCCCAAAGGAAAGTAAATCCAAGAATTCGCGGTTCTGGTTCACGCAGGGATTCAACCTCCATGGTTCGATGAACTGTAACGTAAGATTGTGAACCAACTCCCTGACATACGGGTTTACTTCTCTCTCGGCTTCTCAACCGACATCGTTTAGTTCACCGAATCTCCGGTGTCAAAACGTGCGAGCCGAGTGCAACTTAATTCAAGCGGTAAATAATAAAACATGCAAGCCTAGCAAACCAGAGTACCGAAAGGGCGTGCGGGATATAGGTCCGCACGTAACATGAACCCTCGAACACGGACTTTCCGGTTCCACACAGATCAATGCCTTAACGACAAACTAGGTGTTCCATACCCCTAGACCCGAGTAACTTATCCGCCCTCGACCTTCGGGTCGTAAAATGATAAGTGGCGACTCCTTCTCTCTCACGTGTCCGTCACGCGTCCCCATGGGAAGGTGGACACTCCTAAGCAACGATCCAAAAGCGCGCAATGCAGGCCCCGACGAGAGTCCACATTCGGGTCCGTACAGTTTGGCGACTCCGCTGGGGACATACTTAGTGGGTTCAGGCTCGATCCGTTTTGCTTGCTTGCATGTTTATTTATCACTTTCCGTACATTTATTTTGCGCACATTTACTTTTCTGCACTCGCATTGCATCATTCTAGTGGATTTAGGTACCACGCTTGAAATCCCACGAGCGGCAATCTAGGAATCTAGGTTAGACAAGGGTTCAAAGTAGGGGTACGGCGCGCGGTTCGACTGTCGCTTAGGCCTTGAAAAGAATCTCGCTCGATTTCAAGGAATTGACACCTTTGAATCGGGAGCCGCCATCCCTAGTTAGTGGTTTTTCCAGTAGAACACTGAAACCATGCATAAACAGGGACCGTCATGTTGGACCAAAACAAACCTCATGCCGCCAACCGACCAAAAGTCCAGTCTTTGAGTCGGCTCGTAGTTTTTCTTTTAGGCGGGCCTTTTGTTGTTCTTCTATAATGAGCGATGTACATTGTGACAGATACAGTTATACTTTACTTTTTTGCACTGCATGCATGTTTTCAAACAAACTAGGACATTGCATTGATTTATTGCTTAAGTTCCCTTTTTCAAATGAACCATCTTCGTAAATCTGGGAACTTGAATCAAATCAATGCAACGACATTAGCTTTTGAAACTTCATACATTGCCTGTATCCGATGTTTGCATTCATACACCTGGTGCTTGAAATATATATGCGATAAACACTCACTCGCCTTCGTCATGAAGGCCGCCATCATATAATTCTCGAACATCAGATCCCAAAACACAACTTATGCGTAACGAAATAGTTAGTACATTAGTATATAGCTACTTGTCAGTGAAATACATACGTTATATGTATCTAATGTCATCGTTATCACCTTCCACTATTTGAATAGCGTCAAATGTCCCAGCTTAAGGACTTGACCGAATCAATAAATCGGGTGGTCGCCTGGTCGGGCTTATAGAAATGGTTGATGTGACTTTGTAAAATAGCCACAACCAGTTACGTACTCTTGTGCGAATCAATAAACTTGAATGGATAAAATTAGTCTTTAGTTGATGTCATTTACAATAACCAACGTATATAATCCACATGTACATTTAGTAAACACAAAGCATGTTAGAAACCACGTACTCATCATTGAAATCAGGTATGAGATAGAGCCAGCCCACCATACTCCCCCTAGCTCATCCGGTCACTGTTCTGCTGGGAAGGAAGGGACCCACTCCCTCGGAGTACCGCTACCCTCACCGTATGCCCTGGGCGTGTGCTCTCGTGGAGAATTTTGTACAAGTGAGTCCGTTCGAGGCTGACCTCGCCCTTGTGATGGAAATGTGTTCTGATGAGTTTCCCGAACCTGCAAAATAAAGATTTAATCAAATTATTACTATCTCTGTAGGTTTTGCTACAAGTTCTATAAAATGCTAATAATTTTTTGTTTTCATTTTTCCCTCCTTAATTGAGAACGAAAAAAATTTGTGTTTCAGTCTTTTGTCCTTTAAAAGTTTACGGGACTGGTAAAAATTGCCTTTTTCCAGTAACAAGAAACTCTTGGTCCGAATACTTGTCATCAATATGAAACTTGAATTTATTAGAGAAGATGAATTTTTTGATGATTTAAATAATTATTTTATTTTATTTTCATTTGTAAACATTTGGAAATTAAATTTTCCAAAGTTACGAAATAGTGAGAATCCAAAGCTAATTTCTACCTTGTCCTCGGTAAGCAGCAAATATACTTTTATTAAACTGCAATGGAGAATCCATTATCTAGATGTATATACTTTTTTTAATTTCACTGACTTTCATTTGGTCGGTTTATTTATGTATATACCAAGTTTAGCTCTATATATTGCCTTGACATAGATTTGGGGCAATTTTCAAAAAAGAAAAATAATAGGTACTTTGCTTACTTTCGCGTTTATAATGAAAGTTACTATAAATTAAAGCACGGAATTTCACATTTGTATTATTTATGGCCATTTTTTTCCCTTAAATTTTTTGTATTTCGAATGTTTTTCATTGTAATTTTTTGCACTAATGGTCTTATCTAAAGTATGTCTCATATATATTAGTCAATTATTGCTATATTTAATACATATATTTTAGTTAGTGCCTCTTTTTATAATTCTTTAGCTCAATGTTCAGTCCCAAGTGAATAAATAAGAAAAATTAAATGTATCGTCGAAGAAAGAAAAGTTCATACTGATTTTATATTAAAAGTTTTGTAAATAAATAATAGATAAAATACATTGTAGAAGGAAGACAAGTGAAGTAAATAGTATTAGAAAAAAAAAAAAGTACAAACAATATGAGTGGAGCTATAAAATTACTCAAAGGTATTTTAAAAAAATTCAAATGAAAAAAGTATTACTTTTACAATAAAATTATCAGATATATAATAAACACCGTGAATGTTAATAGATGACATAAGTGAACGGTGATTCAGGTGGTAACATGCGCAGAAGGCTTGGGATCAAAACTCCACAGGCGCGAAGTGGAGCTGGGCTCACAGTGCGCTCGCGCGCTGGTGGTGGGCTCACAGGGGCCATGCTTCTTGTGGGGTTGGGGCCTCCATTGGATTGGGCTTAGGCCGCAGGCCGTTTCTTTCTTTTTCTTAATTTTATTTTTCCTCAAAATAGAAAAAGGAAATACCGAGGAAGCGTTCCCTTGGTAATACTAATGGAATATACTGTCAGTAAGGCCTAGGCTTACCTAGGCCCATTTTACCGAGTGATGTCATTCCCTCATTAATCCTGATTTTTCGAGGGATTATCGATGTATTACCGGGGAAAGTTTCTTTGGTAAAACTGCCCTAATTAGCAAGTCTTATATAGAGGTTTTTAGGTTCACTAAGCAACTTGGATAAGTTAGATTAGTCCGTGGCATGGGACTAGAAAGAATCACCATTACACCGTTTTAATTGACCTGTGAGTCACTTAAATCTTTATAAGGTCACGAGACTAATCACCTAGGGATTATTCGCTTGACTTGGTCTTTGAACCAAAAATCCAGGTTCAGTAGTATTGTTACAACATCAACGCCCGCAAGCAAGGACGTTGCCCGAAATTGATACCCTTCTAGTCTTCTAACTCACTAACACTTTTTACTTGTTATGTCCAATTGTTTTACCTGAGGTCTAGGGTCATATTCAAGTATATATACCTATATACAAGTCGAAATATACAAATTACATCGTTTTGCACGTCACATACGTGCCCATACATCCACTTTACATGTAGATACATTCCATCACATAATCCATACATTCATCACATTCAACCATTCATTTATTTATTTATTCATTCATGGGCCTCCAATGGGCCTTGTTGGGCCTCCAATGGGCCACACATGTACAAGTGGGCCAAGTGGACTATAAGTGGCCTAGAGCCCGAAAAGATAGAAGATGGGTCTAGGGACCCTGGCTTAGGAAAATCTATCCATTATTATCCTAAGTCTACACCTTTTATTCTCATTTTTTTTTATCCTTTTCCAATTTTATTTCAAAATCGTATTTATATGATTATCCGACTTAGATCTCATAACTAGGGAAAAAAAAAAACCTAACCCTCAAGATCCGAAGACCTTCACATTTATTTCTAAGACTCTTTAAGAGGATTTATTACCCTTAATCCCATGAGTTAGTATTCACTTTACATGATTATCCCATTTTATTCTTAATTACTCAATATTTACACAGGCCATTTATTCATTTAATCCCATGAATAGGTGAAATGAGGGACTTTAGCTGCTTAAGTTGACACCCAACCCTAATGGTCCTACCCTCGAGACCACTTGGGTCTTCCAATTGATCCAAATACACCTACTTAGTGGTTGGTTAATCCCAATACCCATGAATTGTAGCCTAGTGTACATGATTTATCAAATTGACACTTCTTCTTTTTTTTGGTAAGAAAGAAGATGCATTAGAAATTAATCATCCATGCGCATAGCGCTTACAGATCTTGGGGACAAAAGCCCCATAAAGTCTCTAAATAAAAGCTCCCTGATAGACAGAGGGGGTTGAGTAAAACTGACAAAGGTATTCAAGGATTCAACTCCTAGGTTAGCGAGATGATCAGCACAACGATTAGCTTCCCTATAAGTATGCATTGGGATGATGACTTCAAAATGCTGGCATAGGGTCCTGCAATCATTGATCAAATTTGTTAGAACCATATTGGAGGAGTTCCCCCATACCCAACCGAGGACCAGTTTTGCATCAAGTTCAACAACTAAACGATCAATGCCACAGTCTTGAGCAATTAGCAATCCTTGTCTAAGTGCTTTTAGTTCTGCAATGGGACTTGTAGTACGCCCAAGGTTCATAGCAAATCCGGCAACCCATCGTCCGAGGGAGTCTCGGATGAGGCCCCCCGCTCCAGCTAAACCAGGGTTGCCTTTCGAACACCCGTCCGAGTTGAGTTTGTAGAAGCCATCCGGGGGCGGTTCCCAACGAACTTGAATGGTCGAGCTGACTTTTGGACGAGGTTTGTTTTGAGTAGCGTAGAACTCAGCAGCCAAATGAATGGTATGCTCAATCAAATTACTATGTAGGGTCTTCGAAGAAAAGAGGAGAGCGTTCCTATTTTTCCAAAGGTGCCAGATAGCAAAGGAGAAGAGCACACACCAAGGGATGCTGAGGTGAGATGCATGGGTAGAGGAGAGGTTTAATTGAATCCAGTCATGGATAGGTTCTGTTAATGAGGCACCTGTACCTGCTGGAGGCTGAAGATGTTGCCAAAAGGAGCGGGCCTGGGAGCAGCCCCGAAGGATGTGGTCTGTAGTCTCTAATTCAGCAGGGCAGTAGGAACAATATGGTGAAACAGATAGACCCCTTTGGGCAAGGAGGCTAGCCGTGGGGAGCCTATTGATGGTGCAAAGCCAAATGAAGTAAAGGATGCGAGGGAGAGTAGGGCATTTCCATAGCCAATCCCAGTTAGCTTCCGAGTGGTTATGGTGATCGAAATGAAGAAGATAGGCAGATTTGGTGGTGAAATTGCCATCTTGGGTGAGCCCCCAGATAATGGAGTCTGGAACTGTTAGTGATATGCCCTAGAGCTTGATTTATGTATTTTATCGCAACAAAGTTTATTCTATTATTCGTATATTGTCTATGTTTATTAGAATAAAGTCCTTAAGATATTTTGAATGCTTCATTCTTAAGAGTTAAGAATATGAGTGACGAAGTAATTCGGTCAGAATATCTTTAAACTGTTCACGATCGTAGAAGACTTAACTGGACATTATTTCTCCAGATAGATCGTCACTTCTATCTGTTTCCATGATTAGTATACAGATACTAATGAAGATGGAGTAGTGAGTCTCATACTATTTGATAACTGTTATCATGACAGATATGTGGATACTTATATGATAAGTAGTCGAACGTGACGTGCAGATAACATTCATACGGTAATTTACTAATGTCAATGAATGTTGTTTGGATCGTATTAGTGCATATAGTCCTTAGACCTGAGATGGAACGCTATCTCAAGTATAGGTAATTAGGATTTGCTACTGCTAATGTATTTGTGCTTAGCGTGAGTATTCGGCAGATAGTGGTCCTAGTTAGTTATACTTGGAGTTAGGTGTCTGATCAAGACGGGATTCACTAACCTGAGTAAACAGGGAAAATGTCCTATGGATATGAGTTTTATTCTGGATTGAGAAATCCTCGGCCGGGGTAGATAGACTTGAATAGAAAGGAGTTTTTGTTCAAGTGTTACGAATCTAAGAATGAAATTAGAGAGTCCATATGATTGGCTATAGAGTTTGGCATTTACCGTAACTCTAGCTAGATCGGGATCTTGTAGTGAAAGGATTCAGTGCATGGTATATACGATCAGAGGTTCATTAGAATGTTTCAATTATACATTCGTCATCATTTGGATTGTCACGATATGCTGCTCAGTGTCACTCGTGAACTTTGGGAACCAATGGCATTTTGGGAATTATGCTTTTGGTTACAGAAAGAGTTTCTGGTAGTATCAAATGAGTTGATACTATAATCCCATTGCCATTTGATGATGAACCTAGTTAGTCACACACATTGAGCGTGTCTAAACCGAGAAAAGAATTAATTCTAATTAAGGAAGTTAATTAGAAATTAATTATCGAACGAGGTTTGCAATGTGGTTGCAAGGGTGCTAGCACATCCTGAAACCGAGTTCAATATCAAGGATAAATCTAATTAAGGAAATACGATAGTTTCCTTATTTGAAGAGTTTCTGTAAATAGATCGTCTATTGATGGAAACTCGTGTCAAGAACTTATTTAATCTTTCTTTCTAACTATAAGGGTAAGCCATTGGATGACTTAAATTGTGAGGAATCATTTTGATTTATTAATTAATTTGGATTAATTAATAATTGCATTTTAGTCCCTAGGGTAATAATATATATAGATCTGTTCTTACGGTTAACCTAAGAGGTTAATTAATCGAAAACCCTAATATTAGAAAGAGAGTAAGAGGAGAGACGGCTGCACAGTTGCTGCAGTGAATTCCAAGGCTGATCAGAATTATTCTCGGCTCTAATTCGGTGTTTCGGTATTGTCCTTGACGTCCTTGAAGAGATCCTTGCATTCCGTGACGATTCCGTTTGAGATCAGTGACCTAGATCGGAGTGTACGGGTCGAGAAGAGTCTAATCTCGGTGGAGACGTGCTCGTGTGGACGAGCTAGAGGCCGGACACTTGGACGGCTAATTTGATCGACTCGAATCAATAAGGTTAGTGAAAAATTCGTAACTTTTCTTATGGATTCATTGTGTGATGTTATCTATTCGTTTAGAAGGTGATTCTTATGTCAAGATGTGATCTTGAAGTTTTTGATTAAACGAGCACGCGACAAAAATTTGATTTTTACCGTAATTAAACTTTCCGCCGCGCACGTGCTCGGTTTTCCAACAGTGGTATCAGAGCCTCCCTTCTATACGATTAGATACATGTTTTGTGCCAAGTTTTGGTGATAGATTGTGATTTATTGTAGTGTTTGATAAATCGATATCGAATTGGGCACGAGAAATTATTTCTCGTGAATGGCCCTAGACAATACAATTGGATTGATTGTCTCGGCTAAGCACAGCCACTGCTCAGTAGTTGAGGACAGTCCTCAAGCAGAATTTATAGAAATTTGGTGTTGGCTATTTTTCGGCAAATTGTTCGATGCACGGGGGCCACTGGATGATAAAAAAAAAATTGCATGGAGGATGCTGCTGTCCACTTCTAATTGTTTTTGGGAATGAAGAAAGTCTTCAGATAGAATTGGAATGATATGGACGGATCAGTGGCCGCTGGACAGAACAGACTAGCCGCTGTTCGCTATTGGACTGGGCTGTTTTTTCAGCCGCTGAATGCTGCCCTAGGTTGCCGCTGGACTGCCTGGTCACGGACTAGGTAGTTCGTGGCAGTTTGTGGCCGGGCTGCATGCTAGTCATGGCTGTAAGGGCTGAGGTGTGGCGGTTCGTTCCGAGTCCGTAACAATAGTATAACGAGCAATTTTCGATATTTTGGAAATTAGATTTCTGGAACAATTAATTACCAAAATTGTTTTCGTAAAATTTGATTTTATGGAAATTGGATATTTGATATCCTATTCTAATGAGATTAGAAATTTGATATTTGATATCAAAAAGGAATTTTGAAGATACACTAGATATATGATATATTGTATATTTTTCAAAATTGGAAATTTCCTAATATGTGATATTTGGATATTTTGTAAAGAGTTACAAAATTGGCATGAAATTTATTTCCTTTTATGCTATTAGTTTCCTTTTATAAATTTCGAGCATGGTGTGTGATTATAGACTTTAGAAAATTTTGCTTAATTCTTGTGGCTCTAGGATTAGGCTAATAGTAAGTCCATGATCATGTTTTTATCGATTCCGAGTACATATTTATGCATGTGATGTGTGAATACGGATAATATGCAAAGTGAAACCGAATAGTAATTAGGTCACCTTAAAGAAAATCTTCCAAATTAAAATATTAAGTCGAGAATGGCATGAGGTTGCGAACCTCTGTCATGGCTCTCCACCAAAGCATTCTCCAGAGAGTTTTAATTTGTTTCGTTGTTGGTCGTGGACACACGGGGGCACGAGACAGAATAAGAGATCTTTTTGCATGAATGTTAAAACATGTGATGTTTTAGATTGTCAGTTGCCAATAACGGCAGGCACCTGAGGTAGCTGATATCTAGGGTTTGGTGGGTTAGACTTAACTATGTATGATGGACTAATAACGGCAGGCACCTGAGGTCCAAAGTACTAGGAGCCGAATTGATTGAGCAGTACATAGAGATGTACTGAACAAGGAGTTGTTCACTTGTAGAATGCTTGTTTTCAATAATGGCAGGTACCTGAGGGAATTAGTATTCTATGAGAATTCAATCACCCGCTAGGAATTTTTCCCGATTAGGATTCCCGTTGCCTATT
The DNA here is from genome assembly GCF_007655135.1 of Punica granatum. Lineage (NCBI taxonomy): Eukaryota > Viridiplantae > Streptophyta > Magnoliopsida > Myrtales > Lythraceae > Punica > Punica granatum. Next base: position 10,223,520 of record NC_045132.1, read on the forward strand.
TTGGAAGTGTAGGATTCGAAAAGATAGTAGGAGACCATTTTGATTGAAAGTCCATGGTCATTATGGTTATATATACATAAATTCATTAATTTAATCTTGTTATTTTCTGCAGTCATGATAAGTATGAAATTTATGAATCCTCTCTCGTGCATACTGAATGATAATAGGCTCACTGAGCCTAACTTTTCGGACTGGCTCCGTAACCTGAACATTGTCCTAAACATGGAGGCTCTGGGATATATCCTGGAGACTCAGGAGATTGAACTCCCTGGCGGGGATGCTACGAGTGATCAGCAGGACGCATATGATCAGTGGTCTGTTGATGACACGAAGGTCCGCTGCTATATGCTTGCTTCCATGAGCAATGAGTTGCAGAAGCAGCATGAGAACATGAAGAGTTCTCGTGAGATCTTGAAGAATCTCAGGGAGCTATATGGGGAGAATAGCAGGACCGCACGATATGAGATATCGAAGGAATTGTTCCGTGCGAGAATGCAGGAGGGAACTGAAGTCGCAGCTCATGTGCAGAAGATGATCAGGCTGATTCAACAGCTTGAGAAGCTTGAGTTTCAGATGGACAAAGAACTCCATGTGGATTTAGTTCTTCAGTCTCTCCCATATTCTTTCTCAGGGTTCATTGTGAACTTTCACATGAACAAGTTATCATATTCGTTGTCTGAGCTGCTGAACATGTTGGTCACTGCACAGAATGCTATGAATAACAAAAGGAAGGATAAGGAAATCATTGTTGTGGCTGGTACTTCTTCCAGTAAGACTGGGAAGAAGAATAAGAAGTCCAAGAAAGGCTCTGTTCCTCAGCAGTCAGCAGGGGTGTCCAAGAATAAGGGCAAGGCAAAGGTTGTTGCGGATAAGGGAACTTGTTTCCACTGCGGCAAGGATGGACATTGGAAGAGGAACTGTCAGCAGTACCTCGCCTCATTGAAGGCAAATAAGGGAAAGAAACCTTTAGAAGGTATGTCTATCTCTTGTTATGTTAGTTCCAATGGTTCATATAGCTCATCTACAGCTTGGGTTCTTGATACTGGTTCAAGCTCACACGTTTGTACCTCTATGCAGGGGCTAGCAAGCAGTAGGGTCCTTGGAAGGAATGAAGTCTGCTTAAAGATCGGCAATGGAGCAAGTGTTGCGGCCAAAGCTATGGGGTCGACTTCATTACATCTGGATGGACATGTTTTATTTCTAGATCGTGTTTTAGTTTTACCAAATGCCTATCGGAACATTATTTCTGTTTCTAGTTTGACTAGGAGTGGATACTTGTTTGATTTCAGACATGATGTTTGCAACATTTATTATGGTAATAAAGTTATTGGCGTTGGTTATTTACACGATGGCCTTTATTATCTTAGAGCTAGAAATGAAACGATTCCGAACACGATTGAGATCAACACCGTATCCGAATCTATTCCAAGTCTAAAGCAACTTTGGCACCTTAGACTAGGGCATGTTGCAGATGATAGGATAAGTAAGTTGGAGAAGATGGGACTTATAGTTCCATTGGGTTCTGAACCCAATTCAACTTGCGAGTCTTGTCTTAAAGGCAAGATGACTAGGACTCCATTTGTGGGACAAATGGAGAGGGCTAAGGAAGTTTTGGAACTCATACATACTGATGTGTGTGGTCCATTTAGCGAAGTGGCTAGGGGTGGATATTTCTACTTCATCACCTTTACCGATGATTATTCTCGTTTTGGGTATGTTTATCTTATGAAGTATAAACACGAATCCTTTGAAAAGTTCAAGGAATTCAAAGCTGAAGTAGAAAAACAGAAAGGGAAGAGCATCAAGACTCTTTGATCAGATCGAGGAGGAGAGTACATGAGTACTGAGTTTGGTGATTTCCTGAAGGAACACGGTATTGTTTCTCAATTCACTCCACCAGAAACACCACAATTGAATGGAGTTTCTGAAAGGAGGAACCGTACCCTGTTGGACATGGTTCGGTCGATGATGAGCTAAACAGATCTCCCCATTTCGATGTGGGGATATGCGTTGCAAACCGCGTGTTACTTGCTTAACAGAATTCCAAGCAAGTCGTTCTCTACCACTCCATATGAGATATGGAATGGTAGGACACCTAGTCTTAAGCACGTTAAGATTTGGGGTTGTCCTGCATTCATTAAGAAGCAGAAGACCGATAAGTTGGAAACCCGGTCCGAGAAAGGCAGGTTTGTTGGTTATCCAAGTGAAAGCCTTGAATACTATTTTTATTTCCCTACTGAGCAAAGGGTTGTTATTAGTAGAGATACGATCTTTTTGGAGAAACAGTTTGTCCAGGAAGGTGGCATGGGAAGGCATATAGTACTTGATGAGGCGTCATCAGTACCACAAACCAATCAGATGCCCATTTCGATGGACATTGATAAACCAGTTGAGACATCTATTCAGATTGAGAATGTCACAGAACCTCGAAGATCTGGTAGGGTAACTCATACTCCCGCGAGATACCTTAATCTCCATGAGAACGTACAAGAGTTGTTCGTTCATGGAGATAATGATCATAGGGATGATCCTACCACTTATGAGGAAGCTATATCAGATATAGATTCTTCTAAATGGCTAGAGGCCATGAAGTCCGAGATGGACTCCATGAGCAAGAACCAAGTCTGGGATCTTGTTGATCCTCCTAAAGGTATAGTACCTATAGGGAACAAATGGATTTTCAAGAGGAAGATTGGTGCTGATGGAAAGGTAGAGACCTATAAAGCTAGGCTAGTGGCGAAGGGTTATCGCCAGAAGCAGGGAGTCGACTATGAGGAGACTTTCTCGCCTGTAGCCATGCTGAAGTCCATTAGGATAATGCTAGCCGTTGCTGCGCACTATGATTATGAGGTTTGGCAGATGGATGTCAAGACCGCCTTCCTCAACGGATACATTGAGGAAGACATATTCATGGACCAACCCAAGGGTTTTGAATCCAAGGATAAGTCCAAGGTGTGCAAGCTTAAGAGATCCATTTATGGTCTTAAGCAGGCTTCGAGGAGCTGGAATCGACGTTTTGATGAGGCCGTAAAGTCCTTTGGCTTCATCAAGAATGAAGATGAACCATGTGTGTATAAGAAGGCTAGTGGGAGCATGATCGCCTTTCTTGTATTATATGTGGATGACATTCTGCTGATGGGTAATGATGTTGGTATGCTCACTTCTGTAAAGGTCTGGTTGTCTAATACTTTCTCCATGAAGGATTTGGGAGAAGCGACCTATATTCTAGGTATTCGGATCTATAGAGATAGACCGAAAAGATTGATAGGTCTATCCCAAGCTCTATATCTGGATAAGGTGTTGAAGAGGTTCAACATGCAAGATTCCAGAAGAGGATTGCTCCCTGTGAGACACGGTATCCATCTCTCTAAAGCAATGTCTCCCAAGACCCCTGAGGAGAGAGAGAAGATGGCACAGGTGCCTTATGCTTCGGCTATAGGTAGCTTGATGTATGTTATGCTGTGTACAAGGTCGAATATTGCGTATGCTGTTAGTATGACTAGCAGGTATCAATCCAACCCAGGACTTGATCATTGGACTGCTGTCAAGAACATCCTTAAATACTTGAGAAGAACTAAGGATATGGTTATGATATATGGAGGAGGTGAGTTGAGACTAGACGGGTTTACAGATTCTGATTTTCAATCAGATGTGGATGATAGAAAGTTTATCTCCGGTTATATATTCACCTGTAATGGAGGTGCAGTTAGCTGGAAGAGTTCTAAGCAAGAGGCAACTGCAGATTCCACTGCAGAGGCTGAGTATATTGCTGCATCTGATGCAGCGAAGGAGGCAGTTTGGATTCGGAAGTTTGTGACTGAACTCGGTATTGTTCACTCCATATCCTCACCAGTAGAGCTGTACTGTGATAATACTGGAGCAATTGCTCAGGCAAAGGAACCGAGGTCACATCAGAAGTCCAAACACATTGAGAGGAGATATCATATTATCAGAGAGATTATCGGGAGAGGCGTTGTAGCTGTGCAGAAAGTAGCTTCAGCAGATAATGTTGCTGATCCACTCACGAAGGCCATGACGCAGCAGCAGCTAGAGAAACATCTTGAGAAGATGGGTCTTAGATACTGTACTGAGTGGCTCTAGTGAAAGTGGGAGATTGTTAGTGATATGCTCTAGAGCTTGATTTATGTATTTGAATAATTCCTTTTATGGCAATAAAGTTTATTCTATTATTCGTATATTGTCTATGTTTATTAGAATAAAGTCCTTAAGATATTTTGAATGCTTCATTCTTAAGAGTTAAGAATATGAGTGACGAAGTAATTCGGTAAGAATATCTTTAAACTGTTCACGATCGTAGGAGACTTAACTGGACATTATTTCTCCAGATAGATCGTCACCTCTATCTGTTTCCATGATTAGTATACAGATACTAATGAAGATGGAGTAGTGAGTCTCATACTATTTGATAACTGTTATCATGACAGATATGTGGATACTTATATGATAAGTAGTCGAACGTGACGTGCAGATAACATTCATACGGTAATTTACTAATGTCAATGAATGTTGTTTGGATCGTATTAGTGCATATAGTCCTTAGACCTGAGATGGAACGCTACTGCTAATGTATTTGTGCTTAGCGTGAGTATTCGGCAGATAGTGGTCCTAGTTAGTTATACTTGGAGTTAGGTGTCTGATCAAGACGGGATTCACTAACCTGAGTAAACAGGGAAAATGTCCTATGGATACGAGTTTTATTCTGGATTGAGAAATCCTCGGCCGGGGTAGATAGACTTGAATAGAAAGGAGTTTTTGTTCAAGTGCTACGGATCTAAGAATGAAATTAGAGAGTCCATATGATCGGCTATAGAGTTTGGCATTTACCGTAGCTCTAGCTAGATCGGGATCTTGTAGTGAAAGGATTCAGTGCATGGTATATACGATCAGGGGTTCATTAGAATGTTCCAATTATACATTCGTCATCATTTGGATTGTCACAATATGCTGCTAGGTGTCACTCGTGAACTTTGGGAACCAATGGCATTTTGGGAATTATGCTTTTGGTTACAGAAAGAGTTTCTGGTAGTATCAAATGAGTTGATACTATAATCCCATTGCCATTTGATGATGAACCTAGTTAGTCACACACATTGAGCGTGTCTAAACCGAGAAAAGAATTAATTCTAATTAAGGAAGTTAATTAGAAATTAATTATCGAACGAGGTTTGCAATGTGGTTGCAAGGGTGCTAGCACATCCTGAAACCGAGTTCAATATCAAGGATAAATCTAATTAAGGAAATACGATGGTTTCCTTATTTGAAGAGTTTCTGTAAATAGATCGTCTATTGATGGAAACTCGTGTCAAGGACTTATTTAATCTTTGTTTCTAACTATAAGGGTAAGTCATTGGATGACTTAAATTGTGAGGACTCATTTGTGATTTATTAATTAATTTGGATTAATTAATAATTGCATTTTAGTCCCTAGGGTAAGAATATATATAGATATGTTCTTACGGTTAACCTAAGAGGTTAATTAATCGAAAACCCTAATATTAGAAAGAGAGTAAGAGGAGAGACGGCTGCACAGTTGCTGCAATGAATTCCAAGGCTGATCGGAATTATTCTCGGCTCTAATTCGGTGTTTCGGTATTGTCCTTGACGTCCTTGAAGAGATCCTTTCATTCCGTGACGATTCCGTTCGAGATCGGTGACCTAGATCGGAGTGTACGGGTCGAGAGGAGTCTAATCTCGGTGGAGACGTGCTCGTGTGGATGAGCTAGAGGCCGGACACTTGGACGGCTAATTTGATCGACTCGAATCAATAAGGTTAGTGAAAAGTTCGTAACTTTTCTTATGGATTCATTGTGTGATGTTATCTATTCGTTTAGAAGGTGATTCTTATGTCAAGATGTGATCTTGAAGTTTTTGATTAAACGAGCACGCGATAAAAATTTGATTTTTACCGTAATTAAACTTTCCGCTGCGCACGTGCTCGGTTTTCCAACAGACATCATCTCTTAAACCCGTTGGGAGGCCCTATTAAGAGTCTTGGATGCTGTGCGGTAGTACGAATGGTAGGGAAGAGAAGTCCCAAGTCCGGCTTCTTGATAAGACAGAGTCTACCAATCTGTTGGATTCTTGAGCGGGTAGTGGACCTTGAATGAGGCTCCTGAGTGGGGTTGATCCTAACCACCTATCCGTCCAAAATAGGACTGAAGATCCATTTCCTATCGACCACTTTGCTCCTTTTTCCCAAACATCCATACCCACTCGGAGTGCTTTCCAATTACTGGATCCTCGACATAGTCTAGCTGGATTAAGATAGGTGAATTTCCGGCGTAAGAGGCAAGCCCAAGGTGCCTTTGAAGATGACGATCTGGAGATGAGATTACCAAGAAGGGCTCTGTTCCGGATGTCCATGCGAGGGATACCCAAACCTCCAATGGCCCTCGGTGTGGTTACAACATCCCAGGATACTAGGTGTAGCTTCTTTCTATCCGAAGTAGAGCCCCATAGGAAGTCTCTATTTATTTTATCAAGTCTGAGAATCGTGGATTACGAGAATCGCGAGCATTGCATATAATAAGGAGGGATAGCAGCACAAGTTGAGTTGATAAGGACAGCTCGTCCTGCCATGGACAATAAGCTAGATTTCCAACCCGCAAGTTTAGTTCGAACCTTGTCAACGACGAAATTGAAATCTTTTTCCTTATGAAGGGATAGGCTGATGGGAAAACCGAGGTACTTGCCAAGATCATCTGTTTCCTCAATGTTGAAAGCCCTGCATGTCTGGTGGCGTTGGGTTGCAGACGTGTTCTTGGAGAAAAGTAGCTTGGACTTTGCCAGGTTGATTTTCATTCCTGATTCCATGCAGAAAGCATCAAGCACCGTTTTAACGGAGCTAAGTGATGCGGAAGAGATAGTGCCCATCAAAGGTATATCATCAGCGAAAAGGAGATGAGTTAAAGTAAAGCTGTGGCGTGCTGGTTTAACTCCTTTCCAGGTTCCTGATTCGACTTTATCTTCGATGAGATGAACTAGGTATTCCATACAAAGGATGAAGATATATGGTGAGATAGGGTTGCCTTGGCGGATACCACGGGAGGGGAGAAAAGGCTCAAGACAGCCGCCATTAAACAGGATGGAGGTCTTGGTGGTTGAGATACAGGCCATGAGCCAGTCAATCCAAGCATTGGGGAAGTTAAAATGGTTGAGGACTTTCCGGATGAAACACCATTCTAGGCGGTCGAAGGCTTTCTCTAAATCCAGTTTGAGAACAAAGTTCCCCTGCTTTCCCTTACGTTTCCGAAAGTGATGTATAACTTCACGAAGGAGAATGACATTGTCTGAGGCTCGGCGACCTGGTATGAAGCTACACTGAAAAGGAGAGATGAGAGTGCTAAGATGGGGACGCAGCCTTCTGACCAGAATCTTAGAGATGATCTTATAGATGGTGTTGCAGAGGCTGATAAGTCGAAACTGAGAGATCATTTCTGGTGATTGATTCTTTGGAATGAGCGAGATGAGGGTGTCATTAGCACCTGCAGGCATTACTGAGGTAGTAAAAAAATTGAAGGACCACCTGCTGGACAGAAGGACCTATAACATCCCAACACCTCTGGTAGAAGCAAGCATGGAGACCATCTGGACCTAGGGATTTATATGGCTGGATGGAAAAGAGAGCATCTATAGTTTCCTGATCAAGAAGGGGGCAAACAAGTGAAGCAACCATCAGTGGTTCTAAATGTCTTTTCCAGTTGAGCAGAGGAGAAGAACCCCATGAACATGAGGATTTTCCAGAACAAAACAGTTTTTGGAAGTGGGACTGAACTAAAGACGTGAGAGGTTCATGATCAGAAATCTAATCACCTACTGTATTGCGCAGAGCCGAAATTCTGTTTCGACGTTGATGGACAATTGTTGACATGTGGAAGAATCTAGTGTTGCGATCTCCATTCATTATCCAATTAGTCCTTGCCTTCAATGCCCATAGCTCTTCCTCTTGCTGGAGGATCATAGAATACTCATGACGGAGTTTTTGTTCCAGCTCGACTAAGAATTGACTTGGACGACGGGCAAGAGAGCGTTGAATACCCCAAAGGCGTGCCAAACAAGTACGCTTTCTGTGGAACACATTCCCGAAAGTCTCCTTGTTCTAGCGCTGGACATTCATTTTGAATAGGGGAATGGCCTTGCTGTGGTCGAAATGGACTTGCTCCCATGTATTGATGACTAGCTTTTTAAAATCAATGTGCAAGAGCCATATAGATTCAAACCGAAAGGGTCGGCTCAGCTTAGGCAACATGGTTGGGTTAAGCTTCAGTAAGAGAGGGTAATGGTCTGAGTGTGTACGAGGGAGGTGTTGGACCAAAGCTTCCGGGAAAAGAAGGTGCCAAGTTGGGTTCGCAACCACCCTATCCAATCTTTCCATAATAAGATTAGAAGAGGATCGCATGTTGGTCCATGTAAATCTTGGCCCTGTGTGGCCAAGATCTGTAAGAGAGCAATGGTCAAGCATAGAAGTGAATGTTGACACCCTATTCATATTCACAGCATGGCCACCAAGTTTTTCTGAACTACTAGTGATTTCATTGAAATCCCCAAGGACTACCCAAGGCATACTCACAGTATCAGCAACATTACGAAGGTTTTGCCAGAGAATTTCTCGCTCCCTAGGGCGGGGGCTAGCATAAATGGCAGTAAGTAACCAAGGAGGAGAGTTGGGATGGGTCACCTGGGCTGTTGCATGGACTTCTTGTTCTGTAGAGCCTGTGATGTGAAGATGTACTCTATCAGTTCGCCACATAATCCAGATGCCGCTGAAGAGTCCTCTAGTCTCTGTGCAGAAGAAGCCATCAAACGGGAACATGGAGGCTGTTTGAGCGGCTCGATCACCCGATAAACGGGTCTCTGTCAGGACCACGATATCTGGGTGGTTGTTGCTTATTACATCCCTCAGAGAACACCTGAAGTTGGTGTTTCCAGCTCCCCTGCAATTCCACACCAGCACATTCATATGGTATCGGGTAGGGTCTGTCATGTTTGTCGTTTGGTCGTTATCCATATCCACTGGTGTATAGGGGTAGGCATATAGAGTGTCAGTGACGGGAGTCACTTGGAGGGAAGTTTCCACCTCTCCTCGTGGCATCGGCCATGTTGCAATCGAGATTTCCAGTTTGTGGACAAGGTAACTTGGGAGTATCATCATTAAATTCGTCTCTGAGTTTGTTGTTGCTGTCAAGGCTGGAACATTGATGATTCTTTTGATGGTTGGAGTTAACTGCTCTTGCTGGTTCCATATGTCCGACATTATTGCCGACTGAAGGGTGGGTCTCCAAAGACTCGGTGCGTTGTGGTGGAGAAAGCAGCGTGCGGGACACTTCAATTACTCAATTAAACCACAAATTGGATTCCTAGACCTATGTAACCACATTCGGCCATGACACACATGCATTCGCAGATTCTTCAAACTCGTCAATTCATACCTATACACATCAAGTTGACTCGTTTGGACCCTACTCTCCTAATGGCAGAAGCTAATCAAGCTTAATTTACCCTAATTTCACTTATTTAAGCCAACTAGATTCTAATTGCCCCTTAACAGCCACTCGGCCACACTCAACAGAAAGCAGCAGGGGGAATCACGTGTAATTTAAAGCAAAAATGGAGCAATTAGACCATCCGACGTGTAATCACCCATGGCCGTAAGTCTAATGTCCCTAATTCATGCAATTTCCTCCTAATTCAATCCAAATTCATCCAATTAAACCATCTACCCTACTTAATAACATGCTCAGCAAAATCACAAAAAGTAGACATTTCGATTTTGCGGTAAAATGAAGATAATAACCGAAATAAGCTCCTATATATCCTACATGGCCGGAAAGTATGAGTCCACTTTCACACAATTAATCGACTCTTAAGCCATTTTTGCGAGAAATTAGGCTTGGTCATCACTCTAGCAGCACACCCGAAAGCAAACATGATGAGTTTAAGTCGTGTTGAACCTAATTAGCAAGATACTAACTGATTAATCCTAAGTCTAAGCTCAAACAGGCAAGATTAACACCAAAATAGCAAGATCAAGCCTAATCTAGTGTATATGCATGATACTAACCATTTAATCTACTCTAATCTACTCAAATCATCCTATTCACATACATATAAATACATATACGACTATCCTAGCAAGATACTAGCCTAGAATGCACGAAAAAAGCATGAAATGTTCTGTTTTCTCCTAGATAATTGCATAACAAGTCGACATTAGGGAATGAGAGGGATAGTTCGGTCACTACCCGAGCTGGAAAGCTCAGATAATGGCCAACCTGCCACTGTTAAGTCAGCCTTTACCTTCGTTTCTGGCCAAACTTCGGGAAATAAGCACCATATGGGTCGCCCGACTTCCGATTAAGGGATCTCCTTACTAATTTGGCTAGAGCCTAGGTTAATTATGTGAATTTTTGGGTCATTCTTGACAGAGGCTCCAACTCCAACACATGGATTGCCAAAAATGTCCTAAATCTGAAAAATAACTCTCTATTTATAGAGAAAGGGGGCTCGGGGATCGGTTTGCAATTTTACAAACCATAGGGCAAAAATGAAAAGATGTTTCGAATTTCAAAACTCCAAAGAGCTCCAGCTGGCCATTCGGATAAGGCTGGCTAGTCGGTGGCCAGGCACTGGTAGTACTTGAGCCCACTGCCACATGCTTGTTTCCTACCCGAGCCTCCTTAATTTTCTAAAAAGACGACACTAAATTTAAATAAATCCGAACTGAACTAGTTTGGTCTAATTTAGTCACGCCTCAATCCTTGAACTTCTTTAAAAACTTCATTTTCACTTTTCTTGAAGATTTCAAACACATTTTGACGATGAAATTTCATTGAAAAATATTCTCATGTTCATGAGATCATTATTATTTTTCATGTTCAAGAGATCATTATTTGGCTGAAAATACCCCGAAATGCATATTTTTTGTTACATGAGAATATCAATTTCTCTGTTTCGTGTCTCGAACCACTCTCCTATTGAATAAATCATGTAATTAAGGGGTTTTAATCAGAGAAAGCTAAGGTTTCATTTTTATCAAAAATACGAGTAACTAGAGTTTTTAAAATAAAGTCTCTGGAGAGCGCACGTCACGTTTTAGAAATCGTTTTGCAGGGACCAAAAACATGCGATGTCCCTACTGAAGGAAAAATTGCTAATTACCCCGTATTGTTTTAAAATGGGCACCAAAAGAATTAAAACTTGAGAAAGGACACTCGGAAACTTATCTAATATATCCTGAAGTCTGTTTTCTAGAGTAATGTTCCATGTAAGTTCTTCTATTCAATCTTGCTCTGATCTGGATGTGCTTAAGAAATGTCTGACCGAGTTTGGGCCGAAATGAGGTGCTTTCAGCAGTGCCCCATATCTTATAACCGAGTAATATATAGGCTTTGTTTGGTTTGTGGATACAATTTTAAAATCACAATTCTAATTTAACTCTACCCACTACAAAACAAAATAACTTATACAAAGTCAAAGAGTGGGTCCCATTTATATCACTTTTTTTCACAACAAAACAACATAACTCATACAAAGTTAAAAGATGGGTCTCATTTATACCTCTTTTTCAAAATCAAAATTTGATTTTAAAATCCTACTATGAAACCAAACGCAGCAATAAGGATCTTAGTGGGTGTTTTGTCAAGACCCGAAATTGAGCCTTAGCCTCATTTGGGATCATGATCGGTACCGGTTGATTAATAAAAATTTTACAGAAGTGTGCAAAACCTTATTTATATTTATTAGACCGCTTTACTCATATCTATATTAAAACAAAACGACTTTATACAGTACTCTCGATCATTTAGAGCAACTACACTTTACATATATTCATAACACTAAATAAACTATCACTGTCAAGCAAACAGAATACATATATGAACTCTGTATATAGGCTTCACTATCTTCTTTCCAAAAGTTATCCATATAACTCGATATCAAATCCTCGAACTTCTACTGACCTGAAATTTTTTTAAATGAAACGAGTGAGCTTAAAGCTCAGTAAGCGGATAATGCATAATTGAAGCACTAATATCAAGACCGAGCAAGTGAAATAAAATGAACCACAATCACACTCAATACACCATGAAACAATGATTCCTTCAATCGAAGGGAGTAAGATCACTAAACTTTTCTTTCATAACCTTCACAGTATCAATTTAATAGTAACATCAATTATAGCAATTCAGATTCACAAACACTGGTACCATTCAATCCCATCGATATACACAGAAAGGGAGCAATCATCAATTGGCTAGTGATTCAATTATCCCTTCCAAGGTACACTTTACATAGCTCCCCTCTTGGGGACAAATTCATCCCTTCCGAGGAATCCACCTCTCAAAGGAGGCCTATTTAGTCACGTGTATATATATGTGTGTGTGTGTGTGTGTGTGCAGGCGCATCAGTCAACACTTACATCTACTTGCAATGGCATGTCTTTCTCAATGCTATTCAATTGGAACAATTTATCATATGATATACACCAGCACGTACCACGACTGACCTTATACAGATTGATAGGCTCACGAACCAGAACTGGGTAAGAAAGAAGGGTGGAGGGTAGAACCAACAGAATTCACTCGATAAAATGACTCGCCACGAGTAAGAAAAGTCGGGTTGATTCGCCACGCTCAAGGAAGAACAATAAGAATCAGGATTTTCGCTACTAAACAAAGGACTTGTTTAGATAAGAAAATAGATGAAACGCTCTAGGCAATTTCATTCAAATATTCATCAAAGTTTGTCTCCTCTCTTACAATAAGGTGCATATTTATATAGAGGGAAGACACCCCCCTTGACTCGAATAGGAAACTGATATCTAACTTCCTTTTAGATTACTTTCCTAAAATAGGATAAGGTAATAAGCTAAAATAAGAAACATAAGACTGCTAACTCAAGCTAATATAGGAAATAATATCTAATTAAGAGAAACTATATTATAGAAATATTATCTTCTCGTAACAACTCAAGTATTTTAAAATATGGACCATCACTTTGGGTTGGACTCCTCGTCTCTTATTTCCAAGCACTTGAGTAAGGTAAACAGCCTGGGAAGAGTTGCAGTAAGCTTCTTGGCCATGGAACACGTGATAGGACCCAAACTATATCTGGCCTCGTCCTAGGCTACATTCTTGGGCACATCATCCCCTCCCGGTTCGGAAGGATTTGCCCTCAAATCCATATCTTCTTCATCTTCAAAATACGGAGATAGGTCCCTCACATTGAAGGTCGCTGTAACATTATAATCATCGGGCAACTCAATCTTGTAGGCATTGTCATTAACCTTCTCCTTGACAAGAAATGGACCCTCAGCCCGCGACATCAGCTTACTCTTTCTCTTACTTGGAAACCTCTCCTTATGAAAGTGAATCCAAACAAGATCACCTAGATTGAAATGAACTTGCTTCCTTCCTTTGTTCGCGCCCTGAGCATATGCTGCATTCTTCTTCTCAATCTGCAACTTCACTTGCTCATGCAAAGCTTTGATCTGCTCGACCCGTTTCTTGCCATCGAAACACAATCTTGAACTGGCTAGTAAGGGTACTAAATCAAGGGGTGTGATAAGATTGAAGCCATAAACCACTTTGAAAGAAGTCTTCCTAGTAGTGCTATGGATGCTCCCATTATAAGAGAATTCAACCAGAGCAAGGCAAGTATCCCAACTCTTCAAGTTTTTATTCACAACAGCTCGAATCAAAGAGGAGAGAGTACGATTTACCACTTCTATTTGACCATCAGTTTGCGGATGACATGCCGTACTGAATAGCAATTTAGTACCAAGCTTCGCCCATAAGGTTTTCCAAAAGTAACTTAGGAACTTAGGGTCCCGATCAGACACAATGCTCATAGGAATTCCATGCATCCTCACCACTTCTTTGAAGAACAAATCAGCAACATGGGTAGCATCATCGGACTTGTGACATGGAATGAAATAAGCCATCTTAGAGAAGCGATCAACCACTACCAGAATCGAGTCTTTACCCCTCTGAGTCCTCGGTAAGCCAAGTACGAAATCCATACTCAGATCAATCCATGGCTGGTCCGGTACTGGCAGAGGCATATATAGGCCATGGGGAGCCTCCTTGCTTTTTGCCTTCTTGCAAGCAATACACCATTCAATAATCCGGTGCACGTCCCGAATCATTTTTGGCTAGTAGAAATGCTCCTTGACCATCTCAAGAGTCTTCTTCTCTCCGAAATGGCTGGCTAAACCCCCAGCATGAGCCTCTCACACTAATAACTCACGAACGGATCCACTCGGAATACAAAACTTGCCAAGCTTATACAAGTATCCATCATGCAAATAATACCCATCAACAGCGCCTTTATCGCAAGCCAAACGAATTGGAGAAAAATAGGGATCATTGATGACGAACCAGAACTTGATAAGAAAGAAGGGTGGAGGGTAGAACCAACTAAACTCACTCGATAAGATAACTCGCCATGAGTAAGAAAAGTCGTTTTGATTCGCCACGCTCAAGGATGAACGATAAGAATCGGGGTTTTTGCCACTAAACAATGAACTTGTTTAGATAAGAAACGCTCTAAGGAATTTCATTCAAAAATATTCATTCATAGTCTCTGATGTTCTCTTACAATAAGGTGCATATTTATATAGAAGGAAGACGCCCCCTTGACTCTAGAATAGGAAACTAATATCTAATCTCCTCTAGATTACTTTCCTAAAATAGAATAAGGTAATAATATGAAATAGGAAACTTAAGAACTCTGGACACAAACTAAAATAGGAAGTAATATCTATTTCTAAATATCTTTTTACTTAAATAAAATATACTACCTGATTAAGATTATATTATTCATAATTTTATAGATCAAGACATATCATCTTTCTTTTCCACATCACAATAATATTTCCTTGATATGTCCAAGATATGTTTCTTTGAGTATGGGCTTGTTGAGAAGGACATAGGCTGGAATTTGAAGCACATCAATCATCCATATAATGACTCTTAATCAGCTCAAACCCCAGTAGCTTAGCATTCATGAGTGAAATCAATGCATACTTTCGAGATAGGGCATCAGCCACGACATTAATATTTCCTTGTTTGTACTTGATGACATAAGGAAATATCTCCAAGTATTCCACCCATTTGGCATGCCTTCGATTCAGCTTATTTTGTCCCTTCAAATACTTCAGGGACTCGTGATCGGTGTGAATGACAAACTCCTTGGGGAGTAAGTAGTGTTCTCACGTCTCAAGAGCCCGGATCAGAGCATAAAACTCCTTATCGTACGTCGAGTAGTTCAGACTCGCACCGCTTAGCTTCTCACTGAAATATGCTATTGGGCATTTGTTTTGCATAAGAACAGCTCCAACCCCAACTCCCAATGCATCACATTCGATTTCAAACGTCTTGGAGAAGTAAGGTAGGGCTAAGATAGGAGCTGCACACAACTTCTCCTTGATGATCTCAAAATTTCGTTAGGCTGATTCACTCCACTTAAACTCGGTACCCTTCTTCATACATTCAGTTAATGGAGCAAGTATAGTGCTGAAATTCTTTACAAATCTCCTATAAAAGGATGTCAAGCCATGGAAACTCCTCACCTCGGATGCGGTAGTGGAAGTGGGCCATTCCCGAATGGCCTTAAACTTTTCTTCGTCCACCTCGACGCCCTATTGAGAGATAACAAAGCCAAGAAAGACGACTTTGTCCTGGCAGAATCGACACTTCTTCATATTGCCATATAACTTCTCTCGTCTCAGAATTTCAAAAACTCTCCTAAGATGCTCAGCATGCTCCTCAAGGGTCTTGCTATAGATCAAAATGTCATCAAAATAAACAACGACAAAATAGCCAATGAATTCCCTCAAGACATGGTTCATCAGCCTCATAAATGTGCTAGGAGCATTGGACAGTCCAAACGGCATAACCATCCACTCATATAGACCATACTTGGTCTTGAAGACTGTTTTCCACTCATCTCCCTCCTTCATGCGGATTTGATGATATCCACTTTTCAGATCGATCTTTGAAAACACCATCGAACCATTCAACTCGTCAAGCATATCATCTAGTCGAGGAATGGGATAACGATATTTTACCGTAATCTTGTTGATGGCCCGACTGTCGACGCAAATTCTCATGGATCCATCCTTTTTGGTCACCAAAAGAGCTGGTACAGAACATGGGCTCATGGACTTCCGTACATAACCCTTCTCAAGCAATTCATTCACTTGCCATTGCAGCTCCTTCGTCTCATCCAGATTGCAACGATATGCCGGTCGATTAGGCAAAGCAGCTCCAGGAACAAGATCAATTTGATGCTCAATCCCCCTAATTGGAGGCAACCCTTCCGGCAACTCCTCAGGAAATACATCAATGAACTCCTTTAAGAGAGCCATGAACCGAGGTGGAAGAGAAACATGCTCTTCAGGTGTGGCTTCCTTCATGAACAGAATGAGAACTAAGTTGAAGTTCAACAAAGTCCTCTCAAGCTCTCCAAGAGTCATCACCAAGCTTTCTTTCTTCGAGCCATTGGCACTCGGACTCTGGTCCTTCTGCACTTGCTGTGGACTGAGCGGTGCTAGTACAATGCTCTTCCCATCTTTGGTGAATGAATAAGTGTTCTTGTATCCATCGTTCAAAGCCCTCCTATTGTACTGCTACGGTATTCCCAACAGAAGATGGCTTGCACTCATTGGAACCACGTCACATAATACTTCATCTTTATAGGTCTTCCCAATTAAGAATGGAATACAAACTTGTTGAGTGACTCGTAACTGGCCTTGGTCATTCAGCCATCTTAACTTATAGGGCCATGGATGCTTCATAGTAGCCAAATTCAACTTTTCCACCAAGGTAGTAGAAGCAACATTAGTGCAACTCCCACTGTCAATAATAATCCCGCACACCTTATTTTGGATGGTGGACCGAGTTCGGAAGAGATTCTCCCGCTGTTCTTCTTCAAACTTTGCTTCAGAACTCAAGACTCGACGAATCATGAGCATCTAGCTCTCATTGGCAAACTCTACATTCTCTCCCTGTGCACCTCCAGAAACTTCCAAATCCACTCTTTCATCTTCACTCTCAATCTCTTGAGTGCTCTGGATGGTCATCACTCGCCGATTTAGACATTCGGAAGCTATGTGTCCGAATCCAAGACATTTGAAGCACTTGATGTCTCGGCTTCGAACAGGGTGCTGTGGATCAGTGTGCTTCTCCTTTCCCTTTGTCGCCTCAGCTTGAGGCCTATAAGCGCCTACTTCATTCTGCTGGGCATTCCACTTCGAAGTAGACCCTTTGTTGACCGAACTAACAACCACTGGTTTAGAGTTAAAGACCCGCGATGCATTGAGTTTGTTGCGTTTTCGCTGTTTTTCCACCTTACTGGCCAGCTCAATCACATCTTCTAAAAATACATAGGGTTGCAACTCCACAACATCCGCAATTTCCTTGTTCAAACCACCAATAAATCCAGCAATGGTCTGCTCCCGTAGCTCATTCAGTTCGCATCTCATTGACAACATTTCGAACTCCATAACATAATCTTCAACGGACATACCTCCTTGACGAATACTCTGCAGTTTAAGGAACAGATCTTGCTTGTAGTACTCAGGGACAAATCGTCTATGCATGAGGCGCTTCATCTCCCGCCAACTACGAATCATATCTTCTCGATCTCTTCTTCGCTGCGCCTTTATGTTTTCCCACCACAGATTCGCATAATCATTGAACTCAAGGGCAACAAGCTGACACTTCTGGGCTTCGAAGTACTCATAGTATTCGAACACCTTATCGAAGCGCTGGACCCACTCGAGGTAATCTTCAGGGGAACTCGTACCTTTGAATTGCGGAATCTTGAGCTTGAGGTTATTACCGACGCCCCTTTGCTCCCGTCGTGGAATCGGCAGCGCTTCTTCTTCAGGAAGTTTATCCTCCTGGCCAGGTTCATCTTCCACTTGGACATTCCGTCTAGGAACTCGATGTGCACGTGGTGGAGTAGCATGCGCCACAGCCAATTGCTCAACCAATTGGGTTAGTTGATCGAACCGTGCGAAAAGCTCGTCTTGCTTCCGCTGGAGCCCAAGGAACTGGGCTTGGTCGAGTGTGAGTCCTCTCGGAACCTGATGGACGTATTCCTCAGCCATTGCATTTCTCAGAAGGATTCCTCACTAAACACTCGTGTATACACTCGCTCACGTGTTTCACTCGGCCAACAAGAATAGAACATTTGCTTTGATACCAAATGATAGCCTCACTAACCAGAACTGGGTAAGAAAGAAGGGTGGAGGGTAGAACCAACAAAACTCACTCGATAAGATGACTCGCCACGAGTAAGAAAAGTCGGGTTGATTCGCCACGCTCAAGGAAGAACGATAACAATCGAGGTTTTCGCCACTAAACAAGGGACTTGTTTAGATAAGAAAATAGAGGAAATGCTCTAGGCAATTTCATTCAACTATTCATCAAAGTCTGTCTTCTCTCTTACAATAAGGTGCATATTTATATAGAGGGAAGACACTCCCCTTGACTCGAATAGGAAACTGATATCTAATTTCCTCTAGATTACTTTCCTAAAATATGATAAGGTAATAAGCTAAAATAAGAAACATAAGACTGCTGACTCAAGCTCATATAGAAAATAATATCTAATTAAGAGAAACTATATTATAGAAATATTATCTACTCGTAACAGTTCAAGTCTTTTAAAATATGGGCCATCACTTTGGACTGGACTCCTCGTCTCCTATTTCTAAGCACTGAAGTAAAGTAAACGGCCCGGGGAGAGTTGTAGCAAGCTTCTTGGCCATGGAACGGGAGATAGGACCCGAACTATATCTGGCCTCGTCCTGGACTGCATTCTTGGGCACATCATAGATCAAACACAAGCAAAGCAACTCTTTGAGACCTTAAACAAGCACACAAGAACATTAAACTTTCAATTAACCAAATCATACAAATATAAGTCAAACACAACTATATACCTACTTCATCACAGCAGTACGATGGACTTTGCCAAGCAATCCATTTCCAAAACCAACTCAACCCTCAAAGATCAAAACTTTCACCCAAACAATCGCAATCAATAGAAATTATCTAGTACAAATTCAGCATGTAAATTCGAATACTTTATCGAAACCCCAAAAACTCAAGCAAGCTCATCTAATCGACTTCCTTCACCTCAAGATACGACTAAATTCACTATGACAAGAGAAAACATTAGGCTTCATTAAACTCAGTGGACACTGATGCGATTCTCACCAAGAATGACGAGATCCGACAACTAAAGGAACCCAAGATCGTTCCACGATCAGATTTGATTGACGAACCCTCAACCCGTTGTTTACAACATAAACAAGTACCTTGGTATAACTGACCTCAACCCGTTGTTTATTGCGAAACAAGAACCTCGGTATATAGGAAGACGCCACAAATGGTGGTGGAAAGCCGTTTGATAAGTCGATGAAGACGCCGCAAACGGTGGTGGAAAGCCGTTTGATAAGTCGATGATATACCGAGGTTCTTGTTTCGCAATAAAAACGGGTTGAGGTCAGTTATACTAAGGTTCTTGTTTATGTTGTAAACAACGGGTTGAGGGTTCGTCAATCAAATCTGATCGTGGAACGATCTTGGGTTCCTTTAGTTGTTGGGTCTCGTCATTCTTGGCGAGAATCGCATCATTTGGTATCAGAGCATCAGGCTCCAAATCGGGTTTATCCTATCCTTTTTATTTCAATTTGCTAAGTTCCGCTTCGTCGAGTTTGTTCTTTGTGGATTGTTAACAGCAAAAAAAAAGAGCTGAAAAAAAAGGATCGAAAGAAAAGAAAGAAGACATCATTGTCAATTTGATCCAAATTCTTTACATCAGACCATTCTAAAGTTGTTATTTCTCATTCTTTGTAATCTGCATTGATTCTAATCCCATAATTTCAGATAACATTCTGGTTTATTTAATCCTTCATAGTAGTTGCCTTCTCTCTTGTTTCTTTTCTTCCTTAAATTTCCCTCGACCATTAATTTTCCTTGGTAAGTTCTTGGTGAATTGCTACTAGAAATTTTGGAGAATTGTTCGTTTAGTTTAAAGAGATCTAAAAGAGAATTATTGAGTGGAAAAAGGCTGGAGTGGTGAGAACATTAGAGGGTTAAAAGCCACGTTTGTTTGAGTGAAAACACGAGTGTAGAGTGATTCACATTCTTGAGTGTAAACACGTAAGTGAGAGAATTGTGAGGTTCTTTCTTTCTAACTTTATTTTGCAGCAATCATGTCTCGCAACAGTTCTAAGAGTATTCCCGAAGGTGCTACGGAATTGACTGATTCGAAAATACTTATAGAGGCCATGATGAGTGAGATGAGGCGTGTGATGAGGTTGGAGTTTGAGCAGGTTCATGAACGGATAGATCTGATGGAGAATAAACGTGTGAAGCAGCCACGAAACGCTCCTAATGCACGTAGGAAGGAAAGAGTTCAATCGAGGGAAGTGAGGGTTGAAGATGAAGAGAATTATGGGACAGGTTTTGATGAAGATGATCGAGATTCGGTTGTTAGTAATAAGAGACATGGAGGGCGGTTTAGAGAAGATAGGAATCGGGAAGATAATAACTTGGGTAGTATTAAGATGAAAATCCCATCGTTCCAAGGAAAGAGTGATCCCGAAGCATACCTTGAGTGGGAGAAAAAGGTGGAGTTTGTATTTGATTGTTATAGTTATTCCGAGCTGAAGAAAGTCAAATTGGCAACAATTGAATTCTTGGATTATGCAATTGTCTGGTGGGATCAATTGATGTTAAATAGGCGAAGAAATAGAGAGCCACCTAGAGATACGTGGGAGGAAATGAAAAGGGTGATGAGGAAGCGATTTGTTCCTAGTTATTACTATCGGGAGCTGTATAATAAGTTACAAAGTCTTAGGCAAGGTAACCGGAGTGCAGAGGAATATTTTAAGGAGATGGAAGTGGCCATGATTAGAGCTAACGTAGAGGAGGATCGGGAGGCTACTATGATAAGATTTTTGGCTGGATTGAACCGAGAAATTCAAAATCCGTGGAATTACAACATTATGTGGAGTTGGAGGATATGGTGCACATGGCCATCAAGATTGAAAACCAGTTCAAGAGGAGAGGCAATACATGTGCAAGCCAAAGTCCAAGCACATCCACTTGGAAACCGAATCAGTGGAAGAAAGATGAGAAGCAATCCACGTCGAAGTTGAAAACCGAGCAAAAGCAAGAGCAACCAGCCATGTTCCTCAAGGTAAACTGACATTTCTACCTCTAGGAATCGTGACATTAAGTGTTTTAAATGCCAAGGCAGGGGACACATAGCAAGTCAATGCCCGAACAAGCGGGTCATGGTGATGCGAGACAATGGTGACATTGTGACCGACACTGAAGGTTCCGACACCGATAACATGCCCCCATTGGAGGACGTTCCCGAGGAGGAATATTTAGCTCCAGATGTATTGACATTGGTGGCAAGGAGAGCATTGAGCTTGCAAACAAAAGGAGTTGAAGAAGTGCTGCGGGAGAACATTTTTCACACTAAGTGTTACATCAAAGACAAGGTATGTAGTGTGATTATTGATGGTGGTAGTTGTACTAATGTCGCAAGTGCAACAATGGTGGAAAAATTGAGACTGCCCATGGTGAAGCACCCTAGGCCGTACAAGCTGCAATGGTTGAATGATAGTGGTGAGATAAGGGTGAACAAGCATGTGTCAGTTGCATTTTGAATCGGTAAATACGAAGATGAAGTGTTGTGTGATGTAGTAGCAATGCAAGCAGGACACTTGTTGCTAGGGCGTCCATGGCAATTTGATAGACGAGTGAAGCATGATGGTTTTACGAACAAATACTCCTTTGTACTTAATCAACGATCAATCACTCTTGTACCATTGACTCCGTAGCAAGTATATGAGAATCAAGTGAGATTGCAAAAAGAAAATGATCAAAAGAAAGAGAGTGAACAGAAGAAAACGAGTGAAAATCAGAGAGAGGCCGAGAAAAATGAGAGAGAAAAAGAAAATCAAAATTCGGCCATTGAGAGAA
The DNA here is from genome assembly GCF_007655135.1 of Punica granatum. Taxonomy (NCBI): domain Eukaryota; kingdom Viridiplantae; phylum Streptophyta; class Magnoliopsida; order Myrtales; family Lythraceae; genus Punica; species Punica granatum. The sequence goes on from NC_045132.1 coordinate 10,245,551, forward strand.
AATCAGAGAGAAAAAAAAAAAATTTTTTATGCAAAAATGGGAGAAATTAGGCAAGCAATGTTTTCAAATCAGCCGATGATTGTAATTTTGTATAAAGAGGCATTTTTCAATACTAACGAACTTGATCTCGCTCTGCCTAGTTCTGTTGTTTCTCTTTTGCAGGAGTATGAGGATGTCTTTTTCGATGAAACACCACATGGGTTACCTCCAATCCGAGGGATTGAACATCAAATTGATTTTGTTCCCGGTGCGACAATTCCAAACCGACTAGCCTATAGGAGCAATCCTCAGGAGACAAAGGAGCTTCAACGGCAGGTAAGTGAGTTGTTAGAGAAAGGGTACGTGAGGAGAGCTTGAGCCCATGCGCTATTCCAGTAATACTTGTACCTAAGAAGGATGGGATGTGGAGAATGTGCGTTGATTGCCGAGCAATCAATAACATAACGGTAAAGTATCATCATCCTATTCCTCATTTAGATGATATGTTAGATGAGCTACATGGTTCTTGTGTGTTTTCTAAAATTGATTTAAAGAGTGGTTATCATCAGATTAGAATGAAAGAAGGAGATGAATGGAAAACTGCTTTTAAAACAAAATACGGTTTGTATGAATGGTTAGTTATGCCTTTTGGTTTGACTAATGCTCCAAGCACTTTTATGAGACTTATGAATCATGTTTTGCGTGCATTTATAGGTAGATTTGTTGTTGTCTACTTTGATGATATACTCGTTTATAGCAAAAACTTAGATGATCATAAGGTACATTTGAAATCTATTTTAGATGTGCTTAGGAAGTTAAAGTTATTTGCTAATATGAAGAAGTGTACTTTTTGCTCCGATAAGCTTGTATTTTTGAGATTTGTTGCTAGTGTACAAGGTATACAGGTTGATGATGAGAATGTACGTGCAATCCAAGAGTGGCCTAGTCCCACAAGTGTAAGTAATGTTCGTAGTTTTCATGGACTTGCTAGTTTCTACCGGCGGTTCGTGAAGGACTTTAGTAGCATAGCAGCACCACTTACTGAAGTGATAAAAAAAAAGTTGGATTTAGATGGGGAGAAGAACAAGAAAAGACGTTTCAGCAAATCAAAGAGAAGTTGACCAACGCTCCTTTATTATCTTTACCTAACTTGTCTAAAACTTTTGAGATTGAATGTGATGCTTCAGGTGTTGGTATAGGTGCAGTTCTCATGCAGGAAGGACGACCAATTGCTTACTTTAGCGAAAAACTAAGCGGGGCAGCCTTAAACTACCCAACTTATGATAAGGAGTTGTATGCTCTGGTTCGAGCTTTAGAGACGTGGCAGCACTACCTATGACCTAAGGAGTTCTTGATACACACCGATCATGAGTCCTTGAAACACTTGAAGGGCCAACACAAACTAAACAAAAGACATGTCCGATGGGTGGAGTTCATTGAGACGTTTCCATACGTCATTCGGTACAAGCAAGGTAAGGAGAATGTGGTCGCCGATGCACTTTCTCGCAGGTATGCATTACTCTCTACACTTGATGCAAAATTACTTGGTTTTAAGCACATTAAAAATTTAAATGCTGATGACCATGAATTTTGTGAGGAATATCGGGCTTGTGAGAAAATCCCTTGTGGTAAGTTCTTTAGGCATGATGGGTTTCTGTTTCGAGAGAATAAGTTATGCGTGCCTAATTGTTCCCTGAGAGAGTTATTAGTACAGGAATCACATGGTGAGGGATTAAGGGGACATTTTGGAGTTGCAAAGACTTTAGCTATTTTGCGAGAACACTTCTATTGGCCACATATGAAAAGAGATGTTGAGAGAATTTGTGCTAGATGCATTACGTGTAGGCAAGCTAAATCAAGAGTGCAGCCTAACGGTTTGTATACTCCTTTAACAATTCCTAGTGAGCCTTGGATTGATATTTCAATGGACTTTGTGTTAGGATTACCTTGGATTAAACGTGGGAGAGATTCAATTTTTGTGGTTGTGGATAGATTTTCTAAGATGACACACTTGTTAGGAAAAATCCATGGGCTTACTTCAGACTTGGGCCCATCCGCAACCCAAAAGTTTAAGCCAATGGGTTACTAGACCATTATCTCTTATAAACCTATGGATTTCCTCTCAACTTTTCCATGTGGGATTACTTCCAACACCCGCACTCACCATTCTCCATATAGGAGAGAAACCGGCCCAACAATTCCCCCCCTTCTCGACTATATGGAGGACTTCGAGCTGGGCTTCCACTTCCGGACTCGGATACCAATTGTTAGGCCCATCACTAGCCACGAGTTCCACACTCGGGCCTTGGCGTGGTGTGGGTTTCCACGCATAGCGTGTGCACTTCCCCAGGATCATTACCTTGGGCTCTGATACCACTTGTTAGGAAAAATCCATGGGCTTACTTCAGACTTGGGCCCATCCGCAACCCAAAAGCTTAAGCCAATGGGTTACTAGACCATTATCTCTTATAAACCTATGGATTTCCTCTCAACTACACACTTTATTCCATGTCACAAAACGGATGATGCTTCCCATGTTGCTGATTTGTTCTTTAGGGAGATTGTGAGGTTACATGGCATGCCTAGAACAATTGTTTCGGATAGAAATGCTAAGTTCTTGAGCTATTTTTGGAAGACTTTGTGGTATAAGTTAGGTACTAAGCTGTTGTTTTCTACTACTTGTCACCCACAAACTGATGGTCAAACGGAAGTAGTAAATAGAACTTTGTCTTCTTTGTTGAGGGCAATCATAAAAAAGAACATTAAAACATGGGAAGAGTGTTTACCACATGTTGAGTTTACTTATAACAGATCTGTTCATTCTGCTACTAAATTTTCACCATTTGAAGTTGTTTATGGATTTAATCCTTTAACTCCATTGGATTTATCTCATTTACCTTTGACTGAGCATGTTAATTTAGATGGTAAAAAGAAAGCTGAATTTGTCAAGCAGATTCATGAGAAAACAAGACTCAACATTGAGCGAAGAACGGAGCAGTATACAAAACACGCCAACAAGGGCCGTCATAAGCTGATTTTTGAACCCGGAGATTGGGTTTGGTTGCATAAGAGGAAAGAGAGATTTCCGGTACAAAGACGTTCCAAACTGCTTCCAAGAGGAGATGGTCCTTTGCAAGTCCTGGAGCGCATCAATGACAATGCTTATAAACTAGACTTACCTAGTGAGTACAATGTAAGTGCTACTTTTAATATTGCTAATTTGCTTCCTTTTGATGTAGGTGATGATTTGAGGACAAATCCTTTTCAAGAGGAGGGGAATGATGCAAATCGTAGCACAACTTCAAGGGATCCAGTTCAAGTTCCAATTGGACCGATTACGCGAGCACGAGCAAAGAAGTTTAAAGATGAACTCAACGGCCTGATTCAAGAGGTTTGGGCTCAAGCAAATTCGTGGAGGCCCATTGGACATTTGTGGAGGCCCATTGGACATGAATCACGTGATCAACAAAAATCTATCAACATGATTCAAGTTATAGAAGATTCCAGACAAGTTTAAATTCAGCAAGTGTTTGAGGAAACTTCTAGAATATTTGATGATCAAGAGAAGATATCATCAGATTTGTTTAAAGTTTAAAATCTCATAGAGATATTCTAAGGGTATTTAGATTTCATATCTTTATAGATTATCTCATATCTCCATCGATATTCTATGTTTTAGGGTTTTAGGGTTAGTTTATGTCTATATATATTCATCTTAGTCAATTTTTAATAAAAAAAAGGAACATTCAGAAAATTGTGAGAGTATTCTCTTTGGCTCTTGAAGAACTAATTTGAACTTATCGGAAGTTTCCGTGGCGTTCATCATCGACTTATCAAACGGCTTTCCACCACCGTTTGTGGCGTTTTCATCGACTTATCAAACGGCTTTCCATCACCGTTTGTGGCGTCTTCTTATATACCGAGGTTCTTGTTTCGCATTAAACAACAGGTTGAGGTCAGTTATACCAAGGTTCTTATTTTTGTCGTAAATAACGGGTCGAGGGTTCGTCAATCAAATCTGATTGTGGAACGATCTTGGGCTCCTTTAGTTGTCGGCTCTCGTCATTCTTGGTGGGAATCGCATCAGACACCCGTGCTTAAACTCTGGAAAACCCACTTACATAGCGACCCATCAAGCTATTCTTCTTCATTTTGGTTCTGTACCGCAGCTCAAGTCTCCTCTTTCTCACTCTGTTTCTTCTTCTCTGGAGTCTTCTTTGTGTTTCTCCATGTTCTGCTTCCTTTTTCGTCAATTCTTCTCCATCTCCTTTCACTTCCTTGACCTCTATCTCGAGCTCTCAGCCTCTCTCTTGCTCGCTGCTCAACCCGATCTCTCAACCTCTATCTCTTATGTCTCTCTCTCTCTCTCACCCTTTGTTTCTTCTTCGACTCCCCCAGCAAAACGAACAGAGAAAGAAAAAGAGGGATAAATGAAATGAATGAGATGGCGATGGAAAGGATTTGATATGATCTAACTAGAAGACCCTTCGCACGGGCTTAAGGAAGAATCCCAGGATGACGGGGTAAGGCATGAAGGCGAGCTTTGGGATAAGCATGTTCCAACTAGAGCAAGTACAAGAGCACGAGCCAAGCAAATCCAACAAGCCATGCAAAGGCTGTTATTGTATGTCTATGGAGGAGAAGTCGAGCTCTTGGGCGGGCTGCATGTGGAACAAGAAGCCACGACCGTTCATATCTTAGAAATTTATTTAGAAGATGATCCCAGTTCAAAGGGCTGAATTTAGTTATTTTTCAATAACTTGGGCCTATTTCATTTTTGGGCTCATTACATTTAGGATTTATTTTAGCCCAGTCCATTAGCCCAATTAGGTTATCAGCTTCTCTCTATAAATAGGCATGTGGCATCCCTAGAGAAGATATATCAGTTTTCATTCAATTTTGTGAGAGAGATTTTCTCTGAGCTGTTCTGCAGCAACTTCGACGATATTGCAAGTGTGATGACTTGTGATTCCTGACATTTATAATATTGGTTTCTAGCTCCTTATAGCAAGCGGGTCAATATTCCATATTATAATATTGGTTTCTGGCTCTTTATAGTCAGCGGGTCAATATTCTCTATCCTTGAAACCTTCATTGGACGATCCCGGGTTTGATCTCATTCTATTGTTGTTGGGTCTCGCAGCAGGTTCGTCGAGGTTCGCATCAGGATTGCTCAGAGGAAGAATTTTGGGGGCCACGTGGAGCCATGCCAAAAGTTATGACAAAACTCACTTTTTGGTCCCTAAAAGATGCAATTTTTGAAAATGCGTCCCTGAAAGATATTTATTATACTAATTGAATTGGTCGTGTATAATGTTTAGTCTTTTTAGTCCTTCTGTTGAAAGATGCAGTTGGTCCCTAACAGAAAATGCTAATATGGCCCGTTATATGCTGATTTGGCACGTTAAGTCCCACGTTGGACTCTAAACTACGTCATTTTAGCTCTTTTTCTTAGAGATAAAAACAATTTCTTGGAGTCAATAAAATCCATTTCTTGGAAGTTATTTTCCCCCTCAAAGATCCAGATCCAAATCTTGACTCATCACTAGCGACGATATCGTAACTGGGTCGAATAACAGCTCCTGTTCTTGAAAAGCTTCCTCGATGTGGATAGGCAAAATCTTGTTTTTGCTAGATATGACTGCACGATCAAGCTCAAGCTTCTTCTTTTGATATAGCAGCCTCTTCATCGCTCGAAGACTCAGTTGCATCAGGGTCACTATATATCACATGAACTCTCCTCATTGTTCTGAGATTCTGTTCTCTATTCAATTTCTTTTTTGCGAATCCCTCCCTAGAACTAAGGCTCGACCTCGATGACCCTAAAGGAACCTTTTTAGTCTCTAGCCAAGGCATTTCCGTTGCTCTGGATCGATATGTGGAGGACAAGAATTTACCTATATATACGTCTATATATGTATATGTGTGTGTATGTGTGTGTTGATCGAGCAAGCAGCGAAATGAAGAACCTTTGACAGTGTTGGTTATCAAGAGAGACCCAAGACCCGAGATTTCCCCTAGATTGAAGCGAGAAATTGTGTCCTGTGATGATCAGGCCCAAAGAACTCGACCCCGGAGCAAGTCCTGCTAAGAACAAAGGATCCACCAATGAGGATCCCCGGTTTTCAAGCAAACCCTAAAACCCATCTAAAACCCTCATCTCGTCTCAAACCACAGCCATGGAAGCAAGTAGGAAGGAGGGGGAGGGGGGAGAACTGATCATCAAGAATAAAAAAACCAGAAGGTCTGATCTTAATTGCAGGGAGGAAGGGGAGGAGATGCTCTGTTCCCCGGCCTTGAGTAGAGGCTAGCACTGCATGCACCAGAAGATGAAGATGGAGATGGAGATGGAGATGGAGATGGAGGAGGAAAAGGAGGAGATCTTGTGTCTGAGAGAGATAGAGAGGCAGAGCTTCTTTGGAGGTCCAATGATCATATTAGACCCAGACGACATATATGATCGTAGTGTCTCCCCGGAAGTAGCGAAATGAAGAACCTTTGACAGTGCTGGGTATCAAAGAGACCCAAGACTCGAGATTTCCCCGAGATCGAAGCGAGAAATTGTGTCCTGTGATGATCAGGCTCAAAGAACTCGACCCCGGAGCAAGTCCTGCTAAGAACAAAGGATGGAAATCGATGAGGATCCTCAGTTCTTCTTCGCAGCAAAGCAGGCACTGCAGAACTTCGACGATGCAGGATGGGGAAGCAGATGAGAGAGACAATCGAGGGGGGAGAGAGGGTCGCTGGAAAGGGAGGGGCAGATCCTCGGAAATGGGGGCTCCAATCCCCCCACCTTCCCCTCCCTCTTTCTATCAGTAGGGGCAGATCAGCCCTAGAGAAGATGAGCATAGTAAATTTTAAAAAAAAAATTTGGAAGAAATTAAGAAGAAAACGACATCGTTTTTGGGGGAAAATTACCAACGTTTAGCTTAACGTTCCAGGTCACCACTTAACGGGCCATATCAGCGTTTTCTGTTAGGGACGAGTTGTGAAAGGTAACAAAAGGACTAATTTGTTCTAACGTTTCATTTGCAAATCTTGATTTATCTAACGAAGTTCTTTCAGGAACTAATTTATCTAACGTTTCATTTGTTCATTTTTTCTTTTCTTTTTTCTTTTTTTATTTTATTAAAGGCAGCATCAAGATAAAATGTATATATGCTATAATATATATATATATATATATATGTATGTATATTGGTGTGTATATATATATATATATTTGTTCCTTTCTTATTTTCTTATTTTCTTATTTATTTTATTAAAGGCAGCATCAAGATAAAATGTATATATGCTATAATATGTATATGTATACTGGTGTATGAGACCTAAAATTTTTCGGATTTTACAATCTCCCCTCGTTTGGATTATAAAAAATAAAAAATTAAATTCTAAAAGAATAGAAACTCAACTTTCCAATTGAATAACAAAAAATGAAATTCTAAAAGAATAGAAACTCAACTTTCAAATTCATATCTACTTTCTACTAAGGTAGATGATGCGAACCTCGACAAACCTGCCGCGACACCCAACAACAATAGAATGAGATCAAACCCGGGATCGTCCAATGAAGGTTTCAAAGATAGGGAATATTGACCCGCTGACTATAAAGAGCCAGAAACCAATATTATAATACGGAATATTGACCCGCTAGCTATAAGGAGCTAGAAACCAATATTATAAATGTCGGGTATCACAAGTCATTACACTTGCAATATCGGCGAAGTTGCTGAAGAACAGCTCAGAGAAAACCTTTCTCACAAAGTTGAATGAAAACTGATATCCCTTTTCTAGGGAGGCCACATGCCTATTTATAGAGAGATACTAACTGATAACCTAAATGGGCTAATGGGCTTGGCTAAAATAAATCCTAAGTGTAATGAGCCCAAAATGAAATAAGCCCAAGTAATTGAAAAGCAATTGAATTCAGCCATTGGAACTGGGATCATCTTCTAAATAGATTTCTAGGATATGAACGGTCGTGGCTTCTTGTTCCACATGCAGCCCGCCCAAGAGCTTGACTACTCCTCCATGGACATGCAATAACAGCCCTTGCATGGCTTGTTGAATTCGCTTGACTCGTGCTCTTGTACTTGCTCTAGCTGGAACATGCCTATCCCAAAGCTCGCCTTCATGCCCGACCTTGTCATCCTAGGATTTTTCCTCATGCCCGTGCGAAGGGTCCTCTAGCTGGATCATATCATTCCCCCTCTCTTCGAAAGGATTCGTCCTCGAATCTATGACAACCGACTTGATGGATAACTGTTCTAGGGGCATTTGCTCTAGAAAGACATTCTTGAATTCCTCACTTTTCTCGCCAATGGAATGCTTGATTTGAAGTTGCGCTTCATCCATTTGGTTAGGTGGAAGTGGCAATAGTGTTGCGTTTCGACCATCGCTGTCCAAGAATTGAGAAGCAATATGACCATTCTCTTTGCCGTTGGGTTGAAACTTGTTTGTGGGTTTCTCTTTTATTGGCTTCAAGGCTATTTTCTCATTCTTCTTCGTCGAAAAACCCCACTTCAATTTGCAAGAGGATGAACCAGAAGCTTCGTCATAGCTATCTAGCAACTGTTCAATCCGCTTGTCTCGCATTTCCAACCGATCGTAAATCAAATCAACCATCACATTCATGCGCTCAAATTGTTGCTGCATATCTCGGATAATCATGTTGTAATTAGTTCCTCCGTTATTGTGATCATTTACACTGCTTTCTTGTGGTATGATGAAATCTGCAAGTGAAACTTTAGAAAATAGAAATGGACCTCACAACCACTCGCTCACGTCTTTGCACTCAGATTAATGTCACTCAACACTCGTGTTTCACTCAATTTTAGGGTTTTACCCTCTTATATACTCACCACTCTTGCCTTATTTTTTTTCTCTATATTTTCTCCTCAAAGTTCCTAAGAAACAAAGTAATTCAATCGCAAGAGTAAAATCAGTTGATTAGCCCAAAGCACTTATAATCATTGATTTTAGAAAATTGAATCAAATTTTGGATCCAAACCTAAATGAGAAAGGAAATAATGTGGTAGATGAAGTTAACGAAATAACTGAGATTTACAAGGAAGATTTGTTGAAATAATGAAACAAGATATTTATGGAAAGTATTGAAATGGAATGAATGAATGATTCTAAGAGATAAGAAAGGAATATGATAGGAAAATATTCAATTGAAAGGAAACAATTTTAGATTTTCCAACTGCACTTTATATGCCAGTGGTCTATCAAAGTAAACAAGAATATATAAAGGAATAATGGCATATATGGAAGAAAATATCAAGAAACTTTTGAAATTCCCTACTTCACTTGATTAGCAGAGATATATCTAAGAAAGCTTCTATCACCCCAAAAGTAAAGATTTCTCAAACAATTGCTCTTTCCTTTTTTTTTCTTTCCCTTTTTTTTTCTCAATATTTTTTTGGACGAATTTTTTTTTCTTTTTTTTTTGAACCTCCAATAAGATAAATTGAAATTTTAGGGTTTTTTAGGATAGTTGGAATCAGCCAACAAAAATCACAACTTTTATCAATGATTTACGAACCCTAAGAATAATGGATAACAAAAAATGAAATAAGATAGATGAAACCTGGATTGGAGCCAAAGCTCTGATACCAAAATGATGCGAACCTCGACGAACCTGCCACGAGACCCAACAATAATAGAATGACATCAAACCCGGGATCATCCAATGAAGGTTTCAAATATAGGGAATATTGACCCGCTGACTATAAAGAGCCAGAAACCAATATTATAATACGGAATATTAACCCGCTAGCTATAAGGAGCTAGAAACCAATATTATAAATGTCGAGAATCACAAGTCATCACACTTGTAATATCGGCGAAGTTGCTGAAGAACAGCTCAGAGAAAACCTCTCTCACAAAGTTGAATGAAAACTGATCTCCCTTTTCTAGGGAGACCACATGCCTATTTATAGAGAGATAATAGCTGATAACCTAAATGGGCTAATGGGCTTGGCTAAAATAAATCCTAAGTGTAATGAGCCCAAAATGAAATAAGCCCAATTAATTGAAAAGAAATTGAATTCAGCCCTTTGAACTGGAATCATCTTCTAAATAGATTTCTAGGATATGAACGGTCGTGGCTTCTTGTTCAACATGCAGCCCGCCCAAGAGCTTGACTACTCCTCCATGGACATGCAATAACAGCCCTTGCATGGCTCGTTGAATTCGCTTGGCTCGTGCTCTTGTACTTGCTCTAGCTGGAACATGCTTATCCCAAAGCTCGCCTTCATGTCCGACCTTGTCATCCTGTGATTTTTCCTCATGCCCGTGCGAATGGTCCTCTAGCAAGATCATATCAGTAGAACTCATAAAAAAATCATTAAAAATCACCTTTGAGGTCCAATAATATGAGGGAACTTTTACAGGAAAATTGTTGCTCGTATTTCAACCAATTTCAAAAGTCTTAAAATATAGTCAAACCTCCCAAGCATGGTTGTTAGAATCGCGATTTGAAATGTAGAATCATACGATCCTACGATTCGAAGGTGGGTCACCGATTCCGATTCCACGGAATGAGTCGAGAAGGTAGAATCGGCCATGAATCGGACCAAGGATTGCCGAATCACAAAATCGGTGCGATTCTAGTTCGGGCCAAAGTCAGGCCAAGCCCATCCCAGAAGCGAGCCGAAGCCCAGGCCCCAGCCCTCTTTCTTTCTTTTTTTTTTTCACCCACGCCTTCCCTTTTCTTCTTTCTTCCAGTCAGCTTTATCAGTTTTCCCCCATTTTGTAGCTTCTTCGATTTCGAGTCTTCCAGTTCTAGTCCCCCATTTCGAGTCTTCAACGACTTTGCCCTAAATCTTCCGTTCTTCGACTAGGTAGCTTCTCCGAGCTTCCACTTGCTTCTCGGCTTCTCCAAGCTTCGATCAGGCCTAGCTTCACCAGGTGGCAGGGGAGGTACGGTACCTTCTCCGAGCTTCAATTCTGACTCAGATGGCTATTTCTGAGCTCTAATTCTCCCTTCCCCAAACTCATGCTTGCTCGAAAGAGTCGATTCTGTACTCCCTCTCTCTCTCTCTTCTAGAAGGTGTCTTGATATGTTTCGCCAAGAGACTAAACCTCTTAGCTTGATGAGCTGTCAAACCCCTCTTGTCACCATTCTTCACTCTTTATTTTGTAACTTTATCATTGAATCGATTGCTGATCCAATCCAGCACCTCCTGAAGCTTTGCTTAGCATGCACTACCATATTTAGGTTTAATTATTATAGTCCCAATAAAAATTGTACTTAACATATCATAATTTACATCTTTTTTTGGCTTGGAAATTGGAATCGGGATTTCCATCTACATACCAAAAAAAAAAATATATATATATATATATATATATATATGAGATGACAATTGACAACGTTAAATATGAATATATGTGAAAGGAAAGTATATAAATTTGTTATAATCTGATCAGGAAAATATGATACATATATATGTATGCTGTTTTTTTAATTACAAGTAGAATTTTATGATTCGTAATTCGATTCTACGATTCACGATCTACGACTCTCAACCGATTCTAGGTAAAATCGCGATTCTGACAACCTTGCTCCCAAGACTTAAACAGATTCTGAGCTCTTGGCAGTCCTAATCCAATTTTAACTAAGGAGCACTTAAACAAGTATTATCAAATCAAATTTACTATTAGGAGACTAATCTATAGGATTGTTCTTGGGTATTACACTTTTAGTTTCAGAATATAGTTATAACTCTATTCCACTCTATCAAAAAATAATGAATAGTTATGAACGTGACAAGTGATATTAATTAGTGATGTGGTTCTTTACTTTTTCTTTTTCTTTTTTTTTTTATAAAACGCAAGGTGTTTTCAACCTATTTGTTAAAACTAATGCTTGCTGAAGTATTGGCTTAACTCTAGTTATAAGATGCCCTATTGAGTTTTCAATTCTTGTACCTACCTGTCTATTGACAGCTTAGTTTATCAATTGCATCATATTTCGTGGTTAGTAAATATGGTTTTCAAATATGAGATTAATATCAAGGGATCTATCATTTATGTGCATAATTGATATTTCCCATGAAAAAACCCTATGCGAAATGAAAATTATAATGTGGATCTATCATTTGTGTACGTACAGGAAGATAATTCTCCGAAAAAATATCTTAACTTGGAAAGTCCTTGACTATGAGAGTCCGGAAGGATGAATCAATTTATGGACATTATTTGTTTGGGATGGTTAATAGTGAAAATTAGGACTAAGAATCAATTATTTTGTGTATCATCTGTAGCCATTTCTCCCGAGGATTACGAGCTTTTTAAGAACCATTTCAGATATAAAAAAAAAAAATGTATGACGGTGTTTAACCATAGAAAGTCATAGAAGAACGACTAGCTTAGGCTGTGCTAAAGATGGTTGCCTCTAGTTGTTGTAGTTAATTGTGCTCGTGAGAGTTGAGTTGGTGCTTCTTCTTCTTTTTCTTTCAATCAATGCCTTGGCCTTCCTGACAGAGTGTTAGCTAGGACCAAACTGAAGCCAGTGAGCGGGAGCGAAAGTTAGTCTGAAACAACTCACTTACCGAAAAGAAAAGAAAAGAAAAGAAAAGAAAAGCCTTCTTTTGACTAATTAAGTCAAGTTAAGCTATATAATAAAGTTTTTGATGTAAAATATGGGGTAGCGCAGAGGCACACGCTCTCGCTCGATAATTAAAAAATTTCTTGTTATCGACTCATAGGGATTAATATGCTATTTTATTAGTTATTAGGATCTCTATTTTATTATATCTAACCATCTAGGCCACTTGTTATTAGGAGATATTGTTGGTTCCTTACACCCAGATTCTGCTGTGTTTGTCCCTAAAGAAAAGGAAGAAGCTAAATAATAAAGTGGGCCAAAAGAGTTGTATAAGCAAATTGCAAGAACCACGCGTTAATTTGGAAAGGCAATTTTACAAACCCACCGAATTTCATGTTTCAATCACCTTCAACCAAGACAGTCGCCAGCAAAGGGTTCTAAGACAAATGATCTATGTTTTCCTTGTGATTCCTATAATGCCAGCAGCAACCAAACCGGACCGAATTCTTAAGGGTGGTGCCTGACGGCTTTACCACAGAGCTGAACGTTCGAAGGGGCATTGTACTCATTGGCAAGGCTTTGTACAGGGTTCCAGACTCTAAGATAGAACTGCTGCCCAAGATATTGCCTCTCCCAATTTGCAGACCTCAGGTTCCACATACCTTGGTTGTCCAGTGACACTAATATAGTCGTCCATGAGTTCGGGTACACCTGCATGGCAAATGAATTGTACATCAGCACGTAATTCTATATTCAAGCACCTTGAGGTTAAAAGTTCGTTATTAGCATGTGATGCCATCAGTTTTAACTGTCGGGGTTACTAGCATGGCCCAAGCATTTGCTGGATGTGTCGCCGTAGAGGAAATGAAGTATATATGTTCCACAACGTTATTAGGAATAGTGATGTAAAAGTTGAACCCAAGGTTTTGGGTATGAGTCGCATTAGATGGTTCATTATTCTCATTTGGCGGTGAATGTTAAGATTGCAGTTTCTACCTGAGCGGTGTGTCTGGTAAGAGTGTCCACCAAATTGTACTTCTTCCTGCTTGCAGGAGTCCACTGCCCGAAACCGTTTCTGCTTTGTGTTCGGCAAGTCACATCATTAGAACAACCTACCCGCCATTGTGGATAGTAGTAAGAACCAAGAATAGAAGCCGTACCCGACAACCCAGAAGTCATAACCATCAAGATGCCAAGACTGAACGGTCCTCTCATTGTTCTGGAAAACAATCTCGATGAACTCGTGGAGGGAAGCCGGCATCACAGAAGTGGCAATGGATGCTGTACTTTCAGAGGGGATGCTCTGGATCGAGTTCAAGCTGAAAACTCCCGAGATGTTAAAGTAATCAGCAAGCTTTAAAGGGGTATCGGCATTTATATAGGTGACCCCATTGACGGCAAATCGTCTCTTCCCATTTATGAGGGCGGCAGAATTGGCCAACTTTATCGTCCTCGATGGTGTGATCTTCCCATAGTGAAATGAACCTTGGGGGTTAGGTCTTGCAGCACTTGCAGTCAAATTCCACCTTCAGAATAAGGCATTTGAAAGATGATAAGGATTGAAATAGACTTCAAAGAGACACACTATAGGACGAATCATTCCATATATATGACTCGGTGCAATTGAAAGCTAAGTGTGCAATTCAACCAAGTAAGCTGAGACTACTTTTTCGATGAACTCTGCAATCTGCATATCAATTAACCAGGTACAGAATCGCAACTCGTGGAACTCAGGGTTGTTATTTTCAGTTATCTTAAGCAAATTATATGTATACCTGAAGGTTCTAGCTTGTTTCATAGACCAATGAATTTGATAAGTCGGTCCGACAGGCAGAGGCCTGGAAACTGGGGTTCGGGAGTTCGTATAGTGCAGGGTTGCAGTTGCAGTAAGAACGGTCTTGGTGAATCGCGTGGAGGCAACGATATAGTAGTCCTTAGGAGCCTGATTTAAAGTGACCAAGACAGCCACCGACTGGCCCACATGAACATCGACAGAGTCGTACTCATTCTGGATAGTGTGAGATCCTTCGACCTCCACGAGCTTCATGGTGTGGGCTTGTATCCTGAAGTTCAACGAGGTCGACAGCCCCACGTTTGAAATCCTGAACATGTATGTTTTGCCTGCAGCAAGACGGTCAAGCATTATTATGCTGAAGAACTATTTTTCTTCCCCGTAATATGCCCAAGAAAAAAACTTTTTGGGAGAAACTTGTTTGTGTTGGAGTCGAGAATGACCTTGATCACCACTGAAGGTGCTATGACCTTGCCCGTTTATAAGGACACCATCAGGAAAGGGTAGAGATCTTCCCGAATCCAGAAACTTCTGCAACGTCTGAATATTTAACGGAAGGAAATGAAAATGGTGTGACTGGGCGAAAGTATCGCTTCTGAGTTTGATCAAAATGCACATGGAACAGAATTCCCTTGGGCTACAAGAGTTCACTGAGTATACACGAAAAAGAGAAGAGTGGATTCCTAACCTTGTGGCTAGTCCTGTACCAATCGCCAATAAGTAATGTAAAATCTCCATCAGGGTCCGGAAAAGGAATCGGGATGCGAGGTCTTTCGTATATGTTGATTGCCCCAAAACCACCTGCAGCTTTGTGGAATGAAGTTGATGGAAAGTACGTGAAGGAGCCTATCTGGTCTTTGGTTTGGAAGTTATACGTGTAGTTGCCATTTGGTGGGACGGGGCAGTTGGTTCCGAGTACTCCATCTTGCCATGAGTTTTTTCTTTGCTTGATCCCGTTCCTAGTCATAGAAAAACAGAGGTAAGTGAACCATTAACTCTAATGAATAAAGGGACAGTCGAATCCTTATTCCTTTGGCCAATGATTGATATCTGGTGATCACCTAATATTCTCAGCTTAGGACATTAGTGCAAATCATCTGATGTATGACAATGTACATTGAAACGTAGTAATGGAAACATCTCCTTACAAAGCTCAAGACCATATTATATAATCTCCGGAAGGCTTTGATATCCATTGAATATTTAATGCTCAAATTATGTTCGGGTGCGCAATGGCAAGATAGAAGAAAGTCATTCTAACAAAAACGAAAAGCTAAGACTAAAACTGACTGCTTACCATGTCAGAAGGAAAGGCTGGTCAAGCTTGTTAATGAGGTCGAGTACGATGTTGTCATTGGTTACCACCTCAAGCTTTGGACCAGGAAACTGCCCGTTGATAAGGATGACCTTCATAACCACATAGAGACCCAAAATTTACAGACCTCGAATAACAAATTTGACTGACACAAATCGGAAGTGCAACACGAAGAACATGAGATTATCCGTGATGTCCATGCGGGATATGAATGACATGAATGCGCCAGTTCTTTGGTAATTTTCCAAATGAGATAGCTGAGGAAATAGGCATTGAAGCCTAACCTGCTGCGGAACACCCAGAGGGGCAATCGTGCCATAAGTCACAGTCCATGTATAGAACCTATAAGGGTCATCTGCTACCACAACAGATACTCCGAATACAGCCAATACTCCACAGATCAAATGCACCATCATCCTTGCCCTGCCCATTGCCTTCATCTGCTAAAAAATAGTGCACACTATTACTGGAGCAAGGAGCAAGAAGCAAGAAGGTGAAGTTCCCAGTGAGGCTTTAAACAAAGAAACAAACCGGGAAATAGCTGCACCGGATGGGCGTTGAATCGAATTCGTGATATAAATTTCTGCTGCTAAGGGAGCAAAGGCAAGCAAGTTGCTCACTCTATTAACTTGTGACAGCACATAAGATATATATATATATATATATATTACACGCACACATATACATATATTTAAATAATATAAACATATTGAATAGCTGCATGTAATGCCTGTAAGAAAAGGAGGTAGGGACTGTGATGATTTGTGGCGCGTTTCACGGGCTGACCGCGTGACAATATAAATCGCTTGGAAATAAAGCATCGGTTGGAAAGAATTAGTGGTCAGTGGATTAAAGAATTAAATAGTTGAAGAATCTTTGCTTTAATCGATTGCCATGCAAAGTGGCTACAGCCACAGGGCTAGCTGGGAACGGTATCCAATGTGGGATTGGGGATGACGGCTTCTGGGCAGATGAGTTTTAATCCCATGAAATTGGCTAGTAGAGCATACATTTAGAAAAATTTATGGAGACTAAAAAAACAAAAATGCGTGAGCAGGGTTGTAATCATAGCTTTAGAGCTCGATCGCTTATACTACATTAATTAGGCTTGGCTCGAGATGTAATGAGCCGCTCGATCTCGCTCTTTGGAAGAAACAGGAATTCCGGGCTATCGAGCTGAAGCTGTTCATTTAGAGCTTGTTTGGATAGGAGGGAAATGGAAGGGGGCGATAGAAAAAATTGTATAGAATTTTCAAAAAAATTCCACACATTTTCTGATGTGCTTAAGATTGCAGCCCAACATGTATTCGAATTTTCGGATCCAAATACGTATTCTAGAAGATTCCAAAACAAGAATTTAGCTTAATTAGATATTAAGTTTTCTATATTGTTATGATATAGTTTCCCTTAATTAGATATTATTTCCTATATTAGCTTGAGTTAGTAATCTTAAGTTTCATATTTTAAATTGTTTCCTTATTATATTTTAGGAAAGTAATCTAGAAAATATTAGATGTTAGTTTCCTAATCTATAGTCAAGGGAGGTGTCTTCCCTCTATATAAATGTGCATATATTGTAAGAGAAGAGCTCAGACTATGAATTTGATGAATATTTTGAATGAAATTGCCTAGAGCGTTTCCTCTCTTTTCTTATCTGAACAAGTTCCTTGTTTAGTGGCGAAAATATCGATTATTATCATTCATCCTTGAGCGTGGCGAATCAACTCGACTTTTCTTACTCGTGACGAGTCATCTTATCGAGTGAGTTTTGTTGATTCTACCCTCCACCCTTTTTTCTTACCCAATTCTGGTTCGTGAGCCTATCATTTGGTATCAGAGCGAAGGTTCTATCCATCTTGGCCGAGTGAAACACGTGAAAGAGTGAACACACGTGTGATTGACTGGTTTTGCTAAATATGCGGAGATAATGGCTAAAGACCACCTAGAACTAGTTCCAAGAGGGCTTACCTTTGACCAAGACCTGCTCCCCACATTACAACAAACAGAAGAAATTTTAGCGCGGTTGGAGCGAGCTATCCAAGCCCTCAAGAGTTTAGAATGGGTGCAGGAGGATTATTGCCCAAAGAGAATACCGACTTTCAATGGAAGCATGAATGCCGAGGAATTCTTGATGTGCCCAAGAATGCAGTCCAGGACGAGGCCAGATCTAGTTCGGGTCCTATCACTCGTTCCATGGCCAAGAAGCTTACTGCAACTCTCCTCGGGTCCTTTACCTTACTTAAGTGCTTGGAAATAGGAGACGAGGAGTCCAGCCCAAAGTGATGGCCCATATTTTAAAAGACTTCAGCTGTTACGAGAAGATAATATTTCTATAATATAGTTTCTCTTAATTAGATATTATTTCCTATATTAGTTTGAGTCAGCAGTCTTATGTTTCTTATTTCAGCTTATTACCTTTTTCTATTTTAAGAAAGTAATCTAGAGAAAATTAGATATCAGTTACTTATTTTAGAGTCAAGGGGGGTGTCTTCCCTCTATATAAATATGCACCTTATTGTAAGAGAAGAGCTCAGACTATGAATGAAATTTCTTAGAGCGTTTCTTATCTTTTCTTATCTAAACAAGTTCATTGTTTAGTGGCGAAAACCCTAATTCTTATCGTTCATCTTTGAGCGTGGCGAATCAAAACGACTTTTCTTACTCGTGGCGAGTTATCTTATCGAGTGAGTTTAGTTTGTTATAGTCTCCACCATTCTTTCTTATCAAGTTCTGGTTCGTGAGCCGATCATTTGGTATCAAAGCGAAGGTTTTGTTCTTGTTGGTCGATTGAAACACATTAGGGAGTGCACACACGAGTGTTTAGTCAGGAATCACTCTGGGAAACACAATGGATGAGGAAAACGTCCATGAGGTTCTACGGGACTCACACTCAACCAAGCCCAGTTCCTTGGATTCCAGCAGGGGCAAGATGAATTTTCTGCATGGCTGGATAAACTGACCCAAGTTGTTGAGCGAATGGCCTTGGCGCGTGCTGCTCTACTACATGCACATCGAGTTCCCAAACAGAATGTTCAAGTGGAAGATGAATCTGATCGGGAGGATGAACTTCCTGAAGAAGAAGAGCAGCTGGTTCCATGACTGGAGCAAAGGGGCGTCGGTAACAACCTCAAGCTGAAGATTCAGCAATTCAAAGGCATGAGTTCCCCTGAAGAGTACCTCTAGTGGGTCCTGCACGTCGATAAGGTGTTTGAATACTATGAGTACTCCGAAGCCCAGAAGTGTCAACTTGCTGTCCTCGAGTTCACCGATTATGAATCTCTGGTGGGAAAACATAAAAGCACAACGAAGGAGAGATGGCAAGAATGAGATTCGTAGTTGGTGGGAGATGAAGAGACTTATGCATAGAAGATTTGTGCCTGAGTACTACAAGCAACAACTTTATCTTCAATTGCAAAGTATTAGGCAGTGTGGTATGTCCTTAGAAAATTATGTTAAGGAATTCAAGCTGCTGACCATGGGATGTGAGCTGCGTGAGTCTCAAGAAACCACCATTGCACGTTTCTTAGGAGGTCTGAACAAGGGGATTGCGAATATAATCGAACGGCAGCCTTTTGTGTCCCTAGAGGATGTGATAAAGCTGGCCATTAAGGTACGAAGGAAGCGGAAGCATGGCCAACTAACTATGCCAAGAGTGTTCAACCTGAAGCCGGTGATTACTAGGTCCACACCCCAAGGGTCAGCCTCAAGGTGGAACGAGCCACGAAAAGAAGTTGAGGGCTCACTCATGTCTCAAGCTGAGTCGGCCAAGGTGAAGGAGCAGGAGGTCGATCCACAACCCCCTGTTCAATGCCAAGACATTAAGTGCCTTGAATTTCATGGATTTAGATACTTTACCTCCGAATTCCCCTATTGGCGAGAGGTGACCATCCAAAACCCTCATGCTGTCGAAAGTGAAGTTGAAGAGGCTGTTGAAGATGTTTGTGGAGTTACGAGTAAGGAGAGAGTGGAATATGCTGATGAGGGTGAGAAGCTCAAGGCTCAGCAATTCGTGAGTTCGAAATCAAAATTGGAAGAACAACGGGAGTGCTTGGAGAACATTCCGAATGTACTCATTTCAAACTCTCCAAAGCAAGTCCTGATGGAACCCATTTTAAGCTCAGCACAAGAGCAACTTTAGGAAGAATTTGCTATTGAAGATCTATCGATGATGTTTCGTCCAGTGAAACCTGAGCTACCTGAAGCGCACATTATTGCCCCTAATATACGATAGTGGAAGACAATATGAACGAAAAGCAGAAAGGACACACGAAATTGATTACTCAGTTCGTCAGAAATTCTGACTACGTTTAGGGGCGCTGTCAAGCCAAGTATTCTACTATTTTGAGTTAAGGTTATAAGAGATATAAGCTGCTACTTATAAAGGGAACAAACCCTAATTACATCACCAATGGGCCAAACAAACCCTAATTACCCAGTTGGATCACCGCTCTCGATCTGGAATCACAGTACTTCAGGCTCCATAACTCAACAATCTCCAACTTGGAGACTGAACACGAATGTAATTATCTCTTCATATTCATAATCAACAAATAACCCATAAAATGACGGCGGCGCCAATCCTCGTACTCCTCAAGTTCCAAGGCCAGTTGAAGCCATGCATAGCTTCAACTTCTCTAAGGTTACAGCCTTAGTTAATATGTCAGCAGGATTCTCGCTTCCACGAATCTTCAATAGTTACAAAGCCTTCTTTTCCAAGAGATGTCGAATGTAATGATACTTCAACTCAATGTGCTTCGTTCTCGAATGAAAAGCTGGATTCTTAGCTAAGAAAATAGCACTCTGGCTGTTGCTGTAAAGGATATTGTTCTTCTGCTCTTTCCTCAGTTCACACAAGAAATTCTGCAACCATATCATTTCTTTACTAGCCTCTGTCACTGATATATACTCCACTTCTGTAGTAGACCAAGCCACTGTCTTCTGCAACTTAGAAGCCCAAGAAACCGATGTACCACTAAAAGTAAACACGTACCCGGTAGTACTCTTCCTTTTATCAGGATCACCTGCCAAGTCAGCATCAACATAACCATTCAAAACCATGTTCTTGCCTTTGAAACATAGAGCCCTCTTTGTGGTACCTCGCAAGTATCTGAAGATCCACTTTACTGCTTCCCAATGCTACTTACCCGGATTACTCATATATCTACTCACAACTCCCACTGCATGCGCAATATCTGGTCTAGTACATACCATAGCATACATGATACTTCTAACTGCTGAAGCATAGGTAGTTTTCTTCATATGAGCACGCTTTGAATCACTTTTAGGTGAATCCCTTTTTGATAGCTTAAAATGGCTGCCCATGGGAGTACTTACTGGCTTTGCTTCATCCATACGAAATCTCTTCAAAACCTTTTCAATGTATTCAGCCTGTGAAAGGAATAACTTTCCTGCCGCTTTATCTTGATTAAGCCTCATACCTAGGATTTGTTTGGCCTCTCCAAGATCCTTCATTTCAAACTGTTTGGACAATTGCTTCTTCAACTGATTCACCTCTTGAGCACAAGAGCTTGCTATCAACATATCATCAACATATAATAGCAAAATAATAAAGCTATTGTCAAACCTCTTGAAGTAGCAGCAATGATCAGCATTGCATCTGACAAACTCGATCTCATGCATGAACCCATCAAACTTCATATACCACTGTCTCGGGGCTTGTTTCAAACCATACAAACTTTTTTGTAGCTTACACGCAAGCTCACTGCTACCTTCAGACAACTATCCTTCTGGTTGCTTCATATAAATGTCTTCGTTAAGACCACCATGAAGAAAGGCTATTTTACATCCATCTGCTCTAACAATAAATTCTCTGCAGCAACTATGCTCAAAACTAATCTAATAGTAGTTAGCTTCACAACATGAGAGAATATATCTGTATAATCAATACATTGTTTCTGCTGAAAACCCTTCACAACCAACCTTGCCTTGTAACGCTTGCTTCCATCTGCCTCTTCTTTAATTCTGTAAACCCACTTGTTATGCAATGCTTTCTTACCCTTTGGAAGCTCAACTAGTTCCCAAGTGCTATTGGACATTAAAGAATTCATTTCATCTTCCATTGCAAGCTCCCACTTGCTCGAGTGCTCACTCTGCATAGCCTCAGCATAACATTCTGGCTCACCACTATCAGTCAACAAAAGATAGTGTAAAGAGGGCGAGTACCTTTCCGGTGCGTGATGTTGTCTTTCTGATCTCCTCAATGGAACTACTGGCGTACTTGGTTCTGCCTCAACAACCTCCTGATTATTTTGAATTTTGCTAACACGTGAGTTTGAAATATCCAATTCAACAAACTGAGGGCTTTTAACCTGAGTACCTGCACTATCAATGTTTGGTGTACCCGACCTGTCTTTGTACAAGACATGCTCATTAAAAATGACATCTCGACTTCGAATTATTTTCCGATTCTAATCATCCCAAAATCTATAACCAAATTCATCACCGCCATATCCAATGAAAGTACATTTCACAGATTTTGCATCCAGTTTACTTCTAACAATGGCATCAACATGAACATACGAAACACAACCAAATACTTTAAGAAATGACAGGTTTACCTCTTTACCACTCCAAGCTTCCTCTGGTATGCTGTTATCCAAAGGAACTGATGGTCCTCTATTAATTAAGAAAGTAGCAGTGTTAACTGCATTTGCCCAAAATGTCTTCGGTAACCCATACTTCAATCGCATGCACCTAGTACGTTCATTCAAGGTTCTGTTCATTCGTTCTGCAACCCCGTTTTGTTGAGGGGTCCCTCTAATAGTTTTCTCCATGCGAATACCATTCACAGCACAGTACTCTTTGAACTCATCAAGCTCATATTCTCCACCATTATCAGATCTCAAACACTTCACCTTCAGGCTTGTTTCATTTTCTACCAAAGCTTTCCACTTTCTGAAAGCATCAAAAGCATCAGATTTACGTTTAAGAAAATAAACCCATACCTTCCTCGTGGAGTCGTCAATGAAACTCATGTAATATGATGCGCCACCAAGAGATGTGACCGGTGCTGGTCCCCATAAGTCACTATGTACCAGTTCCAACTTCTGCTCCTTCAAAGTTCTATCAGCCTTCGAAAAACTAACTCTTTTCTGCTTCCCGAATACACAATCCTCGCATAATCCAAGCTCAACTGTTTTTAGACCTGGTAGTTTGCCCTTTGAACATAACTGTTTCATCCCTTTCTCACTCATGTGGCCAAGCCTGCAATGCCACAAATCTGCATCGCTGTTTGCACTGGAGAGTGCAATGCTATCATGGTTGTTCACAGTCATGTACAGTGTATCCTCCTTCTTACCTTGAGCCACCACCATGGCCCCTTTGATTATTTTCCAAGAACTAGAGTCAAAGGACAAGTCATAACCCTCGTTATCCAACTGCCCTACAAAAATCAGATCCCTCTACAAACTAGGAATGTGCCGCACACCACGCAACTGCCATATGAGTCCATTCAGTGTTTTAATCCGAACATCTCCCCTCTGCGATCTCCAAAGGCTCATCATCAGCAAGATAAACCTTACCAAAGTTACTAGAAGTATAATTCTCCATTATATCGGCATTAGGACAAGAATGAAACGATGCTCCAGAATCCAAAACCCACGATTCCAACGGACTGCTGACACTCAAGATCAATGCGTCACTAATCTCCTCGGTTGCCACGTTTGCTGAGTTGTCGTCTTTCCTTTCCTTTCTCGGTGCCTTACACTGATTCTTGTAATGACCACGTTTCTTACAATTCCAGCACTCAATTGAACTTTTGTCTTTTCCTGACTTATATTTATTTCTTGATTTCGATCTGTCTGGATTCGAATTCCCTGATTCTGATCTGCCTCTATTTTCTGTACTCAAAGCTGATCCCGAAGTTTTTCCTTATTCTCTTTTGCGAATTTCTTCACTAACTATTAGATCTCGAACTTCGTCAAACTTTAATTTCTCCTTCCCCGCTGAAGCACTAACAGCTATGACCGTTCCGCTCCAACTTTCTGGTAGAGACGAAATTAAAATTAGGGCTTTTACTTCGTCATCAAAATCAATATCGACTGAGGTCAATTGAGCCGTTATCAAATTGAACTCATTTAGATGTTCGGCAACAACGGTACTCTCCGACATCTTTAGGTTAAACAGTTGCCGCATCAAATGAACCTTGTTCACCGCTGATGGCTTTTCGTACATATCGGCTAAAACCTGCAGTATACCTTTGGTGGTTTTCTCCTTCGTTGTATGGAACACCACGTTCCGCGACAGCGACAAACGAATCACACTCATCGCCTTCCTATCCAACATGTTCCATTCCGCGTCTGTCATCCTGATCAACTTATTCTCTAGAGGTTGCCACAAATCTTTACTGTAAAGATAATCTTCGATCTGCATCCTCCAAAACCCGTAGTCCGATCCATCGAACTTTTCAATCACCGATTTTCATCAGTCCATCGTAGATTGCTCCAAATTTAAACCCGAGCTCCGATACCGATTGTTGCGCCTAATATACGATAGTGAAAGACAATATGAACGAAAAGCAGAAAGGACACACGAAATTGATTACCCAGTTCGTCAGAAATTCTGACTACGTTTGGGGGCGTCGCCAAGCCAGGTATTCTACTATTTTGAGTTATAAGAGATATAAGCTGCTACTTATAAAGGGAACAAACCCTAATTACCGCCCTTGATCTGGAATCACAGTACTTCAGGCTCCATAACTCAACACACATGACTCCGTTGAGGAAGGGGCAATCCAGCCAGAGAGTTGATCGGCGAAGAAGAACATAGAATTTGGTCTATGAGGAATTAAAAGAGAGAGTTCGTACAGAAAAGTTGGTCATTAAGTGGCAAGCTAAAAAGAACCGAAGCGCACACATGAAGACCAAGAGAAGATAAACGAAGACTCGAGGATGCGCCTTTTCCAACTGAGAGGGGATGATGTGCTTCAGATTGCAGCCCAACACGTATTCGAATTTTCGGGTCCAAATGCATATTCTAGAAGATTCCGAAACAAGAATTAACTTAATTAGATATTAAGTTTCCTATATTGCTATGATATAGTTTCCCTTAATTAGATATTATTTCCTATATTAGCTTGAGTCAGTAATCTTAAGTTTCATATTTCAGATTGTTTCCTTATTATATTTTAGGAAAGTAATTTGGAGAATATTATATGTTAGTTTCCTAATCTAGAGTCAAGAGAGGTGTCTTCCCTTTATATAAATATGCACCTATTGTAAGAGAAGAGCTCAGACTATGAATTTGATGAATATTTTAAATGAAATTGCCTAGAGCGTTTCTTCTCTTTTCTTATATGAACAAGTTCCTTGTTTAATGGCGAAAATCCCGATTATTATCGTTCATCCTTGAGCGTGGCGAATCAACCCGACTTTTCTTAGTCGTGGCGAGTCATTTTATCGAGTGAGTTTTGTTGGTTCTACCCTCCACCCTTCTTTCTTAACCAGTTCTGGTTTGTGAGCCTATCATTTTCCCTCCCCTCCCTTTACTTTCCCTCTATTTCCCTCAATCCAAATGGAGATATAGTGTCGAGCTGAGCTTGAGCTAGGGCAGTCAAGGTGAGGCTTGCTTACTCTCAGGCTCAACTTGTCTCGATTAGAAACAATCAAGTTCTGAGAAAAGATGCTTAATACAGTGGTACAAGTCTCGCTTCAAAGTGAGAAGATCCCATTCTCACTAATAGGTCTATAAGTGCCATTTTGATTTGCTTTCCTTATAATTGTACCAGACTCATGAGTCTCACTTGAATAATAAAAAAAACATTCAACTTCTTAAAATATGTATATCTTAATTACCGCTAGAGCGTGACTCATATTATATACTGGACTAATCGTTAAAATTGAGAATTATGTTTGCTTAGAGGTTTATCAGTGCGATTTATATCCCAATTGCAGTTGAAAATACATATAACACTAGTCTATTTTGCGTGCATTGCATAAGTTGTTTTTATTTATTTAGCATTGTACTTACTCATTTATAAAGTCAAAATACATAATTAGCTTTATATAGTAATGATTCGTTCAATATTCTAAGATGATTATCAATTTTAAGTATAAAATGAAAGCATCATTAAAGTAAAATTGAAAGTTCAATATAATTTTATTCATGAACTTCATATTTTTATATTATATGCATCATAAAATTTAAAGTTTTCATAATTCTAATGGTTTATTATTTACTTTTATTTAATAGCATATTGCATTTTTCAATTATTATTTCATTATTTTATAATTACATTAACTTTCATAATTTTTAAATTCAATATTATTTATTTTTCTATATTTTTCAATAGCGTTAACAAAGGATTTTTTTCTTGAAATTTAATTTATTATAATAATAATTTTAATTATTAATTGCATTTATTACAGACATTTATTGCAATTCATAGTTTGTTTAATATATATATATATATATATATATATGTATATATAGATTAATAACCAAAATGTTTCAGGTTCAATAACTAATGAGACTACCCATGCCCTTTTTTAAATATTAGGATTTCTATTTCATGGTACTAGGTCATGGGCCTCTCTTGTAACCGAAAAAATTAAAAATCATAAAATATCAACGTATAAACTTTTTATTTTGAATAAAATAAAAATCTTATGATGAATTAAAGTGATGGAGAAACAACGAAGGACCAAATTAAGCTGGTAAATCAATTAATATGTATTGGCATGTTTCGTGAGAGAGGAAGAGGGGAAAGAGATATATATACATGAACCGAAAAAGTCTTGTATATCATGTGGTATTGTCACAAACTATTTACTAATATTTATTGGTTTTTAAAAATATCACTAAAAAAATTATTATATTATTGATAAAAATATAATTTTTTATTCGTCTTGTGACACAATGTCATGTGATATACGCATTACACACAATATCTTTTTATGAGAGAGAGAGTATCAGGAGAAAAGAGGGAGTAACGGTATCGAATATAAGAAATTTTATCAAAATTTATAAAATAATGTGTAAATTTTATACAACTTTAACATTCTTTTAGGGGGAGAGGGATTGTCTCTTTCAGCCCTCTCTCATTCTTTGAAATGATTATCTTTACCATTTATGTAGGATTTTTCTAACCTATGCCCTTAAGCAATCATGAGTTAGCATACACACATATTTGTATATATATTATTAATGATCAAAAACCTATATTTTTAATGTCAAAGATATCCTTTTTGAGTTTACCTCTTCGTTTTAGGATCTAGTATTTTGAGGTTTACGGTTTAGAGTTTAGAATTAGAGTTTAAAGTTTACAATTTAGGGTTTAGAATATAGGGTTTGAGGATTTCATGGTTTAAGTGTTTAGATTTTTAAAGATATCCGATTGAGATTTAGGGATTTATTTTTTCAAAATTGATTTTTTGTTGTTCACAATTAATGTTACGAATTACATTTGATAGAAGAGAATAAGAGTTTCCAAAGTGCTTAAAAACATAGTTGTTTCATCATTAGTTATAGATTGAAATATAGTTTTCGGTGTGTATCCTGGTATTGAAAAGCTCAACGGGTCCCGATTAATCCAGTTCGAACCGGATCGATCCACTAACAAATAATAAGTGCCGAACCGCTTGAACTAAATGACAATCAATAGTTGTTCACTCTATTCCCCAAGGGCATGGGTTAGACAAACCCTGCCACATATTAATCTTAGTAGCTATTATACCGATTATTGGAGTTCTGGTTTTATATGATAATAATATAGATATAGATAATGTAGATATACATGTATTAGTATACAATATATATATATATATATATCCTCTGAAGGTAATTTAGAAAATTATTTACCAATATATAAATGACACATACCTATCTTTTAAAAAATATTTCAAATAATTGATTTATAACTCAAGAATATTTTATAATATGTTAGTAAATTATTTGTGATCAAATAATTTACCTGAACTAAAATCAAGTAATTTACTTGAGGTATCATATATTCACTTTTCATATATTGTAGACTAACCCGAGATATATCTAAACAAGCTGGGGAAAAAAATGATATCCTTCCTCTAATTAATTCCCTCAAATTATAAGAGTTGTTAGATTTTATATTAGTTTTGTAGATTCACTCCTCCCCATTTTTCTTGACAAACATTTTTTTTCTCCAGAATATTCTCCTATACTTTCACAATTCTTCCGCAACAACATAATGACGACTTTTTAATTTTTAATTATAAATTAATTTACTTAATAAATTTCAATTTCAAAATCAGATATTCCGAATTTTTACAAATAGAAGTACGTATCAGTAGAAGTTATGTCATATATCATTAAATTTATGCCTAGAATAAAAAAGAATCATTATAAAGAACAAAAAAGAATTATGTATTGATAAGTTTCGTCCGTACGTATAACGTATATATATGTGTCTGAGAGATATTTGCGCCATTCATGCAACTCCGCTATAATTTTATAATATTTTTCTAATATATATACACCTTAGTACAATCCATACTTGGGTGTCAAGACCCACATCTTTTTTTGGGTGAATTAAGACCTCACTTATTCACATAGTATCAAAGCACAAGTTTTGGAACACCATGCAAGCATGTGCCTCTTCATTTACTTACAATGCAATAAACTATCAAAAGTTTTGAATAAGAATATTTATCTGTCGCCTCAAATGAGTCTTATTGTCACAATATTAGAATCAGAACCCCTAAGAAATTGAGGAATGTATTAAAAAATATATTCATATATTTATTTATTTATTTATGTGATATATGTACTTACACCTCTATGTATTTTTTATAACGCCACTCTCTTGTATATACACTTCAAAGCAACCCACATTAAGTTTTTTTTTTAATTGAGTTTTTACAGGGGGACACGTGGATCTAATCAAATGGCATGCACTTGATTTCAAAGGAGAATATATGTTATTATGTTATACTCCCTTTCTTAGCAACCCATGTTGAGTGAAAAAAGGGGCCGTTTGGTTAGTGGAATTCTCTTAAAATCCCGGGATTCATTGAGATTTTCCACGGATTTTCTCATGTTTGGCTGGAAAACGAATCCCAAGAAAATAATCAAATGGTTTCCCTGAGAAGAAAAACACCGCAATGAGGCAAGTATTATGAGAAAACATATTAATTCATGCCAAATGTTAGCGTTTCTTCATCAACAAAAAATATGGTTAGCAAATAAGAGCATATCTGTAAAATTACATTTTCCTATAAATTTACTTTACATTTATACTAAATACTATAATATCATACTACCCGCCGCACTCTCAAAAGTTCAATATACTTTCCAAACGCAATATTGTTTGCATTCTAACGGATATTCTAAACCGCATGAAAGTGCCACTAATCATATCCGAAGCAAAGTTGAAATAGAGTGGGTCTCCTGTCGGGGCGGGCCAATGCCCTCCTTAAATCTCGCCACTGATTTTCTTTTCTTTTGCAATCGTTCCCTTTGCTTATAAGTTATAACCCCTTGACTCTTTGCATTCTTTTATTGATCTTTTACATTTTCTTTTTCTGGTCATCCTTGCTTCTAGTACTTTCCTCTACCGTTTCACAGGACGATTTTCCTATATATTTTTTTGACCTTGGTATCTAGAAGCAAGAGTCTCGACTAATCTAATCGAGTCGGATCGGCTCATAAAAGATGAAGTTCTCTCAGCGTAAATTTTCTGAATTCACAAGGACTCGAATCGAGACATTACTTAAGCGGAACAAGCGTCAAATCGCTTGAATCAATCCACAATGGTGACGACTTTCCTATAATTGCTATATTCTCATTATGAAGTCCATCATAATGGTGGATCTGGTCGTTAGAAGTATACATATATATATATATATATGAAAGCGAAAACTTGTTGGATTCAGTCATTAAAAAAACATATATATATATATATATATATATATTTAGTGATGCGATTTCCGCCAAGAATGACGAGACCCGACAACAAAAGAATCCCAAGATTGTTCTATGATCAGAATTGAATTGACAAACTTTCGACCCGCTGTTTACGACATAAACAAAAACCTTAGTATAACTGACATCAACATGTTGTTAATTATGAAACAAGAATCTTAGTATAGGAAGATGCCACAAAGGGTGGTGGAAATCCCTTTGATAAGTCGATGATGAACGCCACGGAAATTTTCGATAAGTTCGAATTAGTTCTTCAAGAACCAAAGAAAATACTCTCACAATTTTCTGAATGTTTATTCTTTTTAAAATTGACCAAGATGAGTATATATAGAACAAAACTAATCCTAATCGGGTCATATTTCCTAGTAAAGGTAAGGAATATAAATTTTAAATTATCGATATAGATATGACTTAATCTATAAAGATATGAAATCTAAATATTTCTAAAATATCTCTATGAGATTTAAACTTTAAAAAATTTGATGATATTTTCTTTTGATCTTCAACAAATATTCTAGAAACTTCTAAAAAATGACATTATTATGGGATTAATCATCTGTATCATAGACTTAGCTGGAATCTTTTAGAACTTGAATCATGTTGATGCATCTTTGTTGATCAAGTGGTTCATATTCAATGGGTCTCCACGAATTTGCCTGAGCCCAAACCTCTTGAATTCGGTTGTTGAGTACATCTTTAAACTTATTTGCTCGTGCTCGCGTAACTTGTCCAATCGGAACATGAACTAGATCCCTTGAAGTTGTGCTACGATTTGCATCATTTAGCTTTCTTTAAAATAGAATTTTCAATTTTAATTTTTTAAAGCATATGAATATAGATTTGTGGGGCAAGTCATTAATGTCTCAATTTTTTTAGCTTTTTTAAAGAAACACCTTTTTACTTTTTAATTTAATTTTTTTGAAACATATAAATATAAATTTTTGAGACCGTTTTTATCTCTTGGTAACTTTAGCTTTTTTATAGAAAACGATTTTTTAAATTTTTTAGAACATGTAGATGTAGATTTATGGACAAGTTATTATTTTTCATTTTTTTGAATTTTTTAAAATATAAAAATATATTATGCAGATGGCATCACTATGCCCAGATTGCATAATGAAATTTTCTCAATTTTTTAAGCTAATTCTAAAAGACGTTTTTTAATTTTATAAAACATGTAAATTAAATATGTGGGATCAGCCATTATTTTCTCTATTCTTTGACCTCACTTTAAAAAAATAATTTTTGAAAATTTTAATTATTAAATTTCTTAAAATATATAAATATAGATTTATGGAATTTTTCGCTATTTCTCGTTTTTTGAGATTTTCTTATAAAAGCAAAATTTTAATGTCAATTTTTTTTCAAAAAATTAAATTAAATAAACATATAGTTTTGTTGGATTTATTGTCATTTTCTCAATTTCTTATTTTTTTTAGAAAATGAACTTTTTAATTTTTCAAAACATATAGATATAAATTTATGGGACATGCAATTATATACTCAATCGTTTTAATAAAAATATTTGATGAAAAATCCAAAGAAAACAAATTATTTAAGATAGTATTTGCTTTTCATAAAACATATTAGATTATATTTCGCCATGACACCCTTTATTATTTAAAAAATGTGTAAACAATATTGAAAATTTTAAAAAGGCATGTGAGAATATAAAAAAGTGTGCTACTCTCCATACTGTGAAGATGGACTCATTTAATTGTTTTATGTAATGTAATAATTTTCCTAAATTTTTCTTGTTTTACAATTTGACCTCACAACTTTTTTTTTACCTTTCTTTTCACAATTTGATCCCTAGAATTCGAGTAACATTTCATAACTCCTGAGTTCGGCTACTTTCTTTCTCCTCGAGGGTGGCCTCAGCAACAGGCTTAATCACAAGCTGCAACTTTGGATCAATAATGTAGGTGAGGAGAAAAAAATCTTATCTTTCCATTTGTTGAAGTTGATGCCTTCGAATCTGTCGAGTTTCACGAAGTCCTGATTCATCACTTTTAACGCGGTGGTGGTCTTTGTTGCCAACTCGAGAGACAACTCTCTTTGGTTGTTGGGTGTGGACCTTGAAAATGAATCAGGGACGGTATTGGTGACGATAAACACGAGCTCCAAACTTCCAGTCAGAGATGGAGAAGAATCTTCGAAGTTGATCGATGAAGAATTGGGGACTTGAGGTGCATAGTATGCTTTTTAAAGAGAGTTATTTGCCCCCACGAAATTGCTAGAGGGCTGAACAGCAAGTCTATTTCAAGATATATACAACAAGTCTTATGAATTCTTAATTAGCAAACTCAGACGATTTCCTATCACCCTCTCTCGATTTCTCTAGAATTGTTTCGTGAATCGATAATAAACTTTTGGCACTAAAACCTTAATTTATTTGTGTTCAATGCGGAGATCGGACAGAAAATATGTGATTCTTATTTAGGGCGTTTAATTTTTTGGTTTAATTAATTAAAGAATAAATTTTAAAGTAATCGGTCAAATGCATGACCGTAACCGTTTGAGACCCCCTGATGCAATGCTACTGTTTCGTACGGTCAAAGGCTCAAAGGACCGTTGTTCGGGCGTTGACCAGTCTCAGTCAAACATTGGTCAACCTTTTTTAATAATTTCAAATCGAAACTTCAATTTCGTTTATTTACTACGAGAATTACACTAAGTAATTTACCAAAAATATAAACTCATTGAATTTGCAATTTAATTTCCAAATAGACGGAAGCAAATGGATGACTTTCAAAGAAGTGATTAATAACCAAAAAAAAAAAAAATTGGGGGGGGGGGGGGGGGGGGGCGCGGCGAGAATGTCAATTTGGGACAAAATTGTCAAGTACATATAGGAAGAAGAGCTTTCCCGCCATGGCCAATCTGTATAGATTACAGAATAAGGCAGCTCCGCCCTTCCATGGCTTTTAAATTTTTTTTTTCACTCTCCAGCTCCCGAACTTTGAATTAAATTTACTGCTTGAATGGTTTTATACAATGTAACACCGGTGAGGTAGTTGAAATTCCTTTCCTCATGAATTCTTATTCCTTTCGAATCACTTTAGGGTGAGGTAGTTGAAATTCCTTTCCTCATGAATTCTTATTCCTTTCGAATCATTTTCGGGTTAGGCAGATGGAGAATAGAATTAACGAAGAAGTTAAGGAACAACAATTCACGAGGAAAGGAATTAAGGAGAATAAGATTGAATATTTTATTATCTTTTTTTTATAGGTGTTATTGTCCGGTAACATGTAACATATATATAGTCAAATAAAATATTAATGTTAAAAATAGTATTTTTACATTAAATACACTTAAGAATTTTAAAAAGAAACTCTCTGATACCCACCAAAACAATCTCTTTGTCAAAACAAATTTCAAAGTATCATAAAGCATATTACTTTAGTGTATAATATAATTGAAGTAAAGCTTATAAATAAAATAATTATATATTATTAGATTTGCCGTTACACATCTCCTATAATTTTAAATTTATGTCAAAGATTAAGTATAGCAAATAAATTTATATTTAATATAACAAATTTACAACGTATTTATTTATTTCGGATCCTATTGTTTACATAAATTACTCTATTTAAAATCCAAAGCTGTAAGCATTCTTACATTTGATTGCAAAATGCTAAATTTACGGGTCAAAATGGACCAGTTATGTTTGTGGATTAAAAAGAGTTAATAACCAAAATAGACCTCTTTCCAAAACTATTTACCAATCTAGACCCTTCCCCAAGCTATTTACCATTTTGAGTTCTATTCTGTTATTTTATTATTTTCATGAATATCTTTGAAACAAAAAAAAAAGGGACAAAAGATTGAAATATAATAATATGCAACCCCATCACTCCCCCTTGATCGACTGTTGAGGTGATTGATGACCTCCAGCCTCATGGTGTTGGCTTCATATCTATCTCAGCTTCTTCATAATCTCACTTTTCTCCATCATATTTCAATCCAACTATCAATATTTATGCCATCTTCTGCGGTACTCCCTTTTCTCTCTTCCCAAAGGAAAACCCACATTTAGACAAGAAAAGATGTAAAAGACTGACCGTTAGTAGAGAACATGATGCAAAGAATTCCTATAAATAAGATCACAATTTTGTCACTCAAGGAATCGATAACAAACTAAAATAGTATTTATTTTGATTTAATTTGGAATACCAATTTTTGTTTAACTTATTGAAAGATGGTCTCATACATTCTTTAAACCATGTTTGATATGAAATCATTTTCTAATATTGAAAGACATGGACATTGTTTGTCTATATATTGATGGAGCATGTCATCATTTACATAGAGTTCCATCATTCTCATTAAAAAAAAAAAAACAAAGAGCTCAAACTTTCTGGATTTTATTTCATGCAAATTAAAGCTTCCTCTATTTTAAGATTGCATCCATGGTAAATTTTTGTTGTAATATTAATGGGAAGATAATATTTATGTATAACGTATTGCAGGAAGTTTAACAAATTTTAAAATTACAATAATTAAATTGAAATTGATACGACTCAAGCTCGGTTACTGATGCGAACCTCGACGAACCTGCCGCGAGACCCAACAACAATAGAATGAGATCAAACCCGGGATCGTCCAATGAAGGTTTCAAGGATAGAGAATATTGACCCGCTGACTATAAAGAGCCATAAACCAATATTATAATATGGAATATTGACCCACTAGCTATAAGAAGTTAGAAACCAATATTATAAATGTCGGGAATCACAAGTCATCACACTTGTAATATCGT
Source organism: Punica granatum (assembly GCF_007655135.1). Lineage (NCBI taxonomy): Eukaryota > Viridiplantae > Streptophyta > Magnoliopsida > Myrtales > Lythraceae > Punica > Punica granatum. The sequence continues at coordinate 10,279,873 of NC_045132.1, forward strand.
CGAAGTTGCTGCAGAACAACTCAGAGAAAACCTCTCTCACAAAATTCAATGAAAACTGATCTGTCTTTTCTAAGGAAACCACATGCCTATTTATAGAGAGATACTAGCTGATAATCTAAATGGGATAATGGGCTTGGCTAAAATAAATCTTGAGTGTAATGAGCCCAAAATGAAATAAGCCAAAGTAATTGAAAATCAACTGAATTCAGCCATTTGAACTAGGATCATCTTCTAAATAGATTTTTATGATATGAACGATCGTGGCTTCATGTTCCATATGCAGCCCGCTCAAGAGCTCGACTTCTCCTCCATGGACATGCAATAACAGCCTTTGCATGACTTGTTGGATTCGCTTGGCTTGTGCTCTTGTACTTACTCTAGCTGGCACATGCTTATCCCAAAGCTCGCCTTCATGCCATACCCCGTCATCCTGGGATTCTTCCTCAAGCCCGTGCGAAGGGTCCTCTAGCTGGATCATACCATTTCCCCTCTTTTCAAAAAGATTCGTCATCGAATCTATGACAACTGACTTGATTGGTGACTTTTTTGGGGGCATTTGCTCGAGAAAGACGTTCTTGAATTCTTCACTTTTCTCGCCAATGGGCCACTTGATTTGAAGTTGCTCTTCCTCCATTTGGTTAGGTGGAAGTGGCAATAGCGTTGCGTTCCGACCATCGTTGTCCAGGAATTGAGAAGCAATATGACCATTCTTTTTGCCGTTGGGTTGAAACTTGTTTATGGATTTCTCTTTTATTGGCTTCAAGGCTATTTTCTCTTCCTTTTTCGTCGAAGAACCCCACTTTAATTTGCAAGAGGATGAACCAGAAGCTTCGTCATAGCCATCTAGCAACTGTTCAATCCGATTGTCTCGCCTTTCCAACCGATCGTAAATCAAATCAACCATCACATTCATGCGCTCTAATTGTTGCTGCATATCTCAGATAATCATGTTGTAATTAGTTCCTCCGTTATTGTGATCATTTCCACTGCTTTCTTGAGGCATGATGAAATCTGCAAGTGAAACTTTAGAAGATAGAGATGGACCTCACAACCATTCGCTCACGTGTTTGCACTCAAATTAATGTCACTCAACACTCGTGTTTCACTCAATTTTAGGCTTTTACCCTCAGATATACTCACCACTCTTGCCTTTTTATTCTCTCTAGATTTTCTCCTCAAAGTTCCTAAGAAACTAAGCAATTCAATCGCAAGAGTAAGATCAATTGATTTGCCCAAACCACTTATAATCATTGATTTCAAAAATTGAATCAAATTCAGGATCCCAACCTAAATGAGAAAGGAAATAATGTGATAGATGAAGTTAACAAAATAACTGAGATGTACAAGGAAGATTTGTGGGAATAAGGAAACAAGATATTTATGAAAAGTATCGAAATGGAAAGAATGAATGATTCTAAGAGACAAAAAAAAGGAACATGATAGGAAAATAATCAATTTAAAGGAAACAATATTAGATTTCCCAACTGCACTTTATATGCCAGTTGTCCATCAAAGTAAACAAAAATATAAAAAGGAAGGTAATTCAGGGATAGTGGCAGATATGGAAGAAAATAACAAGAAATTTTTGAAATTCCCTACTTTACTTGATTAGCAGAGATATATCTAAGAAAACTTTTGTCACCCCAAAAGTAAAGATTTCTCAAACAATTGCTCTTTCTTTTTTTTTCTTTCCCCTTTTTTTTCTATATATTATTTTTGGATGAATTTTCTTCTTTTTTTGTTTTTGTTTTTGTTTTTCAGACCTTTTCGAAACAACAATAAATCGTTCAACAATTTGTCGAACCCTAGGACAAGAACAATAACAAGAACGAAATAGGATAGGTGAAACCTGGATTGGAGCCAAAGCTCTTATACCAAATGATGCGAACCTCGACGAACCTGCCGCGAGACCCAACAACAATAGAATGAGATCAAACCCGGGATCGTCCATGAAGGCTTCAAGGATAGAGAATATTGACCCGCTGATTATAAAGAGCCAGAAACCAATATTATAATATGAAATATTGACTCGCTAACTATAAAAAGCTAGAAACCAATATTATAAATGTCGGGAATCACAAGTCATCACACTTGCAATATCGTGGAAGTTGCTGCAGAACAGCTCAGAGAAAACCTCTCTCACAAAGTTCAATGAAAACTGATTTGTCTTTTCTAGGGAGACCACATGCCTATTTATAGAGAGATACTAGCTAATAACCTAAATGGGCTAATATGCTTAACTAAAATAAATCCTGAGTGTAATGAGCCCAAAATGAAATAAGCCAAAGTAATTGAAAATAAACTGAATTCAGCCATTTGAATTGGGATCATCTTCTAAATAGATTTTTATGATATGAACGGTCATGGCTTCATGTTCCACATGCAGCCCGCCCAAGAGCTCGACTTCTCCTCCATGGACATGCAATAACAGCCTTTGCATGGCTTGTTGGATTCGCTTGGCTCGTGCTCTTGTACTTGCTCTAGTTGGCACATGCTTATCCCAAAGCTCCCCTTCATGCCATACCCCGTCATCCTGGGATTCTTCCTCAAGCCCGTGCGAAGGGTCCTCTAACTAGATCATATCAGTTACCAATTGATGGAGAAGTTACGAGTGTCAAGATGTTGTCATTTCATTGTTTTTTCAATCAATTCTCAAAAGAAAAATATGTTCAATTCATGGTCCTTTTTTTTTTTTGCTTTTTAAATTTTTATTCCCACTTTTTTGTTAAACAAATAATAAAAATGGGTTTAAGGTCCAAAATGAAAAATAGTTTGAGAAGAGGTATAGAATGGTAAATAGATTTGGGAAGAGGTCCATTTAGGTCATTAACTCCATTAAAACATGGGAAAAGTTTGGCGTTTCGCTAATGGAAGGATTCCGCCAGAACTAACAGCCGTTAAATTTCAGTATTAAATTTGAGCCCTCCATGTGGTTGACCTGTTTAATAAGTATTCGGTTTTTTATTTTGTTTCTTATTTATTCATTATATTTTCTGAAATGCGGTTCTTGTTTGGCAAATGAAAATTTTTTTAACTCTATTCCACTCCACTCCATTCAAACTATAAATAATTATATTTATTTGGGGTTGTATGATTGTGTTATTGAATTATGAGAAAAAAGTAAAATAAAATGAATAGTTGAGAGAAAATAATAATTGTGTTGTTGAATTGTGGAAATATTAAATAGTTGAGGGAATTTAGTATTAAAAATTAAATTGAATGGTAATTAAGATAAAAATTGAAGAAAAGGTAAAAAGTAATAATTGTGCCGTTGAACTAATTATAAGTTGAGTTAAAATAGAGTAGAGTTAAAAAAAAATTATTTGCCAAACAAGGTACTAGCTTCTTGAAGAAGACTAAAATGCTGCCACAAATCCACATCGTCTCTAACACTTTCTTCTCTTTCTCTCTCTCTCTCTCTCTCCCCCTCTCTCTCTTTTTCCATTGCCTGCCCTACGGCAATCCCTCTCGACAGAAAGCCTCAAGCCATCCTGTGACTGCTACTATGCGGGTCCTCCTCTTTGTTGGCGCTGGGACTTTCCTTTGAAGCCCTAATCGAGCCAAACGACGGCAAGCCCTTGCGATGATAAACCTCGGCCCACTCGTCTCTGCTACTACCGATTCTCCCTGTTCAAGCCCCACCCGAGCAAGACGATGACAAGCCCTCCCCGAAGGCAATCCCTATTCTAGCTGAACTTGACATCTCTAATAGTTATTCTCTCTTTGCCTCTCTGTTTTTTTCTTTTTAGCAATCAATTGCTTGGATTTGTTGTTAGTGATATGCCCTAGAGCCTGATTTATGCATTTGGATAATTCTTTTTATGGCAATAAAGTTTATTTTATTATCTGTATATTGTTTATGTTTATTAGAATAAAATCCTTAAGATATTTTGAACACTTCATTCTTAAAGAGTTAAGAATATGAGTGACGGAGTATTTCGGAAATAATATCTTTAAACTGTTCACGATCGTAAGAGACTTAATTAGACATTATTTCTCCAGATAGATCGTCACATTTATCTATTTCCATTATTAGTATACATATACTAATGAAGATGGCATAGTAAGTCTCATACTATCTAATAATTGTTATCAGGACAGACATGTGGATGCTTACATGATAAGTAGTCAAACGTGACGTGCATGTAATATTCATACGGTAATTTACTAATGTCAATGAATATTATCTAGATCGTATTAGTGCATATAGTCCTTAGACCTGAGATTGAACTCTATCTCATGTATAGGTGATCAGGGTTTGCTACTGCTAATGTATTAGTGCTTAGCATGAGTATTCGAAAGATAGTGGTTTTAGTTAATTATACTTGGAGGTAGGTGTTTGATCAAGATGAAATTCACTAACCTGAGTAAACAGGGAAAATGTCCTATGGATATGAGTTTTATTCTAGATTGAGAAATCCTCGGCCAGAGTAGATAGACTTGAATAGAAAAGAGTTTATGTTTAAGTTCTATAGATTTAAGAATGAAATTAGAGAGTTCATATGACATTTATCGTAGCTCTGATTAGATCGGGATCTTGTAGTGACGGGATTCAGTGCATGGTATATACGATCATAAGTTCATCAGAATGTTTCAATTATACATTCGTCACCATTTGAATTGTCACGATATGCTGCTAAGCGTCACTCGTGAACTTTGAGAACCAATGACATTTTGGGAATTATGTTTTTTATTATAGAAAGAGTTTCTGGTAATGTCAAATGAGTTGATATTATAATTCGTCTAAACCAAGAAAGGAATTAATTCTAATTAAGGAAGTTAATTAGTAATTAATTATCGAACGAGTCTTCCAATGTGGTTGCGGGGGTGCTAGCACATCCTGAAGTCGAGGTCAATATCAAAGATAAATCTAATTAAGAAAATACGACAATTTCCTCATTTGGAGAGTTTATATAAATAGATTGTCTATTGATGGAAACTCGTACCAAGGACTAGTTGAACTTTCTTTCTTTCTACAAGGGTAAGTCATTAGATGACTTAAAGCATGAGGACTCATTTGTGATTCATTAATTAATATGGATTAATTAATAATTGCATTTTAGTTCTTAGGGTAAAGATGTATATAGATATGATCTTACAATTAACCCTAGAGATTGATCTATCGATAAAGCCCGATATAAGAGAGAGAGAAAGAGAGGTGAGTTCGACTGGAAAAATTACAGCAGTACAGCCGCACACATTCCAGGGTGATTCGGAGTCTTCCTCGGCTTCGGTTTGACAATTCGGTTTTGTCCTTGAGGTCCTTGAAGTGGTCCTTTCATTCCATGACAATTCTGTTCGAGACCGGTGACCTAGATCGGAGTATACGGTCAAGAGGAGCTTAATTTCGGTGGAGACGTGCTCGTTTAAATGAGCTAGAGGCCGGACACTTGAACGGTTAGTTTGATCGACTTGAATCAACAAGGTTAATATAAAAGTCTAAACTTTTCTTGTGGATTCGATATGTGATGTTATCTATTCGTTTAGAAGGTGATTCTTGTGTCGAGATGTGATTTTGAAGTTTTTGATTAAGCGGGCATGAGATAAAAATTTGATTTTTACATTATTTAAATTTTTCGCTGTGCACGTGCTCGGTTTTCTAACATTTGTTCAGTTGTATGGCAATGAGAGGTAAAACATTATGGGATGGCCTTTTTTTCTTGTGCTCAATCAGGGGATTTGATCGTAGGGACAGCTTATGCATTGGATTACGCTATTCATGATTAAGTGGTAACCATCTAGCTCATTGTTCAATTGGGTCCCATGAGTCAGGAAGTCAGGAGGCGTTCTCCCTTTCCGGAGATTGATTTAAATTATGCATTCTCAAAATGGCCTTTTAATCTCCACACTGATTAATATGATTGATCGTTCTTTTACATATTTGAAATGGTTTGTGCATTTGTATGTTGACTGAACGTTGAACTCGAAGAGTGGGCTAAGGTTGGGGTAGGCTGAACTTAAGTGAAAATCTTACTCGATTTTGTGGTGTATAGCTATTGGGTTGCTGATTGCTCGAATAAGTGAAGACATGTTCTGCGTGTAATATGGGGAAATAGCGGGTGAAATGTGATATGTGATACTTGGGTGGTTAGGAACATTGACAATTAGTAAACCAGACCCAGCATAAAATGCAATGCAGACTGCAGAGGATATGAAGGGCTTATGCTGAAGTTGATGAATGAATATGTGTCCCTCTCTCTGAAACTCTGTCTCCCTCCCGTTCTCCTCGGATTACCGGAGGAGGAAAAGGCAGCAAGAATGTAAAAATTATCCTTTAGCAGAAGTTTTTGAGGCATGTTATAATTCCTTGGTTCACATATTTAATTACTTGGTATCCTAGGCCATCTACATTTTCCAAACAAGTTTTTATTCTACTATATGATTTATAGACAACATATATTTTTTGCACATCGGTTTTATATTTTGTAAAACTTTTTGCCGAACAGATAACGGTGAGTTCTTTCACTCAGCGTGTTGATATCCATTCTGAGTATAAAACTGCAGTACAACTAGTAGACAATTTGTAGAAGCGCCGGTTTGGTTCGGAGCTCGATTCGAGTATGGTATGCATTCAAATTCCCATTACGATTTTGTTAGAGTTTGTTAGCATATTTCATTGTTTTAGTAAGCAAATTGAGTCATTTTCATAGTGAGATCAATTTGACAAAAAATATAAAAGAAGAATCTATTATAAATATGAAAACATAATTGTCATTTTAGAAATTGATTAATAATTTGGTCCGAGTTAATTTTGGCAAAAGGCTAATTTGAGGAAATTTGTTATTGATACTTTACGGAACATTCAAACGTTATTGTTTTCACTGAGTAAGTTAATATGATATATTGCTAGGTAATTTTGCCTGTGCGGCGCTGCGGGATAAGACGGTCAATAATAAATTAAGCTCATATACACTTGATAAATATTATTTTTAGTTTCAATATAAAATACATTGTTTTGACAAATAAAAAAATTTATTGCTTATAAAATCAACAGACTCGTAAAAGTATGTATTCAAATAGAAAGTGCAAAACGGGCAGTCCACGTGGCTTTTCCAGATGAAGACGGACAAGGTTTAGTTGTTTTACGTCTTTTATTTAAAATTTAATAATGTTGTAATTGGAATAAGTAATTAAAGATTTTATATTTGTTTTGTTGGTTTCGAAGTAGAACTTGTAAATTGAGTTGATAATTTTTTTTTTTGTTTTGTTTGTTTGATTCTAATTTGCGAATTAATAACATAGCTGTAGTGAAAATTTGTATTATGGCCTTGTATAATATTGGTTTAGGATCAATCTTAGCTATGAAGGAGCTTTATTTGTGAAGAGGTCTTGTTATTTCGATAGCAAAATCTTTGAATACATTGATGATATTGACATGATAGTGTTACTTGTGCTTTATTTGATTTTGGTGTATGATCTCAGTTTGTTGTTATCTATATTTACATGAATAGTGATAATCACTGTGCAACTGACGATAAATGAGTCAATTTGAACTAGATTATCACCTATCATGCATAAGTTCTCATCAGTATTTTAAAAAGGTGATTGGGCGCTCGTCTCTAGCGCCCGGGCGTGACCAGGCGAGGCGCCTTCAAAGAGGCCAGCAGGCGCTCAGGGCATTGAGGCTCTGAGCTCAGAGCCTCTGTCGGCTGCATCTTTAAAAAGAAAATTACGGATTTAAATGTTAAATAAAGAATACAGATAATAGGAATATAGAAATATAAAAAAAATCGAGAGAAACCCTAAAGCCTCCCGTCCCCACACTTCTCCTTCTGCGGTCATCGTCAACCAAAGCTCTGCGAATCCCAGAAGTTAGATGCACAATAGCTTCAACTTCACGAAGTGCTCGGTTCTTCCAGCTCAAGAATAGTTGATATTGATGAGGAATAAGCTGCTTCAGAGGAGACCGAGGAAGATCAATATAAGTCCAGTGATGGGGGGAGGATAATTTAGATGATTAAGATGATATAGATGATATTGATGAGGATTAGGGTCTATTGGATATGAATTATGATTAATTTTAGGATTTATGCATTAAAAATTTGATGGCTAGGAAGTAGGAAGTAAAAATTAAGCTTTATGAAGTTTGAATGAACTAATTTTAATTGGCTTTTTGTAGCTTTTGCTTTATCTGATAGGAGCATTGCATGACATTCTTATTTGCTTTATGTTATTCATTTTGATTTGATTTATTTTGACAAACTTTCAAATACATTTAAGTCTAAATATTTATTTGATTTACGGGCGCCTGACTTCGCTCAGGCGAGCGTCTTTCGTGGCGCCTCACGCCTTGGGTGATAGAGGGCCTCGGCGCCTTTGCCTTTTTAAAACACTTGTTCTCATTAAGTACCATAATTAGTCATAACGGCCGTTCAAAAATTGATAACTGGGCCAATTTTAATTAAGTTGTCACAAGTTACACATTATCTTCAATTATAAAAAATAGTGATAACACGGTTTCAGCAGGTGATAACTAGGCGAATGTAAACTAAGTTATCACGACTTACATGTTAGTTATCTCCAAATAAAGTAAATACTGATAACGCACATTCTACATTGGTTATATCTATGTTAGTTAAACTGCGAAAACGACTATTGAGTAACTGATAACTAGGCCAATTGAACTAAGTTTTCACATATTACACATTACTTATCCCTAACCTGTGTAAATAATGGTAACCACTCTTCAAGTGCTAAATAAAAGGGCCATTTGAGCAAAGTTATCATTTCTTATGCATTGGTTATCATTAGGTAAAGTAAATAGTGACAAAGGGAGTTCAAAAAGTGATGACTAGGCCACTTTCAACTAACTTATCGCCTATTATGGTTACCGTTAGGTTAATTAGATTGTGATAACGCGTGTACACAAAGTGATAACTACGCAAATTTTAACATAAATATCGTAAACTCGAATTTATTAGATAGTGATAATATGTACACATGTTCGGATTCCATCTGGAATTGATTCAGAATCAGAATATGGATTCCGTATTACCAAACATGCCAGAATTTGGTCGGACGAGACTGACCAAACCCACTTCATTGCTCTGTATCTGGTAACCTCCAGCCTAGTCCAACAGGTCCACCCGCCTTCCTTCCTTTCCTTAAACCCTGCCAGCAACTATAGTGAAGTGCAGCTGCAAGCAGTATCCTCTCTCACTACTTTGGAGCCTAACATCAGCAAAACCCTTTTGTCGCCTTGCTTAGAAGAAATCGTTTCCTGGCAGAAATACTGGCTGCCGCCGCCGGAGCTATGAGGGAAATTGTGACCGTACAAGTCGGGGGCTTTGCTATTTTCATTGGTTCTCACTTCTGGAACTTTCAGGTCCTATGAGTTTTCAGTTCTTTTTGTTCTTTTTTGAATGTTATCACGAGAATATGGGCCCATATTGGTTCATTCCAGATGCTAGATTACTTGTTTGATGTCTCTCATGGTTTCTTTGGAAGCAAGAGGGTATTCCTTGTTTGGTAATGGTCTCTGCGTTTAGCTTACTGAGATGTCTGTGTCAGGTTACCCCCCAGATTTCGGGGTCTATTTTGAGTAGGTGAAGTGCGCAGCATTTTCCATCACAGTGTTAAAGCTTAAATCCATTCTGTGATCATGGGCATTGATATGCTCACTGTTAGAGATCTTTTGCTTGCTCTGCCTTTTGACACGGGCTAGAAGTGAACCCTTGTCTTATCTTTCCTGAAGGATGAGTTGCTGGGTTTGGCTGAGGACCCATATGCTGATGAAATTTTCAAGAACCCGCCGCTGAACATGGATGTACTCTACCGCTCTGGGGAGACACGTCAGGTGAAACTTTGACTTTGATTGGCTACAATGTTCAGGTTAGACAAATTATTTGGAGAGTGGTCACTTAGCGTGTACGGGTCATGTGGCGTTTGTAATAGCTACGAGGTTGAATTAAAATGTTTTTATTTATATTTCAGAATGGTTGTCAATATATCTTCCAGAAACCTTGTCGGTTCTCTTAGTTTTCTTTGTTCAAACACAATCATTCAGGTTTCAAGAGAACATATTCTTTTTACTTTGGTGTTGTGAATCTCGACTGTATGAATTCTGGTGGCATTATAAGATGCTTCATATAAAATATTTTGGTAAAGTGAGCTTGGCTTGGAAAGGGATATTTGGAAATTTTGTTATAAGGGTCCTGCAATGTTTTTCTTCTTTGCCTTTTTCAGTCTTGTATCCTAGGGACTGTATTAGTGAGACACTATGTGGCTTCACATTTATGTTCACCGTCTCAGGTCCTTGGTTATATTATGTGAGCTTACTTGCACTTGATGTATTATTAAAGGTTTCCGAGATTTAGTTATCTGGAACAAATTTGAGTAGTTACAGTCTTCAACCGATTAAGTAGGCATCCTTGTCTAACTTTTTCAAGTATAGCAATGCCTCGCATATTCCAAATAATTAATTTACTTTCAACTGCATATAATCCTTCACTTTAAAGCATTTTTATATGCTAGCCTTATATGCATGCTTTATACTTCATTTCATCTTATGTAAGATTTGATTGAGGTTCTCTTGAGAATTTCTTGACATACTTATTTGATTTTGCAGTTTTGTGATTTACTTAAAGCACTTTAATTGATACGAATTTGCACTTGCAGGGCGTCCCTACATATACTCCTCGACTTTTTTCTGTAGATTTCCAAGGTACCTAATTTTGTATAAACATGATCATCCATATTTTGGTCATTTATAGTGTTTGAGTAGTCCAGTAGTTTTGCTCGGTTATCTGATCGTAAGTGACTATACTTTTGGTTTCACGTAGAAATTTTGATTGGATAATTCTTTTGAAAAGTCCATTACCTGTCGCAAACTCTTTTATAATTTTGTTTTGCGACTTCGAAACTTAAGCTATGTTTATTAGGTTCGATGAGGATTGGGTTGGGATAAGGACTAGGATTGACATTCGACCAAACATAATCATTGTGAAACTAATTCCACTACAGAGGTGCGTTTAGGATGGCTTAGGATAACATTTTATCCATAATGACAAAAGTTGCCCCTCCCCTTGCCTTCAATCTATAAAAATTGCCATTGAGGGAGGGAAAGAATGGAGTCGCGACCTTAATTGAGGCAGGGTGGCCCGTGTCGGGCAACTACTGCTTCTTTGTCTCTCTTTGGGGAGAGTGGAGGACTAAGCTGGGGCAGGCCCCATGCCGGCCAACATTATCCAGTCGAGGTCGTTGCCATGTGGCTCCCGTTGGCCCTCTGTCTATCTCCATCCATTGTATGGTTTTTTTTTTTTTTCAACTTCAAGTTCCTATGCACCTTGGGCATTTAACTTTCATATCTAGTTTAAGCCTTGGCATGCACCAAAGACTTGATTGAAATATTGGATATCCATAGGATTTTAAGTTACTTTCCATGGTTCCTATCCCACGCTTTTATCATGTCCTTAAGGACAACCAAACATATCCTTACAGTTTTTCAGATGAAAGATGGACAACATCCTCATGTTTTCTCCTAGCAGTAGGAGACCTTTTTGTGTCTTCAGTAGTTATAATAAAACATCTTTAAAAATAACATACTTAATCAGAAACAACATACTTCTTAGTTCACACCTTTTATATATAAATTTCAAGTACCTGAGGATTTTTTTTTCCCTTGAACCAATATCTCTTACAATGACTTTTAATTGTAGGGACCCTTGGATCTATGAGTTCATTGTGTTAGACTTGCGAGTCGAATCGTAGAATCGCACGATTCTACGATTCATAGGGGACTAGCGATTTTGATTTTACCTCTAGAATCATAATCTTAGAATTGTGTCCAAAATCGTAAAATCGTAGAATTGGTGCGATTCTACCAATCCTACATTAGGCTCAAATCTAAAAATTAGACCAAGCTTAGTCCAGTTGTTTAGCCCATAGAGTAGCCCGACTGGATTTTGTTTTTCCTTTTCTACTGATCAACGAATGGATGGAGAATCGACTCTTGGCTTCTCAGCTCTATCGAAATCTCAAAGAAAGAAAAGATTTCAGCCCTAACTTCTCCCATTGCTCAAATCTTGCCTTCTCTTGTTGAAATTGCCTTCATCCCCCACGAAAATTGCTGATTGTAATCGTCTTCCTTCCTCCGGTTGAAATTGCCGATTGTAGTCGTCGTCCTTCGAGCACTGCTGTGTGCTACTGTTTGCTTCGACCTCTTCGCTGCTGCTCTGTTGTGCGTTGATGATGATGGTGTTGGCGATGAAGATTTAGATCACATTTGATATGTTTGTTCATCTTATGTTATGTTCTTAGCTTTTTATTTCTATTTCGAGACTTTGAGTTATTAGCTGTGATTTAGTTTCTATATAAATGCTAGTTTTTAAATTATAGGTAGAATCTTATGATTTACTATTCCACGACTCTCGACCGATTCTAGTTAGAATTGCGATTCATATAACCTCGTGCATTGTATAATGTTAATGCACCCGCCGCATCTGATGTCAATACATGGTGAGGGATTTGTTACTTCATCTTACAGGCTTTGCGTAAATACCTGCTCGCTAATCTGGATTGCCATGGTGCAAAACATCCAGAATAGAACACTTGACTTTCTTGAACTGATTTTAAACATTTAAAAGCTATCTCTCTCTCTCTCTCTCTCTCTCTCTCTCTCTCTCTCTCTCTCTCTCTCTCTCCCCCTCTCTCCCTCTGTTTGTCCACCTTCATGCGAATATGACATCTAAGTTGTAAAGGTGAGCTTATTGAAATTTTCCCGTTGACCAACTTCAACGAGTGTCTGAATTTACCATGAATTCATGATAAACTTGTAATCTTCCGTTGCCCGAGTCAACTGCATAAGATCTAGAGAAAATTGGGTTTATGAAGTATTATCTTGCTGCTCCGATTTTATTATGGATCTTATGATAATAATTTTGACCGTTAGATTTAAGTCATTATCTTACATTGTCTATAAAGCTGTAATTAGTAGGATATAGTTTGTACAGCTCTCCTTTCTTTTATGATGTGTGTGTGTGTGTGTATAAGGGATCTGCCTGTTCCATTTTTAATTAATCTTAATATATGAAGAATGATACCTAGGAGAGGTGGTGTTTCAACTCATGCATCTGAACCCCACCCGAGGAATTTGTTATTGCAAAGTCTGGATGAGGAGTAGAACTCCACTAAACGAAGGGAGGCAAGATTGATTCTCAGAGGGAATAATAGGAAAAGGATATAGTTGAATGTTTGGAAAATAGAGTTAAATTTTGGACAGACTACTCAAAAGTCCACTATCATCCTCGGAGTCCATATGAATTAAGTGGATTGTGGATGGAGGCTGAGGATTTCGACAATTATGGGATTGGAAAGGAAGCACTGTCTTGCAGTCATCAAGGGGAGGAGATAAGCGAGGGCTTAGATTTTTCGTAGAAGAGTGTGATCATATTCAGGTGCAGGATTGGTCCTTTAAGCTACAACTGTTTTTGGTGAAACTTTCATGGAGATATTCAACATCATATTGTTATATGTTCCGTTTCCCAAGCAAACTCAATTGAAGTGGAATATAATTTCTCATTCTGATACCCTGTGGCTCGTAATAACTTATACTCACAAAGTACAGGATAGCTTATTCATTTGGGTGGAACACCGTACCCTCCAAGTGGTGGGAAGGTTATCCCGTTGCTTTTTAATGGGGTATTTATGAGATGTCCTTATCAAACTTGATGTAAACTATGTGCAGATTTCCATATGACATTGATGGTCAAGCTGTGAAGTCTTACCCCTTGTTTGTAGTTATTATCTTTCAGTTCAGTCACCTAGAAAAACACTACTGAGCTGTGCTATTTCTTACAGGGTTTCCAGTTCATCGTAGATGACTCTGGAGGCTTTTCAGCAGTAGCAGTGGAATTTCTTGAGAACATTGCTGATGAGTATACAAATATCCCGGTTTTACGATACACTGCTTGAGGTCCTAGGTCTTACATGAACCTTGGATAACAGAAGCAAAAAGTCTTCCGAGGACTGCATGATGCTGTTTCATTTTCAAGGCTATCATCTCTCTGTAGATTGATTGTACCCCTGGGTCTGCCTTCCTTGAGTACAAGTAAGCTACAAGTCACGATTCAGTCATTTTTTGTCACCTTGATGTATATTTCTGAACTTGTCATGTAGAATTTGAATTCTAAAAGTATTTTTGGAAATTGTTGCTCGGGAACTGCATTGAAGCATTTCCATTTCTGGCTGAAAATTTTATTTCCTTTTTTAGCTGACAATTCAATTTCTTCTCATGACAAGTGCTTTGAATTGGCATAATTCCAAATTGCTGCTTTACTTTCACAAAGATCTCAATTTTTTGGGTTTGCTGACAAGCAGCTTCGTTCACATCTCTTGCGTAGGATCTGTATTTATTTTTTTGTTTTCCTTTAGTCATCCTGAGTCGTCATGATTTTCTTTTTCACATGAAAAAGTGCGCGGATTTAATAGGTAATCCTTTTTTTGTCTATTAATTTGTAGGTAAAGCATCTGCATACCTCAGCATTAAAGATGAGAAGCCTTACCACTGTTGTGCAATTTACACTGCTGCACAACACTCTAATGGTCTGAGTTTCACAATGCAATTGCTTGGACGAGCTGCTGATTCACAAGATGTATCGGGTACAATGAGTGTAAGTGATGTTGTAGAAATGCTATCAGGGAATGCTCAGAAAAACATGGTGGTTATTTTGGACATGTCAATGCCTGCACCTTCTTTGAGTGGTATGACTCTCTCTCTCTCTAACTCTCTCTGTGCGTGCGTGCGTGTTATTGCACAATAATTATATTTTGAGTCCATTATTTCAGAGAAAGATGTTGAATAGTCTTTGCTTGGTCATTTACACCCAGTGACATATGAAATAGCAGAGGATGTTGAACATTCGCAGGCAGTGGAAACTATGAATTTTCATGGAGTTATTGGCCAAATTACTAATCATGTTGATCTTTACATCTTAGAATCAATTCAGCATCTTTAAAATGTCGCGCATTGTTGTGGACTACGTCATGTTAAATGTGATACAAATATTCACTTCAAACACTCTCTTATTCTAAGGTTAGCTGTTTCTTCATTTAGAAGATCATTTCGTGATGCAAAGTTTCTTAATTTCACTTGCTTGGATAATTATGTCTATTTATCTCTTGATTTAGATTTTCCTTTCATCCTCAAACTTCTATTATTTAACTGTACAAAGGAATCAGAATAAGTACTCATCTTCTCCTTGCAGATTTCAAATTGAAGTGAAATTGTCATTCCTAATCTAGAGCTAGTTCTGGTTGTTCGATCTATTGCTTACGTTTACCCTAAAGTGTTATTGAAATGAAGGCTACTTTTAAATTGATTCAGGTAATGTAGTTTCTTATTGTTTAAGTGAATAACCGAAGTGAAAGAGCAAGATGAACCGAGGGAGATTGGTGATGTGGGGAGGAAGGGGCAAAAGCATTTTCTTATATTAATATTACTAGATGCAGCATTTTGCCACTTTGTTTTCTTTGGTTTTCAGATATTATAGTGTATTTTTCAAAGAGAAGATGGATTTGCCTTTGAGGCCGATTCGCTGATTGAGTTGTTATAATTACCCAACTATTCTATGGAAAGCCTCTTTTGATGTGCCCAAGAATGCAGTCCAAGACGAGATCAGATCTAGTTTGGGTCCTATCACTCGTTCCATGGCCAAGAAGCTTGTTGCAACTCTCCTCGGGCCCTTTACCTTACTTAAGTGCTTGGAAATAGGAGACGAGGAGTCCAACCCGAAGTGATGGCCCATATTTTAAAAGACTTCAGCTGTTACGAGAAGATAATATTTCTATGATATAGTTTCCATTAATTAGATATTATTTTCTATATTAGCTTGAGTCAGCAATCTTAAGTTTCCTATTTCAGATTATTACATTACTCTATTTTAGGAAAGTAATCTAGATGATATCAGATATCAGTTTCATATTTTATAGTCAAGGGGGTGTTTTCCCTCTATATAAATATGCACCTTATTGTAAGAGAACAACACAGATTTTGATGAATATTTGAATGAAATTGCCTAGAGCGTTTCCTATATTTTTCTTATCTAAACAAGTCCTTGTTTAGTAGCGAAAACCCCGATTCTTATCGTTCTTCCTTGAGCGTGGCGAATCAACCCGACTTTTCTTACTCGTGGCGAGTCATCTTATCGAGTGAGTTTTGTTGGTTCTACCCTCCACCCTTCTTTCTTATCAGTTCAAACCCCAGCAGCTTAGCATTCATGAGTGAAATCAATGCATACCTTCGAGATAGGGCATCAACCACGACATTAATATTTCCTTGTTTGTACTTGATGACATAAGGAAATATCTCCAAGTATTCCACCCATTTGGCATGCCTTCGATTCAGCTTATTTTGTCCCTTTAAATGCTTTAGGGACTCGTGATCGGTGTGAATGATAAACTCTTTGGGGAGTAAGTAGTGTTCCTACGTCTCAAGAGCCCGGATTAGAGCATAAAACTCCTTATCGTACGTCGAGTAGTTTAGACTCGCACCACTTAGCTTCTCACTGAAATAAGCTATTGGGCGTTTGTCTTGCATAAGAACAGCTCCAATTCCAACTCCCGAAGCATCACAGTCGATCTCGAATGTCTTAGAGAAGTCGGGTAGGGCTAAGATAGGAGCTGCACACAACTTGTCCTTGATGCTCTCAAAACTTCTTTGGGCTGATTCACCCCACTTGAACTCGGTACCCTTCTTCGTACATTCAATTAATGGAGCAAGTATAGTACTGAAATTCTTCACAAATCTCCTATAAAAGGATGCCAAGCCATGGAAACTCCTCACCTCGGATGCAGTAGTGGGAGTGGGCCACTCCCGAATGGCCTTGACCTTTTCCTCATCAACCTCGACCCCCTGCTGAGAGATAACAAAGCCTAGAAAGACGACTTTTTCCTGGCAGAATCGACACTTCTTTATATTCCCGTATAATTTCTCTCGTCTCAGAGTTTCGAAGACTCTCCCAAGATGCTCGGCATGCTCCTCAAGGGTCTTGTTGTAGACCAAAATGTCATCCAAGTAGACAACAACAAAATGGCCAATGAATTCCCGCAAGACATGGTTCATCAGTCTCATAAAGGTGCTCGGAGCATTGGACAATCCGAATGGCACCATCCACTCATATAGGCCATGCTTGGTCTTGAAGGCTGTCTTCCACTCATCTCCCTCTTTCATGCGAATTTGATGATATCCACTTTTCAGATCGATCTTTGAAAACACTTTCGAACCATTCAACTCATCAAGCATATCATCTAGTCGAGGAATGGGGTAACGATATTTTACTGTAATCTTGTTGATGGCCCGACTATCGACGCACATTCTCATCGATCCATCCTTCTTGGGCACCAAAAGTGCTGGTACCGAACATGGGCTCATGGACTCCCGTATGTAACCCTTCTCAAGCAATTCATTCACTTGCCGTTGCAGCTCCTTGGCCTCATTCGGATTGCACCAATATGCCGGTCGATTAGGTAAAACAGAACCAGGAACGAGATCAATTTGATGCTCAATCCCCCGAATCGGAGGCAACCCTTCAGGCAACTCCGCAGGAAATACGTCAACGAACTCCTTTAAGAGAGCCATGAACAGAGGCGGAAGAGAAATATGTGCTTCGGGCGTTGCTTCCTTCATGAAAAGAATGAGAACTAAGTTGAAGTTCAACAGAGTCCTTTCAAGCTCTCCCAATGTCATCACCAAGCTTTCTTTCTTTAAGCCATTCACACTCGCACTATGGTCCTTCTGCACTTGTTGTGGACTAAGTGGTTCTAAAACAATACTCTTCCCTTCTTTGGTGAATGAATAAGTATTCTTGTATCCATCGTGCAAAGCCCTCCTATCGTATTGCCACGGTCTTCCTAATAGAAGATGACTTGCACTCATCGGAACCACGTCACATACTACTTCATCTTTATACATCTTCCCAATTGAGAATGGAATACGAACTTGCTAAGTAACTCGTGCCTCGCCTTGATCATTCAGCCATCTCAACTTATAGGGGCATGGATGCTTTGTAGTAGCCAGATTCAACTTCTCCACCAAGGTCGTAGAAGCAACATTGGTGCAACTCCCACTGTCGATGATAACTCCGCACACCTTATTTTGGATGGTGCACCGAGTTCGGAAAAGATTCTCCCGCTGTTCTTACAGCTTTGCTTCGGAACTCAAGACTCGACGAATCATGAGCATCTCACCCTCATCGGCAAACTCTACATTCTCTCCCTGCGCACCTCTAGAAACCTCCTCATCCACCCCTTCATCTTCACTCTCGATCTCTTGAGTGTTCTGGATGGTCATCACTCGCCGATTCGGACATTGGGAAGCTATGTGTTCTAATCCAAGACATTTGAAGCACTTGATGTCTCGGCTCCGAACAGGGCGTTGCGGATCAGTGTGCTTCTCCTTTCCCTTTGTCGCCTCAGCTTGAGGCCTTTGAGAGCCTCCTACATCCTTCTGTTGCGCATTCCACTTCGAAGAGGATCTTGAACTAGCAGCCACTGGTTTTGGGTAAAGCACCTGCGATGCATTGAGTTTGCTGCGTTTTCGCTGCTTTTCCACCTTACTGGCCAGCGTAATCACATCTTCCAAAAAGACATAGGGCTGCAACTCCACAACATCTGCAATTTCCTTGTTCAAGCCACCAATAAATCGAGCAATGGTCTGCTCCCGTGGCTCACTCAGTTTGCATCTCATCGACAACATTTCGAACTCCATGACATAATCTTCAACAAACATACCTCATTGACGAATACTCTGCAGTTTGAGGAACAAGTCTTGCTTGTAGTACTCGGGCACGAATCTTCTATGCATGATGCGCTTCTTCTCCCGCCAACTACGAATCCCATCTTCCCTATCTCTTCTTCGCTGCGCCTTTAAGTTTTCCCACCACAGATTCGCATAATCGGTGAACTCGAGGGCAGCAAGTTGACACTTCTGGGCTTCGGATTACTCATAGCATTCGAACACCTTATCGATGCGCTGGACCCACTCGAGGTACTCTTCAGGGGAACTCGTGCCTTTGAATTGCGAAATCTTTAACTTGAGATTGTTACCGACTCCCCTTTGCTGCCTTCGTGGAACCGGCTGCTCTTCTTCTTCAGGAAGTTCATCCTCCATGTCAGCTTCATCTTCCACTCGAACATTCCGTCTAGGAACTCGATGTGCACGTGGCAGAGGAGCATGCGCCACAGCCATTCGATCAATAGCTTGGATCACCAGATCGAGTCGTGCAGAGAGCTCCTCTTGCCCTGCTAAAGCCCAAGGAACTGGGCTTGCTCGAGTGTGAGTCCCCTCGGAACCTGATGGACGTTTTCCTCATAACACTCGTGTATACACTCCTTCACGTGTTTCACTCGGCCAACAAGAACAGAACCTTATGCTCTGATACCAAATGATAAGCTCATGAACCAGAACTTGATAAGAAAGAAGGGTGGAGGGTAGAACCAACAAAACTCACTCGATAAGATGACTCGCCACGAGTAAGAAAAGTTGGGTTGATTCGCCACGCTCAAGGAAGAACGATAAGAATCGGGGTTTTCTCCACTAAACAAGGACTTGTTTAGATAAGAAAAATATAGGAAACGCTCTAGGCAATTTCATTCAAATATTCATCAAAATCTGTGTTGTTCTCTTATAATAAGGTGCATATTTATATAGAGGGAAAACACCCCCCTTGACTATAAAATGGGAAACTGATATCTGATATCCTCTAAATTACTTTCCTAAAATAGAGTAATGTAATAATTTGAAATAGGAAACTTAAGATTGCTGACTCAAGCTAATATAGGAAATACTATCTAATTAAGGGAAACTATATCATAGAAATATTATCTTCTCGTAACGGCTGAAGTCTTTTAAAATATGGGCCATCACTTCGGGCTGGACTCCTCGTCTCCTATTTCCAAGCACTTAAGTAAGGTAAAGGGCCCGGGGAGAGTTGCAACAAGCTTCTTGGCCATGGAACGAGTGATAGGACCCAAACTAGATCTGGCCTCGTCTTGTACTGCATTCTTGGGCACATCATCTCTATACTTGAATGGGAGCATGTCCTGATTGCATCTACTCTTATGCAACATTTTTTATCTTGTCTATGTTGGCAATGGCATAATACCAGCCTTCACATGCGTTTCACTTCTCTAGTCAATTGTCGTAGTTTTATGTCTTCTCATAAGGAAAGTTACTAAAGATTTGTGGTTGTTATGCTCATTACTGGCACCTTGAGTAGATGAATTTATTACCTCGAAGACAGGTTGAAATGATTATCTTGGACATCGTATCTTCCTCTATAGTTAGAATAGATTCTGCTGATTGCATATTGTGAAAGCTATGATAATATTTGCTTGTTTATGCTGATGATTTGCCATATTGTAATTCTCTTTACAGGAGGCCACTATGCTTCGGTGAAGTGAAGGATCCCATCCATGATGCTTATGAACATGTTGCAAGGCCCAAGTTTTGCCACCGATTGGTGTCCCATACTCCGCTTCCTATTCTATTCAAGTTTTTTAGTGTCATTGTCAGCTTAACCTAACCAAGACCCGAATCAGGCTCTGTAGGATTTGAACCTACGACATCGGGTTTTGGAGACCCACGTTCTACCGAACTGAACTAAGAGTGCTTTCTTATCACAATAGATAAGACTATAAAGAAGAGTATTTTGTTTTGTAACCCCAATACCCTAGCCATATCCTTCCATCTTCAGCAGTCTTGTGGGCCGTCAAAGCAAGCTACTCGGTGAACCCATTGCAGGCTCTTCGTCGAGGGGATCCCTTGATGTGCATTCCATTCCTATGGGGATGAGGCTGCAGTCGAGCAGCGCTGTCTTGCCATATCTGGAGAACAGGTTGACACATCTCCAGAGATTTGGGATTCAACGAGGAGCACCTAGGTCTGAGTTGCTAAGAGGTTGGGGTTTTGGTAGGGATGAGTTGAGAGACAAACTAGGATGGTTATGGAATTGAAGCCCCAACCTGAAATGTCTGATGATTCAGATTGAGGAGTCGTCCGACAGGTGGCTCTGTTTGTTTACCACAGTTGAAATCCAACCTGAGAGACATGACACGATGGCAGCCACGCCTTTTGTGTGAGTGATTGGCCAACCTGAGTGCAAATCACGAAAATGTCTAGTTCATGCGGAAATTTATGGGTGTGTTAAAAGGTTGGTTTTGAAGTTTTCGAGATGCTGTTCCTTAAGTTCCATCCACAATGGGAGATAAAGGATTATCGAACCTGGGCTACAGCCCTTAAAATTTAACACGGAGCCCCTGAGGACTTCGAAGAGACATTATGGAAGAACCGCACATTATCAGCCCCTTAATTCTTGGAGACACTAAATCCTACAATTATCAGAAAAGAGAGGCAAGATCCATGCATACCATTCCGATAAAAGACGCAATTAATAAGTGCAGAAACTCCGATGTACTCCGAAGCTTGATACCGTATCAGAACAACTATCATATCAGCAACAAAACAAGATGAAGCTAAGCTGAATGTTACTTGGAAACGACTTCATGTACAAATCAGCGAGACCCAAAATGAATATTACGACAATCAAAGAATTTAGGTGGTGTCCGATAAACGCAAAGGACACAACCCACTCAATTGTCTCGAACCTCTGGCCTCAGTCCAACTCTCCAGATCTTCCCCTGTTGAGCTCTTCCTCTTCTCTGTTTTTATTTTCATCTATGACAGCTACCCCTCCCAACACAAAACAAAAACAGCAAAAACAAACCTCTAGATAGAGCTTCTCCGCATGTCGATACATCGGGTATCGAACTGGTCAAGACTAGCAAATCGGATAGGTAAATTTCAGATTCGCCACTAACACATTAAGTTGATTAGAAACCTAGCTATGAATGCCTAAGCTATCCTAAACTATCCTTCTGGGGTTTTATTTATTGGTCAACAGTCGATGATGTCAATTCGGGGGAGCGATTGCAAGTGAGAGGCTCGCAGGCCAGTTACTTTCCTTAATCGGTACTCAGTTTGTTTACTTTCGACAGTTTGTCACCAGTATCTCCGAAACATTTTGCCTTATTATGACATCAACAATTAATTTTCAGTTCCATTGACAATAATACTCTCGAACCAAGCCTAAGTTGTAATAATCATTTGCTTTTATAGGTCTATTAAAAAAAACATTTTGAAGCACTATTTTTTTTGCTCATGAGATGCACGGGTTATTGGTTAGACTGGTTATCTTTAGATGGATTTTTAAAAATTTTAATATAATTGAAATGTTCATTAAGTATATATATTCTTAAATCGAAACCACACAAATATTAGTGCATACAATAACTAATTAAGGATAATTAAAAATTAATTATAATACCAAATATGGATGAAGAAAATTATATTATTTAGAAAACATATTATACTTTCTTAAATATCAAATTCTAAAAATTTGTAGTAGATGACTTCAATGTATTTTGTAAAAAAACAAAGACGGTGCAAATTCTTCTTGCAAATTCTTACTTAAAAAATTTTATAAAAAATTTATATTTTACTATTTCAAAAGTGTTTAATATTTAAGAATGCTTATTGTATATCAGTAGATTTTTCTTTTACTTACTAATTATGTCGAAAAGGTTTTTTTTTTATAGAAATGTCATTTTAGGAAATTGTATTTTTTCTAAATAAATTTTGAGATTACATTTTTTAAAATCAAGAATGTGCTTGTATAATAAAGTTTTTAAATTATATGTACTTATTAATTTAATCCTAATTGTATATACATTTACAATTATTTATTTAAACATTTATATTTATGACCTAATACTATATATGAAACTACTTTTCTGACCATATTTAGTATGTGAGATATAACTTTATATATATATATATATATATATATATGGATGTGCGGATAAGACTAATATAGTTGTAGTTTCAAAGATCTCATTTTCTGAAAAATAATAATTAAAATTTTTTAAATATATCAACTTTTTGAAAATTATTAATTATAAATTATTTAAATCTATAAAATATAGGATAAATGACACAAAAAAATCACATTTTTTTCCATATTTATCATGATTTTTTTTTGTCTATGAAAGCACAAACTTTCACTTTGCTATCAGAATTAACTGTCCATTAAATTTATTGTATATTTGATGACACGACACCGCTTCACCAATTTTTAGCAATATAAGTACATTATTAAATATATGACAAACAACTTATAAAAACTTAAAATAATAATAAAAAGAAAAGCAATAGGGCTGTGAGGTCGGCAAAGATGGAGGCCTTGCCAGCCACCCCCACCTTGGCAACTGTGCCCGGCTCAGTTATTGGGTGGGGGCCGCCAGCAGGTTCCCCCATCCCTGACGACTACAGTATATTCGTCTTTTAAATTTTTTTAAAATTTTTTAAAGTTTTTTGCAGTGTTATCAGTACCGGATCGAATATCGAACCGATTGAGGTATAGGTTCATGGATTTATGGGTTCAACCGGGGTTCGATGGGTCGAACCACATGTTTAATTATAAATAAATAAATATTTATTATTCTAATAAATGTAATCACTGCTAATAAATAGGATGTGCCCATGGTAAATCAATAGTTAAATACAACCACTGCTAATAATAAATATTTATTATCTCTCTGTATCATCACTGTGGCAAAAGCAAAACCCTTCCTGCCTTGGATTCTTCTTCTTCTTCAGGTGTTACGGTGGCTTCTCCAAGAAGCTTGCCCCCCTTGTCTCCAAGGTCTCTCTCTCCCCCTCTAAGTCCTGAATATTTTCCCTCGACGGGACCAAACGCCGACCAATTTCTCTGCCCCGCCGCCATCTCCGCTAGAAGATCCAAACTTCTTGCCCGATGCCGAGAAGCTCGCACCAGCAGTTCTTATCCTCTCGCTCTCTGATTCTTCTTCTTCCTCCTCCTCCTTCTCCTCTTCCTGGTCCTCCTGGTTTGACCGCCCTGAAGTTCCTCTTCAGATCTTCAAGGTTTCTTCTTGATCCCATTGTCTTTTTTCTGATCAAGGGCGAAAATCAACTGGAGATAAATTGATGGGGGGATCGGAAAGCCGGAGAAAACTTGGAGATGTTGGGGGAATTATATGGAAGATATAAGAAAAAGGGAGCAGATATAAGAAAAATTTCACTGCCCCGCCGCCGTCTCCGTCGGCTTTGTGTGCACCCGAATTTCATCTCGTCGGGGCACGCGTGCGCCCGCCTAAGCAAACGCGGCTTGGGAGTGTCCACCTTCCCGGGGGCGCGCAACGGACGCACGTGAGAAGGAGTTGCCACTTGCCATTTTACGACCCAAAGGTCGAGGGCCGGCAAGTTACCCGGGTCTAGGGGTATGGGGTACACCTAAATGCTAAGGCAATGGTCGTGTGGAACCGGAAATTCCGAATTTGGGGGTTCTATTACGTGCGAGCCTATATCCCGCACGCCCTTTCGGTACTCTAGCTTGCTAGGCTTGCCGTTTTGTTTATTTACCGCGTGATTTAAGATCGCACTTGATTCGCCCGTTTTGACACCGTAAAGTCGATGGATTGATCAAGTTGGGCCAAGAATCCGAAAGATGAGTAGGCTAGTGCATTGAGGAGTCGGTTCACTATCTTAGCGGTACAGTTCATCGAACCATGATGGTCGAATCCCTGCGTGAACCGAAGCCACGAGTATCCGAGTTTACTCACCCTTCGGTGGCGATAGACCAACTTAACCGATCCGATACTCAGACCTCTCGCTCGCCGATCGGGGATCCTTACAAGTGCACGAATGAACATACAAGTAGAATTCTCGCAATGTTCTCTCAACTAATTACAAGGTATAACTAAATAAGTAAATGGATCCCGATCGGTTTGCATTGGGCCAATATTCCGCTTCGGCTCACCGAGTATTTTGAATAACCGATAAACAAATTAAGGCAACGCGGGCTCGAGGAGCCAGGGGTCGGGTCCGATCGATCCAACGGTTTTCGGGGGAATCGGTCAGTTCTCACTGTATCCGATGGACCGATCAAGCTCCCGGGTGATATTTAAACCCGTTTCACGCGCTCAATCCGAATCCGCCTTCCACATAGGCCGCATTCGAAGTGTGACGGTGAATCGAGGCTAGATCCCATTCCGCACTCGGGTTGCACGCACTCAGTGAGTTAAGAGGCGTTGGACCTCGTGTTCGGTGATTTGGGGCGTTGGACCCCGTGCAACACGTGACCTATGGGCTCGGGCCCGAACCGCAATAAATCATCATATGCAAAGACAAAACAGAAGAAAACTGATAAAATTGACACAATATAGACAACAACTGACAATTGTCGGTGAATACAGACAAGTGGTGTATTGAGTCGAATGTACGTGATTTAATCAGTTATTATCCGTGGTTGATTGGCAAACAATGCATCTAACCTAGGCAAACGTAGAGGGCGGGCTAGGATAAGGTTCTAAGCCAATTACATGTGTGTGTTTGTTTTATGACTCTTATTCAGTTAAGTGTCACTGCGGTTTCACCGAATTAGCCAAACTCGTGTTTTGACTCTAGATTGGAATCTATTATTCCGCTCATCCATTATCTAGTGTTTGATTAGGCCGGATGCATGATTAGTCCGGTACTTTGTGTTTTGGAACTGAAGTAAAATGCTCCCCACCGAATCTACGATAGGAATATAGAAACACCAAAAGTGAACGGAATGGGCCGTGCGAATGAGACTCGTACCCGAACGGGTGGCCCTTTTCCTTCCATAGATCGAGGCGTTTCCAATTCCCTAGCGCCTAGGATATCGGTGATTCA
Organism: Punica granatum; assembly: GCF_007655135.1. Classification (NCBI taxonomy): domain Eukaryota; kingdom Viridiplantae; phylum Streptophyta; class Magnoliopsida; order Myrtales; family Lythraceae; genus Punica; species Punica granatum. Next base: position 10,305,599 of record NC_045132.1, read on the forward strand.
CGGAATGACGATTATGCCCTTGGATAATAAAATTGCAATGTTCGTGTATAAATTGGAGATCGCGTCACACGAAGGAGTCTAAGAAGGACTCTCGTGCCCCGACTCGGGCCGCCTCAAATTGGGCCCGGACTTGAGTCATGGCACGTGAGTACTCCCTAGACATCAATTCTATTCGGGTTACGCGACTCGGTATTTTGAAATTGTGAATTTTTTAATGGAAAAGGGCATTCTCGCCATTCCGTAAATCGTCGACGTGTTTACGAATTAATAACCAATTCACCCAATTATTTAGTCCAAGTGCTTTAATTAGCCAAGTGAGGCGTCCCCTTTTTCCCTTTTTGTGGGATTATTTGACAATTACCGATTTACACCGCAACTATAGATTCGGTGGGTATTTATCCGGGACTAACACGTCTAATAAACGATCGATGCGCGATCAACAATTGAATGGAGAGCACGATTGCAAACAACTCCAAGAGCCGACTTCCAAACGGAGGAAGAGGCCGACATAGACTCGAAGAGAGCCACGGGACACTCGATCACATCCCGAAGATAGTGACCGAACGTTCCCTTGGCTCAACCCCGGGTCTTGGTCGGTCTCTTGCGCCAATTTCAATCGTTTCTTGCATGTCTCATATGCCATGGAAATCAATAATACAAGCACCCAATAGAATAATGCCGTCATGATGTAAAATACGCAAATAAACGTACGAGGTGAATACACACATGAAATTCGTAATGCGACATTAATTTATTCAAGGCCAAATTCAGAAATTTCTCCCGAGAAACCCTCGATATCACGGGAGGAGAAGTCCGTGACCTCGGAAGAACCAAGGGACCTCTCGGCCTCCTCGTGAGGGACATGGCCGTGAGCTCCCCTTGGTGCCACCGACCCGTGGGGACCTCTTCCCCCTTGATCCCGAATATTTCTCATTGCATCATCGCATCTTGGTCACGGTTGAAAGCATCACGACCGAAGGGATGGCCCAATCCGAAGAGATGAGGAGGCCATGGACTCCAGAGAGCCAAAAGGGCTCACGGCCCTCCCGCTAAGAGGTTCGGCCGAGAGGTCTCACGGCTCTCTTGGGTCCATGTCGGTCTCATCCCCCCGGATCCGAGGCACTTCGTGTTGTGCTTGCATGACTACACGGTATATGGGCGTTAGTGATAGATAGTAAACATGATACGATGCATGGAGTTGCATGGAAGCTTAGATCAGGAAGAAAAACGACGCCTTTCATGCTCCTTAGTCATTTAAATCACGTTATCATTCCATACAAACACATATAGAGAGTCCTAGCTTCTCTAGGTTATGAAGAGGTGTTACCTGGCCTCGTTGCAAGAGGAGAAGAGTCGGGGAAGCGGCCTTGAGAGTCGCAAGACTCGGCTTGGAGCTACGGGTGGAACGACCCGAAAGAGGCGCAGTCGCGACAGTCTCGGGAAAACGGATCGGCACGCTCGCTCCGGCCACGGCACGGTGTGAGACCGGGTTTGTTGGACTCCTAAGAGGCAGATCCAGGTGACCGTGGGCAGACCCGAACGTGCTAAGGCCTGAACAAACCCGAAAACGTGAGAGAAAGTTCGGTAAAAATGTGAGGAACCCGGTAAAAGAGAAATGGATGAACGATGGTTGTGCACGGTTGATCGGCCCTCGGACCGTGACCACCTCTTCACGGGGGAGGATGAGGGTTGTGAGGAACCCTTGGAACGTGATGGCACGACTCGCGGAAGTCGTAGGGAGAAACGACACGTCGGAAGGCTCGGATGCGCCCGGTTACGGTTTTGGGACCCGACTCTTTGCGTGGGCGGAACGCGATGATTTTGGCTTAAGTCGGGTCGGGTGGTCCCCGGAATACCGGGTGGTTTTCCGAGGATTTTAGCCGGTTTCGGCCTTTGCAAGGGCCGGACGGAAACGTGGGAGTGGGCCGGGTTTTGAGAGGATTTTGGAGAGAGATTGGCTTGAGAGAGAGTGAGAATGAAGTAGTGATTAAGGTTAATGAGGAATGGGAACTTATAGGCTAGGCTAATGGTTCGGTTAAGGAGAGTTAATCGCGGTTAAAGGCCCTAATGGGGGGCTGCCAAAAATATCAAGAGTGATTAGGGTGGGGTTTTGTGAGTGGAAGGTTGATGGGAGTTGATGGGTGTGATGGAAGTGATGGATGTAAGAGGGAAATTTGAATTTGTGGTGAGGGGAGCTTGGGGGGGATTGAGCCGCCGGCCCTAGGGGAGTTAGCCGTGGCTTGGGCGGTCAATTCGGAGCCATGGGTTTGAGCCGTGGCTTGGGGTTGAGCCGCGGCTTGACGGCTTGGCTTGGCTGAGCTGTGGGCCCCATTCGATTGAGAGAAAAGCCGGAAAATGCTTGAAACTTGATTGAGCTCGCATCCGACCTCCGATGTCCAATTAAATTGAAGTCTTGGGATGCTTGAATGACGAGGATTTCAATGAGCCTAATATCACCATGCGTCGTGTGAACGAATGTTCGGGCGACTCGGCTACTAGAGAGTCGGTTTTGCCCTGTTTGGACGTTCGGAGTGGAGTTTAGTGCCCCTCGGTCCCCGATTGCTCTTTGTGCATCTTGACATTCGTTTCGGTGACCCTTCCGCCTCGTGGGAGATCGTCGACTCGTTGTCCCCGACCGAAGACCGTTGGCCCGGTGGGGCCTAGGGACTTGTGACCGAGATTTTCTCAGTGTTCCCTGAATGTCTTGAGGTGTTCGGGGGTCGTTGCGGTCTCTGTTTTCCGTGAATGTGCCCCGAAGATTTGTCGGGAGGCGTTTGCTACCACTGAAATGTCCCTCGGGGAACCCCGTAGAGTCCCGAATGGTCGTCTGGAGCTTGTCCCATGGCCTTGATGGTCCCTGGGTGCCTGTAGGCCCGTTTTAGGGGGCCGTCTGCTTGTCAATGGAGCGGGCCCCAAGAGCTCTGTCAGAAAAGGCGCCCGTGAGAGATCGGGGTGTCCCAGCTTATGTGGCATGCCCCGGAAATGCGCCCGAACGTGTCGTTGGTCACTTTGGCACTAAGAGAGATTTTTAGAGTCCCATATTGGGCACCTTTCGGTGCTCCGGTGATGAATAGTGCCACAATGCCAGCCCCGTCGTTTTGGGATTCCTTGTTCGTTCGTTTTTCTGATGGCCTTCCTCCGCTTTTCTCAGTGACCTAACTCCTCTCCCACTGTTCATAACCCTGTGTCCGCCTATTTGCCTCTGATTGCCGGGTGATGAATAGTGCCCCGGGCTTCGGTCGGGAATCCTCGTGTGGGAAGCCGGTCGGCCAAAATGGGGTGCTGACAGGCTTCATTCCACATCTCAATTGGACATCTTCTCTCTGTGATTGCAGGAGGTGCCCAAAGCTCTGCTTCCCCTCGCGAACCGCCCCGTTCTCTCCGACATCGTGGATCTCTTGGACCAGAGCAACCTCAAGGGCCTCATCGTTGTGCTTTCGGTTTCAGCCTTTCGAGGGATTTCCTTTGAAAATTAGAACCCATTCAACCGGTCGGTTCAAATGGGTTCGATGTTTTTGTCTAAAAACCGTCAGGTTTTTTGGGTTCATTGGTCTGTTTGTGCATTTTCGATTTTTAAGCTAACCGGACCGGACATAGGTCCGAAAAGGCGCCCGTGAGAGATCGGGGTGTCCCAGCTTATGTGGCATGCCCCGGAAATGCGCCCGGACGTGTCGTTGGTCACTTTGGCACTAAGACGGATTTTTAGAGTCCCATATTGGGCACATTTCGGTGCTTCGGTGATTCGGTGATGAATAGTGCCACAGTGCCAGCCCCGTCGTTTTGGGGTTCCTTGTTCGTTCGTTTTTCTGATGGCCTTCCTCCGCTTTTCTCAGTGACCTAACTCTTCTCCCACTGTTCATAACCCCTGTGCGCACTCGAATTTAATCTCGTCGGGGCACGCATGCGCGCGCCTAAGCAAACGCGGCTTGGGAGTATCCACCTTCCCGTGGGGGTGCACAACGGACGCGCGTGAGAAGGAGTCGCCACTTACTGTTTACGACCCGTAGGTCGAGGGCCGTTGAGTCGCCCGGGTCTAGGGGTACGGGGTACACCTAAATGTTAAGGCAATGATCGTACGGAACCAGAAATTTCGAATTCGGGAGTTCTATTGCATGCGGGCCTATATCCCGCATGCCCTTTCGGTACTCTAGCTTGCTAGGCTTGCCATTTTTATTTATTTACCGCGTGATTTAGAGTTGCGCTCAACTCGCCCGTTTTGACACCGTAAATTCGATGAATTGATCAAGTTAGGCCAAGAGTCCGAAAGATGAGTAGGCTTGTGCATCGAGGAGTCGGTTCACTATCTTATCGTTACAATTCATCGAACCGTGATGGTTGATTCCCTGCGTGAACCGAAACCACGAGTATCCAAGCTTACTCACCCTTTGGTGGCGATAGACCAACTTAACCGATCCAACACTCGGACCTCTCGCTCACCGATCGGGGATCCTTACAAGGAGATGAATGAACATACAAATAGAATCCTCACAATGTTCTCTCGAACAATTACAAAGTATAACCGAATAAGTAAATGGATCCCGATCGGTTTGCATTGGGCCACTATTCCGCTCCGGCTCACCGTGTATTTTGAATAACCGATAAATGAATTAAGGCAATGCGGGCTCAAGGAGCCGGGGGTCGGGTCCGATCGATCCAAGGTTTGCAGGAGAATCGGTTGATTCCCACTGTAACCGTTGGGCCAATCGAGCTCCCGGGTGATATCTTGATCCGTTTCACACGCCCAATCCAAATTGCCTTCCACATAGGCCGTGTTCGGAGTGTAACGGTGAATCGAGGCTAGATCCCATTCCGCACTCGGGTTGCACGCGCTTGGTGAATTAGGAGGCGTTGGACCTCGTGTTCGGTGGTTTGGGGCATTGGACCTCGTGTAACACGTAACCTATGGGCTCGGGCCCGAATCGCGATAAATCATCATATGCAAAGACAAAACAGAAGAAAACCGATAAAACTGACACAATACAGACAACAACTGACAATTGTCGGTGAATACAGACAAGTGGTGTATTAAGTCGAATGTACGTGATTTAATCAGTTATTACCCGTGGTTGATTGGCAAACAATGCATCTAACCTAGGCAAACATAGAGGGCGGGCTAGGATAAGGTTCTAAGCCAACTACATGTGTGTGTTTGTTTTATGACTCTTATTCAGTTAAGTGTCACTGCGGTTCCACCGAATTAGCCAAACTCGTGTTTTGACTCTAGATTGGAATCTATCATTCCGCCTATCCACTACCTAGTGTTTGATTAGGCCGGATGTATGATTAGTCTGATTCTTTGTGTTTTGTAACTGAAATAAAATACTCCCCAACGAATCTACGATAGGGAGATAGAAACACCGAAAGTGGACGGAATGGGTCGTGCGAATGAGACTCGCACCTGAACGGGTAGCCCTTTTTCGTCCATAGATCGAGGTGTTTCCGACTCTCTAGCGCCTAGGGTATCGGTGAATCACGGAATGACGGTTATGCCCTTGCACGATAAAATTGTGATGTTCGTATGTAAATTGAGGCGGCTCCGTGATTCACCGATACCCTAGACGCTAGAGAGTCGGAAACACCTCGATCTATGGACGAAAAAGGGCTACCCGTTCGGGTGCGAGTCTCATTCGCACGACCCATTCCGTCCACTTTCGGTGTTTTTATCTCCCTATCGTAGATTCGTTGGGGAGTATTTTATTTCAATTACAAAACACAAAGAATCGGACTAATCATACATCCGGCCTAATCAAACACTAGGTAGTGGATAGGCGGAATGATAGATTCCAATCTAGAGTCAAAACACGAGTTTGGCTAATTCGGTGGAACCGCAGTGACACTTAACTGAATAAGAGTCATAAAACAAACACACACATGTAATTGGCTTAGAACCTTATCCTAGCCCGCCCTCTATGTTTGCCTAGGTTAGATGCATTGTTTGCCAATCAACCACGTGTAATAACTGATTAAATCACGTACATTTGACTTAATACACCACTTGTCTGTATTCACCTACAATTGTCAGTTGTTGTCTGTATTGTGTCAGTTTTATCGGTTTTCTTCTGTTTTGTCTTTGCATATGATGATTTATCGCGATTCGGGCCCCAGCCCATAGGTTACGTGTTACACGGGGTCCAATGCCCCAAACCACCGAACACGAGGTCCAACGCCTCCTAATTCACCGAGTGCGTGCAACCCGAGTGCGGAATGGGATCTAGCCTCGATTCACCGTTACACTCCGAACACGGCCTATGTGGAAGGCAATTTGGATTGGGCGTGTGAAACGGATCAAGATATCACCCGGGAGCTCGATTGGCCCAACGGTTACAGTGGGAATCAACCGATTCTCCTGCAAACCTTGGATCGATCGGACCCGACCCCCGGCTCCTTGAGCCCGCATTGCCTTAATTCATTTATCGGTTATTCAAAATACACGGTGAGCCGGAGCGGAATAGTGGCCCAATGCAAACCGATCGGGATCCATTTACTTATTCGGTTATACTTTGTAATTGTTCGAGAGAACATTGTGAGGATTCTATTTGTATGTTCATTCATCTCCTTGTAAGGATCCCCGATCGGTGAGCGAGAGGTCCGAGTGTTGGATCGGTTAAGTTGGTCTATCGCCACCAAAGGGTGAGTAAGGTTGGATACTCGTGGTTTCGGTTCACGCAGGGAATCAACCATCACGGTTCGATGAATTGTAACGCTAAGATAGTGAACTGACTCCTCGATGCACAAGCCTACTCATCTTTCGGACTCTTGGCCCAACTTGATCAATTCATCGAATTTACGGTGTCAAAACGGGCGAGTTGAGCGCAACTCTAAATCACGCGGTAAATAAACAAAAATGGCAAGCCTAGCAAGCTAGAGTACCGAAAGGGCGTGCGAGATATAGGCCCGCATGCAATAGAACTCCCGAATTCGGAATTTCCGGTTCCGTACGATCATTGCCTTAGCATTTAGGTGTACCCCGTACCCCTAGACCCGGGCGACTCAACGGCCCTCGACATACGGGTCGTAAACAGTAAGTGGCGACTCCTTCTCACGCGCGTCCGTCGTGCACCCCCACGGGAAGGTGGATACTCCTAAGCCGCGTTTGCTTAGGCGCGCGCATGCGTGCCCCGACGAGATTAAATTCGAGTGCACACAGCTTGGCGACTCCGCTGGGGACCTTAGAGGGTTCGGGCTCGATTCCGTTTGCTTGCTTGCATGTTTATTTACCGCTTTCCGTACATTTATTTCACGCATGCATTACATATCATGCTAGCTTCTTAAGGAGCTTGTCCGACATCCCACGGGCACCAATATAGGAAGCTAGGTTAGTTAGAGGTTCCGAGTTAGGGAACGGATCGAGTCGGCTATGCCACCGAACCGGCTCCCAAAGATCCTCGCTCGATTTCAAGGAATTCACACCCTTGAGTCGGGAGCCCCCATCCCTAGTTAGCGGTTCTCCCAGTAGCACGAAAACCATGCATACACAGGGACCGTCATGCTGGACCAACTTTTACCTCCATGCCGTCAACCGACCCAAAAGTTGAGTCCTTGAGTCAGCCCGTAGTTTTTTTAGGACGGGCATTTGTTGTTTTTAAGAGCGATGTATACTGTAAAGAACACAACTATAGTTTATCTTTCCACACTGCATACATTCTTTTCGAAAAAAATTAGGACATTGCATTGATTTGATTCTAAAAACGTTAAGGCGGCATCTCCTCCATCTAGGTAAGGATGGACCGCCCGGCTCCCGGTCTCAGACTCGAAGCAATCACGCCACCAAGGCAGGACATCATGTGCATCTGGAGGACTCTCCGACCGGTAGACCACGCATTCATCTGGGGCATCATCGGGGATGTGGTTATGCTCACCGAGACCCCGGTAGACTGGATCTTCTTGAGGACCGCCGCCGAATTTTGGGATCCCGAGCACGCAGTATTCCACTTCCAGGGGATGGAGCTAGCACCTACGATTGAGGAATACACGGCACTCATCCAGAGGCCTACGCCCACGACCCACGGCATCTTCGTGCCGAATCCATTCACCACCGTCCAAGGTCAGCTCTCCACTCTTCTCCGCATACCCGCTCAAGACTTCCACGAGGAGCTTCATCAAAGGTGGGATCAAGGCATCCGGATTGCGTGGCTCTCCGATTGGACGCTCCTCCGCGCAATGACGCCTACAACGGTTTCCTATCAGCGCGATGCCTGCCATGGATTCCTACTCTTAATCTTTGGCACTCTCCTGTTTCCGTACTTGCCGAACCTCATTGACGGGGCTATAGCCCAAGTCGTCCTCCAAGCGGTAGGAGGCCATAGTTACGTGGAGGCTTTACTAGCCGAGACCGTCCGGTCTCTTGACTATGTTAGGGAGGTTCGACACGGCAAGATGAGGAGATCCCCGCACTTGCTTCAGATTTGGCTTCTTGCGCACATCCGCCCCTTTTACTCATCACATCCGTTTTCCTTCATCTCCAACGAGCGTTCGTTGATCGAACGCCTTGCACCAGTCATCCCACCGCCCGAGCACAGCTTCTCGGAATGGAGGCGTTTTTGGCGTCAGTTGACGCCCGCACGGTTCTTATGGGTCGCCCGATGGAATCCCGCCGGCCCCATGATCACGAGATGTCCCGAAATTGTGGGAGTTCCCCTTCTCAGCCACTTGGGGAGCACCCTCATATTTCCCGGCCGGGTAATCAGACAGCTCGGCGGCCTACAGGACATTCCGGCCGACGCGGACCGCCTACCTTTCCGCATACAGTGGGCCGACTCTACATCCACAGCCCCCGATAGATTCCTACAGATTCGGGAGATTCGCCGCCAACGGGACATTAGCACCTTACAGCGCCTATACTTCCCCGAGCACCCCACCGACGAGGAGCGAGCGTTCTCCGCCACCTCAGCATACGTGGCCCGGTTCTACCCGCAAGGATCGACACCACCACAACGGTCCCAGGCCGCCCCGACTCCTCGTGCTATATCTACCCTTGCTCCTGAAGCCGAAAGCTCCATCCAAGCGGCCATGCATGCGGAACTTCGGGCCGTTAGGGAGGAGCGAGATAGGCTCCGTTGTGAGCTCGTCGATTCCCGCGCAGAGGTCGCGGACTACAGGGAGGTTCAGACAGAGCTAACTCGAGCACGCGCCCGAGTCGCACATCTAGATCGGGAGATGGCCCGCTTTAGCGCGCAGTTAGATCGAGTGCACAAGAGGGCGCGCAACATCGCCCACCCCTAGGATTAGCGGGCGCGCCCATTTTTTTTTTAGCCCTCGCTTGGACCTACGCTGCTTTCAGGGGGCCACCGAGCGCAAAGGGATGCCGGCTTTACGTTTATGTTCCTTTCTTTTCCGTCGTATGTTCTATTTTGTAAAACTATGGAACTTGAAGCTGATCAGTGTAATGACATTAGCATTTTGAAAACTCATGCATCTCATACATCCTGTCATTTTACTTATTCCGTACTTACCATTTCAGACGTCGACGTTTGCCCTTACACGTTCTTGGAATCTAGGTGATCACAACTGGCGTCGCACCGCTACCCGACTCGTCAGTGTCTCAGGATGGCGGAAGGAGATCACGTCGATGTTTCTGAAGAAGTCAATCAACCCTTCGGTCCCGACCCTCTCTCAACCACCGCAGACACACGCTCTGCCACCTCTTACTCCTGCAGGCGTACTCCCGGCATATTTCGGCGCCCTTCCGACGCATCTCCCGCCCCCGGCACCTTCAGGGGCACCCCTGCCACCAGCCTCACCAACTTCCACCGCCACTAATGACCAAGCCCGCATCGCGGCCCTCGAGGGCACAGTCAACCAAATGGCCACTAGCATGGCGGAGCTGCTCGCCTTGCTCAGAGGACCTAACCGGGCCTCCTCGAGCTCCACACCTCCGCCGGGATCGGGGCCAACAATCTATCCAACTCCGTGGGCCCCACCGAACCAAGCCCCGGAGAACGTTGAGGCTCCCGCACCACCAACACTGCATACGTCCACGGTCCACCCCTTCACCAGTCAAATTCCACCACCACCGGCCCCCACGGCCGTCCCTCTTCCACCGGCTACCTTCCTATCCTCGGAGCACATCCTGTCAGCACTTCCGCCCGTTTCCATACCGGCTCCGGCTGTGGCCTACACGGTACCTCAGCCGATGGTTTTCCCGACACCCACCGCACCTGCTCCGACTCACCCTCAAGCCACGGAGCTCTCCCCCTTTCCGTCTCTACAGCCTCACGCCGACCTCTCCTACCAGGCACCGCCTCCCATAAACACCGCCTTCCACGAATCGGGCACACCGACCCATGCGGTCCAATTCGCCTCACCGACGCACTTCTTCCCCGAGGCCGACGCCGAACAGGAGCGTAGGCTGAAGCGAATGGAGGAAACAATACGGGCCCTGCAAGCGAACTATGTTCGTCCTGACGCCCGCTATGGCGACTGTAGCCTATTCCCGGGCATGCGTCTGCCCCCGAAGTTCAAGGTTCCAGAGTTCAAGACCTATGAAGGCACGACGGATCCGCGCTACCACCTCCGCCATTACCGAGGGAAGATGCTGCAGTATTGGGAATACGAGGAATTTGTCATCCACTCCTTCCAGGATAGCCCGTCAGGATCGGCCCTCGATTGGTTCATGTCGCTGAAGGCCGAAGACATCCCAACGTGGGAGGAACTCTCTCGGAAATTCACCGACCAGTACCGGTATTGCGCAGAAACGCCTCCCACCCTGTTGGAGCTAAGCACGAAAGAAATGGCGCGGGGCCAAAAGTTTGAGGAGTATGCTGCCAAGTGGCGGGCCCAAGCAGCAAAGCACATCTCTCCGATCAGCGAGGCGCAACAGATCCAATTGTTCCACTCCACGCTAAGAGGAGTGTACTATGCACACCTGTTAGCACACACTTCGTCGTTCTCCGACCTCATCGAGGCCGGAAAAAAGCTGGATTTGGGCATCAAGCTCGGAAGGATGGAGGACCCCACCAGCAAAGGAGAAGAGTTGTCGAAGAAGGTCCCCGCGACATCATCGTCCTCAAGCGGGAGAAGGGGAAAGGAAGTTACGGTGAATACCGTCAACACGACCCAACAGGTCCCTCAGCAATATTCGATGAACTACACGGCGGCGCCTCCCACGGCCCCCTCCTACGCCCCGCAGGCGCCTCGATATCGGCCTCAAGCCTCTACCCAACCAATCTACTATTCCGCACTACCGCCTCCACCCCCATCTGCGGCGCCGTCGCCTGTCGTCCACCATTATGCCCCTACTCCGTCCTAAGCCCCTCAATACCAATCCCCTGTTCCTAGGGCTTCTCAGCCGACACAAAGAGTCTCGCCCCCGCAAAGTCAACAAGGCGGTGCAGCACAACCGCGACCCCGCCGACAATACCCGGACCTGCCGGTCCCGCTTTCCCACATCTACCGGCAAATTCGCGATAAGATCGGGATAATAGCACCCGGCCCGAGCTTCGATCCAACCATCCAAGATCAAAGCAAGCAATGCGAATACCATCGGGGTGCACCATGGCATACCCTGGACACTTGTTGGAGATTGAGGGAAAGGATCCAGGAGATTATTGATGCGAAAGAGCTCGTATTCAATGCTGTTAGGCCTCCGAACGTACAGGCCAATCCTCTCCCTGACCATGGATCGGCTCCGGGGCCTTCCATCAACATGATCACCGTGTTCACGTCAAGTGAGGGTGAAGGCGAACAAGATGGGCCTTCCCCCACTGTGATTGAATATGTACCGGCAGAAGTCGCAGTCGGGTTCGCTGGGGTAGACGCACCTCATACTCGGCTTGTCATAGACGTTCTCGCCCGGGAACCATACTCGAACGATAAGGTCCCCTGGACCTATAAGGGAAGTGTCGGGAGCCTAGAGCGGCAATTCGGTGTCATGGGCATAACCTGCTCAGGGCGGCTGTACGAGAACCCGACGACCACCGACAAAGGGAAGGCGCCCGTTGCCGAAGAGGAGACGAGGCCTAGGACCCTGCCTACTCCGTCCAAAAAGGTAACTGAAGAGGAGGCCGAAGCCTTCATGAAAGTCATCAAAGCGAGCAAGTATAAGGTGGTGGAGCAGATGGCCAAATCTCTGGCCCACATCTCGTTGCTCGCCCTCCTGCTCAACTCGAAACCTCACAGGGAAGCCCTCATACGGGTCCTGACGGCTGCGCAAGTCCCCAAAGGGACGCCCCCGGACCGGATAAAGGAAACCATCAACTCCATTTTCTCCAGTACCATCTCATTCTCGGACGATGAGCTCCCCTCTGAAGGATGCGCGCACTTCCGGGCACTGCACATCGTCTGCAAGTGCAATAACCATATCATCGGCCGAGTCATGATCGATAACGGCTCCGCGCTCAACGTATGCCCGGTGACCACTTTGAAGCAGATGAATGTGGATCTCAACCGCATCCGTCCTAGCAAAACAGCAGTCCGGGCCTTCGATGGTTCGAGGAGAGAGGTGAACGGTGAAATCGACCTCCTCATAGATATCGGCCCATGCTCCTTCAGCGTCACATTCCAAGTGTTGGATATCCCGAACTCCTTCAGCCTACTCCTCGGGAGGCCTTGGATCCACTCAGCCGGCACCATTCCGTCCTCGTTACATCAAAAGGTGAAATTCATCGTCGAGGAGAAGATCATCACGGTCAAAGGGGAGGAGGATTACGCCATCTACAAGGAGACGGCAGTTCCTTACATCAGCGTCGGAGACGACGAAAACTTGCCCTTCCACTCCTTCGAGACCATCTCCGTTATTCGGGATTACGGAGAGGTCGGGCCATCCCGCGCCGACCGCATGATAGAGAAGGTCCTTCTACGCCACAACTACATTCCCGGCACCGGCCTTGGGGCGCGAGGACAAGGAATCAATCGCCCCATTGAAGTTAAAGTGTACAAGCACAGGAGGGGACTTGGCTTTCGCCCCTACTGCCATGAAATTATTGAGGCCCGCCGGGGCAACCATCTCCACTGCCTCGCCACGCGCTATGGTAGGCTCAACAGGGGCATTCCGGTCCCCCCGCTATCACATTTCTTCCCCGGGCCTCCACTCATCATTGGGAGCACCTCTGACGGCCCTTCCTCGGACTTCGACAACACGACCGACGCCTTGCCAACCGTGTATGCCGTCACCGAGGAGATTCCTTTAGGGGTTCACATCCGCCCGGCGCAGGAAGACGAGGAGCGTAACAACTGGACCTCAGTTCTGCGCTATTCGGCTGTGATCGCCGATGTGTAAGACTTATCTATGTATGAGATGTGTCCCGCGTGTCGGCGTAGCCGTAGGCCACACGACGGAAGAGGGAACTCTGTTATGGCTTCATGATCCATACTATCAATGAATTCCCTATATGCATTTTTTGAATCCTTATCTATTCCACTCTCTCTTCCTTGCTCTTTTGTTCATGTCTTTCTAAATTTTTCTAAGACGATTCTTTCAATTCTCCAGGCTCCACTCGAATCCAAATCTTCGATGCGTTGATTCGAACCCATCCGAAGAATGTCTCGGAGAGCCCGGACCCATATACTTCGGGGAAGGGCTCGACGAAGACAGTCTGGTGCCTGAGATAGAAGATAGTTTGCGCCGCCTCGAGGATCGCCAACTCACCTCGCTCGAGCCGACAGAAGAGATCAACGTGGGTACTCAAGAGGAGCCCCGCATCCTGAAGATCGGTATAAGTCTCGATCCAACACAACGGGTCCGAATGATCGATTTCCTGATCAGGTATCAAGAAGTTTTTGCTTGGTCCTACGCCGACATGCCGGGGCTAGACCCGTCAATAGTAAAGCACTTCTTCCCGCTGGACACCAAGAAGTTCCCGCCCAAACGGCAACAATTGCGACGGCAACGGGCAAGCCTCCTTCTCCGCATCAAGGAGGAGGTTGTCAAGCAGATCAACGCGGGCTTCCTCGAGGTCTGCAATTATTCTGAATGGGTTGCAAATATCGTGCCGGTGGAGAAGAAAGATGGAAGGGTTCGAGTCTGCGTCGACTATCAAGATCTCAATAAGGCCAGCCCCAAGGACAATTTTCCCTTGCCCCACATCGACATACTAGTCGATAACACGGCGCGCCACGCCCAGTTTTCCTTCATGGACGGCTTCTCCGGATACAACCAAATTCGGATGGCCGAGGAAGACAAGATCAAGACGACGTTCACTACCATGTGGGGAACCTTTTGTTACCGCGTCATGCCTTTCGGCCTCAAGAACGCCGGAGCAACTTACCAGAGGGCCATGGTCACGTTATTCCACGACATGATGCATAAGGAAGTCGAGGTCTACGTCGACGACATGATTGCCAAGTCCAAAGAAGGAGAGGACCACCTCGTTAATCTGAAGCGTCTCTTCGATCGTTTAAAGGAGTACAAGCTTCGGCTTAATCCGGCGAAATGCACGTTCGGCGCTCGATCGGGGAAATTACTAGGATTCGTGGTCAGCGAGCGCGACATCGAAGTAGATCCCGATAAAGTCAAGGCGATCAAGGAGCTTCCTCCGCCATCTTCGGTCCGCGAAGTACGAGGCTTCTTGGGGCGGCTGAATTACATCGCGCGATTCATTGCAAATCTGACAAACAAATGCCAACCACTCTTTCGCTTGCTCCGCAAGAACGCTGCGATTAAATGGGACGAAGAATGTCAGAAGGCCTTCGACACCATCAAGGCGTACCTGGTCCAATCGTCGGTATTGGTCCCGCCTACACCGGGCCGTCCCCTCGTACTTTACCTAACTATACGCCGCCAATCATTAGGATGCTTGCTGGGGCAGGAGGAAGAGTCCACACACACGGAGCGCGCGATCTACTATCTGAGCAAAAAGTTCACCGATGGGGAGTCCAATTATCCGGAAATCGAGAAGATGTGTCGTGCTTTGGTGTGGGTCATGCAAAGGCTCCGACAATACACGCTCTATCACATAGTCCGCTTGCTATCAAAGGCAGACCCCTTGAAGTATCTACTCGACAGCCCCTCCTCCAAGCGGAACCTCGCCAAATGGCGTTGTCAATTAACAGAATACGATATCGTGTACGTGTCCCGCACATCGGTCAAGGGGCAAGCGATCGCGGATCATTTGGCAGAATTCCCAATTGAAGAGCACACATCGATTAATCCCGACTTCCCAGATGAAGGGATTCTCCAAGTAGACCACGAGGGAGAGAAATCGGGGTGGAAGATGTACTTCGACGGCGCCGTCAATTCTACGGGATCAGGTATTGGCGCAGTGCTAATATCCCTGGACGGACACTATTACCCGGTAGCGGCAAAGATCGGTTTCCCGTGCACCAATAATGTGGCTGAGTACGAAGCATGTATTCTCGGCCTACAAGCGGCGATTGATTTCAAGGTAAAAGAGCTCGAAGTGTTCGGTGATTCTATGCTCACTATCTTCCGGACATTGGGGCAATGGAAGACAAAGGACGCAAAGCTAGTGCCATATCACGAGTACCTCGAGAAGTTAACCGAGAATTTCGAGGACATCTCGTTCACCTATACCCCGCGCATGACAAATCAATTCGTGGACGCGCCCCCAACGCTCGCCTCCATGGTAAGCATCACGAAGGAAAACCTTATCGAGCCCCTCGAGATTGAGATAGCCGAAGGACCGGCACACTGCAACTCAATTGAGGCATCCGAGGCAAAGCCGTGGTACGAAGACATCAAGAACCTTCTACGAACTGGTCAATACCCCCCATTCGCCGACCGCCGCGATCGGAAGACTCTCAGGCGCCTCGCGATACATTACTTTTTGAGCGGCGAGATACTCTACCGCCGCTCCTTCGACTCCACACTCCTCCGGTGCATCGATGAACACGAGTCGCGACGTCTCATGGAGGAAGTGCATGGGGGAAACTGTGGACCCCATATGAATGGTCTCATGCTCGCTAAGAAGATCATGCGCCTGGGTTATTATTGGTCCACCATGGAGACTGATTGTGTGAAGCATGTCTGGCATTGTCACCGATGTCAGGTTTACGCCGATCAGATCAAAGCGCCGCCCAACGAACTGCGCCCCATGACGGCACCATGGCCTTTTTCAATGTGGGGGATGGATGTGATTGGCCAGATCAACCCCAAAGCGTCTAACGGACATATGTTCATTTTGGTGGTGATCGACTACTTCACCAAGTGGATCGAAGCCGTCACTCTTGCGTCAGTCACCGCGAAAGCCGTGGCCCGTTTTCTCAGACGTGACGTCATTGCCCGGTACGGGGTCCCTGCGACAATCATCACAAACAACGCCAAGAACCTGAACAACAAGGTCATCGACAAGCTCTGTGCACAATTCAAGATCCGACACTGCAACTCCACCCCGTACCGTCCCCAAATGAACGGTGCGGTGGAAGCGGCGAATAAGAACATTAAAAAGATCATCAAAAAAATGACGGTGAACTACAAGGATTGGCACGAGATGCTCCCCTATGCACTCTTGGCGTACCGTACATCCATACGGACCTCGACCGAGGCAACCCCGTACTCACTAGTCTACGGCATGGAGGCTGTCCTCCCAATTGAAGTGGAGATCCCTTCCATGAGGATTCTCGCCGAGGCCGAACTGGAAGAGGCAGAATGGGCGAAGCAGCGATACGAACAGTTGAATTTCATCGATGAAAAGAAGCTGAAAGCACTATGCCACGGATAGTGCTACCAACAAAGAATGGCTCGAGCCTTCAACACAAGAGTCCGCCACAGCGATTTCAACCCCGGCGACCTCGTTTTGAGGAAAGTCCTTCACGTCACGCCGGACTCTCGAGGGAAGTTCTCGTACAAATACGACGGCCCCTTCGTCGTCAAAGAGGTTTTCTCCGGTGGAGCAGTCGTTTTGAGCGACATGGACGGCACTGAAAACGCCCTTCCCGTCAACGCCGACGCCATTAAGAAGTATTATCCGTGAGCATTCGTATATTCTTTATTCTCCGGGCTCCGTGCCCCTTTCATTGTAAGACATTTCCATTTCCGTGGACGAGCTTCAATTCCCACAATCTGTCCAATACTAAGCTTTCTTGAGAGAAAAAATAAATTTTCCCGCTAGGTCGAAAACCTCTTCGAGGCGGCCTAGGCAAAAGCTAGGGAACGAGTGGCACGACTTAAAATCCCGCAAAGGGGGGGTCGCGGCAAAAGGTGAGCATTCGTGTGGGAAAAATCAAATAAAATGCCCCGCTAGGCTATTGCGCATCCCGCGGCCTAGGCAAAAGTTAGGGGACAATGTCGGCTCGACCACGAAAGAAAAGCGACACTTTCCCTGTGAAGCTACACCGAGTAGTGGTTCGGCACTCTCTGACGCAAACAAACTCTCTTCGACTCTCCAGGCTCGAGACCCGCTTCGAAATAGGGTCGAACCAGCGTATCCTTGACTTGGAGGATCCCATAAGATCCCTCCTTTTACCTTTGCGCACATACTCCACGGGCTATCCGTTTCAAAAAAACAAAGAAAAAAAAAGAAGCCATTCTTCGATAGGGACACGACCACCCTGCAATGGTCACCGACATCAAATCCCCGACACGTCTTTACATAGATTCCTCTTACATATACCCCGTTTCGCCGATTTAGTGCAACTGACATCCTTTGTAGGTTTCCCTGCCCCCATGCACAGGTGCGATTGGGAATTCCAAGGGGGATCTCCTTCTGGACGAATGCACGATTGGCTTGCGCGACAGATCGGGGTTTCGAACCAAACGGAGGGCATGACAAAGAATCCACTTGGCTCTAGCTCGAGGGAACGACAAATAACAAGCTCAACTCGGGGCGGGACAATTTGCCTCTGCCAATAACCCTGACACACCACCTAACGCAGATCCCCGCCTCTGCTCCCCCTTTGCACATTGTCAACTTACCGTTTTCCACAGGCTTCGGCCTAGTAATTTTACTGCTTTCCACGGGCTTCGCCCTAGTAACTTTATTGCTTTCCGGACTCCGCGTCCATGGACTTCGCGTCCATTTTACCGTTTTCCACGGGTTTCGGCCCAGTAACTTTACTGCTTTCCACGGGCTTCGGCCTAGTAACTTTACTGCTTTCCATGGGCTTCGGCCTAGTAACTTTATTGCTTTCCGGACTCCGCGTCCATGGACTTCGCGTCCATTTTACCGTTTTCCACGGGCTTCGGCTAGTAACTTTACTGCTTTCCACGGGTTTTGGCCTAGTAACTTTACTGCTTTCCACGGGCTTTGGCTTAGTAACTTTATTGCTTTCCGGACTCCGCGTCCATGGACTTCGCGTCCACTTTACCGTTTTCCACGGGCTTCGGCCTAGTAACTTTACTGCTTTCCACGGGCTTCGGCCTAGTAACTTTACTGCTTTCCACGGGCTTTGGCCTAATAACTTTATTGCTTTCCGGACTCCGCGTCCATGGACTTCGCGTCCACTTTACCGTTTTCCACGGGCTTCGGACTAGTAACTTTATTGCTTTCCACGGGCCTCGGCCTAGTAACTTTATTGCTTTCCGGACTCCGCAACCATGGACTTCGCGTCCACTTTACCATTTTCCACAGGCTTCGGCCCAGTAACTTTACCGTTTTCCACGGGCTTCGGCCTAGTAACTTTACTACTTTCCACGGGCTTCGGCCTAGTAATTTTATTGCTTTCCGGACTCCGCGTCCATGGACTTCGCGTCCACTTTATCGTTTTCCACGGGCTTCGGCCTAGTAACTTTACCGTTTTCCATGGGCTTCGGCCTAGTAACTTTACTGCTTTCCACGGGCTTCGGCCTAGTAACTTTATTGCTTTCCGGACTTCGCGTCCACTTTACCGTTTTCCACGGGTTTCGGCCTAGTAACTTTACTGCTTTCCACGGGCTTCGGCCTAGTAACTTTACTGCTTTCCACGGGCTTCGACCTAGTAACTTTATTGCTTTCCGGACTCCGCGTCCACTTTACCGTTTTCCACGGGCTTCGGACTAGTAACTTTACTGCTTTCCACGGGCCTCGGCCTAGTAACTTTATTGCTTTCCGGACTCCGCGTCCATGGACTTCGCGTCCACTTTACCGTTTTCCACAGGCTTCGGCCTAGTAACTTTACCGTTTTCCACGGGCTTCGGCCTAGTAACTTTACTGCTTTCCACGGGCTTCGGCCTAGTAATTTTATTGCTTTCCGGACTCTGCGTCCATGGACTTCGCGTCCACTTTACCGTTTTCCACGGGCTTCGGCCTAGCAACTTTACCGTTTTCCATGGGCTTCGGCCTAGTAACTTTACTGCTTTCCACGGGCTTCGGCCTAGTAACTTTATTGCTTTCCGGACTTCGCGTCCACTTTACCGTTTTCCACGGGCTTCGGTCTAGTAACTTTACTGCTTTCCACGGGCTTCGGCCTAGTAACTTTATTGATTTCTGGACTTCGCGTCCGTCCACTTTACCGCTTTCTACAGGCTTCGGCCTAGTAACTTTACTGCTTTCAGGACTTCACGTCTACATTTACTGCTTTTCGGATTTCGCGTCCATTTTACTGCTTTCTGTAGGCTTCGGCCCTTCACCTACCACTTCACATTCCCTAAACTTCGCTCACGCTACTATCTCATGACAGGGGGGAGCTACCGTGGAGAACGACGATAGAAGCGGCCGCCGGGACCAAAAAGGGTGCCTCTCATGGTCTTTGGCTACATCCTCTAACCGAGCATGCAACCAAAGAGGGACAAGCTGTCAGCACCCCATTTTGGCCCACCGGCTTCCAACACGAGAATCCCCAACCGAAGCTCGGGACACTATTCGTGACCCGACGATCAGAGGCAAATAGGCGGACACGGGGTCATGAGCAGCGGGAGAGGAGCACGATCCACTGAGAAAGGCGGAAGAGAGCAGTCAGAAGAACAGACGAACGAGGAATCCCGAAAACGACGGAGCTGGCACTGTGGCACTATTCATCACCGAGCCACCGAAACACCGAAAGGTGCCCAATATGGGGTTTCAAAAATCCCCCTCAGTGCCAAAGTGACCGACGAGACGTCCGGGCGCATTTCCGGGGCACCCTGCTTAAGTCGGGACACCCCGACCCCCCACGGACGCCTTTTTTGACAAAGCTCCCGGGGTTCGCTCCATTGACAAGCAAACGGCCCCTCAAAGCGAGCCTACAGGCACCCAGGGACCATCAAAGTCGGGGAACAAGCTTCAGATGACCTTCCGGAACCCGACTCGGCTTCCCGAGGGACGTTTCAATGGTCATGAACGTCTCCCGACGAGCCTTCGGGGCACGTCCACGAAGAACAGAGGTCACAATGGTCCCCGAGCACCTCACAACGAGCCCCGAACACATCAAGACATTCAGGGAACACTGAGAAAATCCCGGTCACAAGTCCCTAGGCCTTCCCGGGCCAACGGTCCCCGGCCGAGGGCGACGGGCCAACGATCCCTCACGGGGCAAAAGGATAGACAAAATGAGTGTGCATCCTAACAAAGAGCAATCGGGGACCGGGGGATGCTAAACTCCGCTCCGAACGTCCAAACAGGGCGAAACCGACTCTCGAGGCGCCGAGTCGCCCGAACGTTCGTCCACACGACGTATGGCAATATTAGGCTCGTTCAAATCCTCGTCATTCAAGCATCCCAAATCTTCAAATTAATTGGACATCGGAGGTCGGATGCGAGCTCAATCAAGTTTCAAGCATTTTCCGGCTTTTCTCTCAATCGAACGGGACCCACAACTCAGCCAAGCCAAGTCGCCAAGCCGCGGCTCAACCCCAAGCCACGGCTCAACCCTTCAAGGTCGGCTCAGCCGCAATTAGCCGCGGCTCAACCCCATGGCCGGTGGCTCCAAGCACTCCCCACCACACAATTCAAATTTCCCTCACTTCTTTCACTTCCTCTTACACATCCATCACACCCATCACCTTGCCTTTGCTTTCCCCACACTCTACATGACACTTTCCCTCCCCTAATCCTTTGATATTTTCGGCAGCCCTAGTTTAAGGCCCTAAGCCGTGATTTACTTTCCCTAATTGCCTCGTTAGAGCCCCCTATAAAGCCCCATTCATCATTAACCTTAATCACTTCTTCATTCTCACTCTCTCTCAAGCCAATCTCTCTCAAGAATCCTCTCAAACTCCAGCCCACTCCCACAGCTCGTGCGACCCCTTGCCAAGGCCAAAACCGGCCGAAACCGCCGGTAAACCACCCGGTATTCCGGTAACCACCCGATCCGACTTAAGCCAAAAATCACCAAAGTCCCGAGCCCACATATTTTCCACCCCCTAAGTCCATTTCCGGGCTTAGATTTTCGATTTGAAGCTTCCTACATCACGTTCCAGCCGTGAAGAGAGTTGGGTCCCGAGACCCCTTAGCCGTGCGCACCGGATCTCATCCACGTGCCATTTTCTCCCACGACTTCGGCGAGTCGTGCCATCACGTTCAAAGGGTTCCTCACCACCCTCCCCCTCCCCCGTGAAGAGGTGGTCACGGTCCGAGGGCCGATCAACCGTGCACAACCATCGTTCACCCGTTTCCCTCTTACCGGGTTTCTCTCATTTTACCGAGTTTTCTCTCACATTTTCGGGTTTGTTCAGGCCTTGGCACGCTCGGGTCTGCCCATGGTCATCTAGATCCGTCTCTTAGGAGTTCAACGAGCCCAACCTTGCACCGTGCCGTGACCGGAGCGAGCGTGCCGACTCCGTTTCACCCGACTTGCCACGACTGTCTTCCACCCGGGTCACCCACCCGTAGCTTCAAGTCGAGTCTAGCGACTCCCACGACCACGTCCCCGACTCTTCTCCTCGTACACCGAGGCTAGGTAACATTTCTTTACAACTTAAAGGAGCGAGGATCTTTGATATTCGTCCACATGAAGCGTTAATATTGGTTTAAAGAAGTCGGATGTATGAAAGCTTGCACTTTCCTTCCGGATCTATGTTTCCCATGCATTTCCATGCATCATGCGTCCATTATGCCCCTATACATGACCATGCCGTGTCTATATGATGTTCAAGCTCGCGTGCCATGACGGGAAATGGTTCGGATCCGGATGGAAGAGGTTCCCTTGGCCACAGGTTGAGCCACGGGACTCACGGCCGAGTCTCTAGGGAGAGACCCGTGAGCTCCCTTGGCCCATCGGAGGCTAGGTTGGTCTCCTCCTTCCCGAAAAGGGTTGGTTCCCGTGTGTTTTATCGTTAGTCATAGCTAACGCGATAGCATGACGGGAAAAGGGTTGAATCGGGGCCGGAGAAGTCTTCCCGACTCGCGCGAGCCATGGAAGTTCACGGCCTTCCTTGGAGGAATAGGGCCGAGAGCTTCCTTGGACCACACGAGTCTGGGAGGCTTTCTTCCGCCTCGAGACGGGTCGGTTCTCGTGTTTTATTTATTTCGTTATTATTTGAGTCAAGATCGTCTTGTTATTTCCATTTAAATATCTCGATTTATGCACTTTGTGTGATTCCATACAATTATGGTCGTGGCGGTATCGGGATGGCTAGAACATGTGTTATTATCGTGATTAACGTATTGTGTATGCAAGAAACGGTCCGGAACGGCGCGGGAGATCGCTCAAAAATTCGAGAAGAGTCAAGGGTCACTCGGCTCCTTCCTTTGGGAAGTGGCCGAGAGTCCCCCGACTCCTCCCGAATTTAAGCCGACCTCCCTAGTCGTTTCGGATCGCTCCTTGGAATTGGATATCTTAATGTTCGGGTCTTGTTGTTAGCTATGTGGTAGATACGTGATTGACGCGTTGGTTTTGGATGATTACCCACCGAATCCGATGCCCATAATGTCGGGCCACCACCACCGAATAATTTCACAAACGGGAAAACGAGGCGCGTTATTCGGTTAATTAAGTTATTCAGACTAAATAATTGGGTAGATTGGTTATTAATTTGTAAACGCATCGATGGTTCATGGAACGACGGAAATGCCCTTTTCCTTTAAAAACCCACAATTTCGAAACACCGAAACGTGCAACACGAATAGAACCGACGTCTAGCGAACACTCGCGTGCTACGACTTGAGTCCGGGCTCGATTTGAGGCGGCTTGAGTCGAGACACGCGAGTCTTCCTTAGACTCCTTCGTGTCGCACGATCTTCAATTTACATACGAACATCACTATTTTATCGTCCAAGGGCATAACCGTCATTCCGTGATTCACCGATACCCTAGGCACAAGAGAGTCGGAAACACCTCGATCTATGGACGAAAAAGGGCTACCCGTTCGGGTGCGAGTCTCATTTGCACGACCCATTCCGTCCACTTTCGGTGTTTCTATCTCCCTATTGTAGATTCGTTGGGGAGTATTTTATTTCAGTTACAAAATACAAAGAATCGGACTAATCATACATCCGGCCTAATCAAACACTAGGTAGTGGATAGGCGGAATGATAGATTCCAATCTAGAGTCAAAACACGAGTTTGGCTAATTCGGTGGAACCGCAGTGACACTTAACTGAATAAGAGTCATAAAACAAACACACACATGTAATTGGCTTAGAACCTTATCCTAGTCCGCCCTCTATGTTTGCCTAGGTTAGATGCATTGTTTGCCAATCAACCACGGGTAATAACTGATTAAATCACGTACATTCGACTTAATACACCACTTGTCTGTATTCACCGACAATTGTCAGTTGTTGTCTGTATTGTGTCAGTTTTATCGGTTTTCTTCTGTTTTGTCTTTGCATATGATGATTTATCGCGATTCGGGCCCGAGCCCATAGGTTACGTGTTACACGGGGTCCAATGCCCCAAACCACCGAACACGAGGTCCAACGCCTCCTAATTCACCGAGCGCGTGCAACCCGAGTGCAGATGGGATCTAGCCTCGATTCACCGTTACACTCCGAACACGGCCTATGTGGAAGGCAATTTGGATTGGGCGTGTAAAACGGATCTAGATATCACTCGGGAGCTCGATCGGCCCAACGGTTACTGTGGGAATCAACCGATTCTCCTGCAAACCTTGGATCGATCGGACCCGACCCCCGGCTCCTTGAGCCCACATTACCTTAATTCATTTATCGGTTATTCAAAATACACGGTGAGCCAGAGCGGAATAGTGGCCCAATGCAAACCGATCGGGATCCATTTACTTATTCGGATATACTTTGTAATTGTTCGAGAGAACATTGTGAGGATTCTATTTGTATGTTCATTCATCTCCTTGTAAGGATCCTCGATCGGTGAGCGAGAGGTCCGAGTGTTGGATCGGTTAAGTTGGTCTATTGCCACCAAAGGGTGAGTAAGCTTGGATACTCGTGGTTTCGGTTCACGCAGGGAATCAACCATCACGGTTCAATGAATTGTAATGCTAAGATAGTGAACCGACTCCTCAATGCACAAGCCTACTCATCTTTCGGACTCTTGGCCCAACTTGATCAATTCATCGAATTTACAGTGTCAAAACGGGCGAGTTGAGCACAACTCTAAATCATGCGGTAAATAAACAAAAATGGCAAGCCTAGCAAGCTAGAGTACCGAAAGGGCGTGCGGGATATAGGCCCGCATGCAATAGAACCCCCGAATTCGGAATTTTCGGTTCCGTACGATCATTGTCTTAGCATTTAGGTGTACCCCGTACCCCTAGACCCGGGCGACTCAACGGCCCTCGACCTACGGGTCGTAAATAGTAAGTGGCGACTCCTTCTCACGCGCATCCGTCGTGCACCCCCACGGGAAGGTGGATACTCCCAAGCCACGTTTGCTTAGGCGCGCACATGCGTGCCCCGACGAGATTAAATTCGGGTGCGCACAACCCCGTGTCCGCCTATTTGCCTCTGATTGCGGGGTGATGAATAGTGCCCCGGGCTTCGGTAGGGAATCCTCGTGTGGGAAGCCGGTGGGCCAAAATGGGGTGCTGACAGGCTTCATTCCACATCTCAATTGGACATCTTCTCTCTGTGATTGCAGGAGGTGCCCAAAGCTCTGCTTCCCCTCGCGAACCGCCCCGTTCTCTTCGACATCGCGGATCTCTTGGACCAGAGCAACCTCAAGGGCCTCATCGTTGTGCTTTCGGTTTCGGCCTTTCGAGGGATTTCCTTTGAAAATTAGAACCCATTCAACCGGTCGGTTCAAATGGGTTCGATGTTTTTGTCTAAAAACCGTCGAACCGTTCGGTCCGATCCGGCTCTGATAACATTGGTTTTTTGTCATATTTTTCATTTTTTCGTAAATTATTTTAATTTTTGAATTTTTTGTCATATTTATCTTTTTTTAGTAAATGAAATATGTAACCGAAAAATAGTTAATATAGCAATGCCATTTCATCAAATAGACTATATCTAATGACATGATAAATCTGATAGGCAAACAAAAGTCGTGCTTTTATATATAGATTGAGAAACTATGAAAATTCATGATTTTTCTTGCCATTTCCTCAAGGAATTTGCATGTGTTGATTGTGAAAGATTTACCATCGGAGAAGCAAATCATGGAGATGCCAGAGGAAGTGAAGCCCCTACTTACTGAATTTGAAGAGATCACCCTTAATAACACAGCGAGGATTGGTAGAACTCAGCCCGAACACGTCGAGACCAAGCAAAAGAAGGATAGAACAAACACTAAGCAGAGCTCAGCAATATGAAAAGGAAATAGAAATTAATTCATTACCTTAAATTTGTCCAACCCCCATACATATATGCTTATAACTACCCAACTCCAGCACAATAAGTCAAACAAGCAATAAATGTCCCATACAATACCAAAGTACCAATGGGGACTCTAAAACACACTAAAGAATAACTTCTGACAACTAGACTCAATTAACTAAGCCTTGAAAACATTCTCAAGGCATTATTTGAATAAAATGACTCAACCACTTGACATTTATGAGGGCTCCTTCAGTTTGGACGAATTTTAGCTGGAGTTGTCATTGGCCTTCGATGATGGGCTTGAGCTTGATTTCTCACTTCTTGGACTTCCCTTGACCTTGGACAAATTCCCCTTCTCATTGGACTTCTTCCCGGGCTTATAAAGCTTGGGCTTGACGCCATCGAACTTCTCCATAAATTCAACCCCTAGGGCCTCCACATCAATCTCCCCCACTTGAGAAAAGCTCGACCTTGAGCTTGGTAGCTCCGGATACAATGGCTCCTGTGAATCAAAATATGGGAAAATATCCGCAACATTAAAAGTGCAGGAAATGTTCATGGACGCTGGAAGGTCGATGACGTAGGCATTATCATTGATTTTCTTCAGCACCTTATAAGGACCATACTTCTTCGGGTTGAGCTTGTTGTAGTTCCCAACCGGTAACCTTTCCTTCCGAAGAAACACCATAACTATATCACCCTCCGAAAAGAGCTTTTCCCGTCGATGCTGATCTACCACCTTCTTATACTTTGCATTAGTTTCCTTGAGCTTCTCCTTAACTTTCACCCTTGTTTCTTGGATGTGCTCGGCAAGTGACTCAGCTGCAGCACTAGAATGGGCTCCCCTTTTGGTAGACAATAGAAAATGGGGACCTTCCCATTGCGCTATGGACAGCGCTGTTATAAGCAAACTCGGCTTGCGAGATAACAAAGTCCCACTGTTTTGGCTTGTCTCCACAAATGCACCTAATCATGTTACCCAAGGTCTGATTCATGGACTCAGTTTGGCCGTCCATTTGAGGATGGGTGGTGTTGCTGAACTTGAGAGTCGCGTTGAACATACGCCACAGAGTAAGCCAAAAGTGACTAAGAAACCGCGAATCTCGATCTGACACAATAGACTTAGGCACGTCGTGCAAGCGAACTACCTCCTTGAAGAACAACTAGGCCATACTCGATGCATCGGTAGTCTTGCGGCATGGGATGAAATGCACCATCTTGGAAAACCTATCCACCACAACGAAAATAGAGTCCATACCTCACTGAGTTCGAGGAAGACCCAACACGAAATCCACGGACAAGTCCTCCCAAGCATCCTCGGGAACAAGCAGCGGCATATACAACCCGGTATTTTGCGAATGCCCCTTGAAAATATGGAAATCACCGGCTGCTTCGTGCCTTTCAAGCTTGGACCATGTGGCAGCGAAGTCCTCATCTTGCGCATATTCGCCCTTTAACTCTTCGAACCCAACCAACTCAGCCCGCATTTCGACCAGAAGAGCAGCCCGGCGGCTTAATGCATCAGCCACTCGATTGTTTACTCCCGACTTATGCACCAACTTGAATGGAAACTTCTAGATGAAAGCCGACCAGCAAGCATGCATGTCACTAGTCAACCTCTTTTGGGTGCTCAAGTATTTCAAGACCTGATGATTGGAGTATAATATGAACTCCTTCCCAATAAGATAGTGCTCGCAATACTTCAAAGATCGGAAGACCGCGTAAAACTTATCATAAGTTGACCACTTCCGGCGAGCATCATTCAGTTTCTCACTAAAGAAGGCCATGGGTCTCTTTTCTTGCAAAAGTACAGCCCCAACGCCTACACCACTAGCATCGCACTCAACTTCAAATAACTTATCAAAACTTGGCAAAGCAAGCACGAGAGCTGAACATAACTTCTCCTTAATCAATTCAAAGCTCTACTCAGCTTCCTTTCCCCAATGAAACCTACCCTTCTTCAAACATTCAGTAATTGGGGACATAATAGAGCTGAAATCACGAATAAATCGCCTATAAAATGTAGCCAAGCCATGGAAACTCCGAACCTCCCCTACTGACTTCGGCGTAGGCCAATCACGAATCGCCCAAACCTTCTCCTCATCTACCCGAATACCATGAGCACTCATAATATATCCGAGGAACAACAACTCAGATTTCATGAAACTACACTTCTTCATGTTCACATAAAGCTTGTTCTCACGCAACACAAGCAAAACCTCATGTAAGTGCTCTAAATGCTCGTCAGCTGATTTGCTATATATTAAGCTATCATCAAAGTATACCATCACAAAACGCCCAATCAAAGACTTGAGTACTTGATTCATAAGCCTCATGAAAGTGCTCAGGGCGTTGGAAAGGTCGAATGGCATGACAAGCCACTCATAGAGGCCATCCCTTGTTTTGAACGCGATTTTCCATTCATCTCCTGGTCGAATACGAATCTGGTGGTACCCACTCCGCAAGTCGATCTTTAAAAACACCGCTGACCCATGGAGCTGATTCAGCATATCATCGAGCTGAGGAATATGAAACTTGTAGCCCATCGTGATTTTGTTGATTGCACGGCTGTACGGATCCGAATGTGGACTCTCGTCGGGGCCCGCATGCGCACTTTTGAATCGCGCGGCTTGGGAGTGTCCACCTTCCCGTGGGGACGCATGACGGACACGCGTGAGAGAAGGAGTCGCCACTTATCATTTTACGACCCCAAGGTCAAGGGCGGATAAGTTACCCGGGTCTAGGGGTATGGAACACCTAGTTTGTCGTTAAGGCATTGATCTGTGCGGAACCGAAAAATCCGTGTTCGGGGGTTCATGTTACGTGCGGGCCTATATCTCGCACGCCCTTTCGGTACTCTAGTTTGCTAGGCTTGCATGTTTTATTATTTACCGCATGAATTAAGCTGCACTCGGCTCGCACGTTTTGACACCGGAGATTCGATGAATTAAACGATGTCGGTGGAGAAGCCGAGAGAGAAGTAAACTCGTGTGTCGGGGAATTGGTTCACAATCTTACGTTACAGTTTATCGAACCATGGAGGTTGAATCCCTGCGTGAACCAGAACCGCGAGTTCTTGGATTTATTTTCCTTTGGGCAAGCATTAAACCGATTCGATTAATTCTACTCTCGGACCGTTCGCTTACCGACTGGAATTCTTACAGAATGAATGTACAAAATAAAAGTCCTTACAATGCTCTCGAAAACAATAAATACAAATTGCATAATGGCCGAATTCCAGTCGACTCGCTTTCGGTTATTATTCCGCTCTAACTCACCGTGAGTTTAGGGAAAAGACCGAAGAACTGAAATTCAATGCACGCTCTCACTGAATAGGGCGTTGGACCCTGTGAGTGTTGATTAGGGCGTTGGACCCTGTGATCGATGATTAGGACGTTGAACCCTAATATTATTCGGCCTAAGGATCAGGCTCGACCCGCATGGCAAACAGGTACGGAAAGATAACACGCAACATGTTAATAACAGACAAGATGTTTGTTATTATCGTGTTTACGTGAATTAACAGATTATTAACCCAGACATGTTTTTGCAAGCAAATGCCATATGCTAAGCAAAACACGTGCCAATGTTTTAGCATTCGGCTTTTGATTTGAGAACCTGACATATCGGGTGTCCGTAGTCAAGTTTCGTGTGTGTGGATTATTTTTACAGTGATTCGGTGTTGTGACACTGAATTACCACTGGATTAACCCAACTCGTGTTTTGACTCTAAATTTAGAACCTAGAGTTCCGCCTAGCCATTTTCTAGCGTTTGGTTAGATCGAGTGAAATGATTAGTCAGGTAATTGTATTTTTGATACAGAATACCCGACTAGCACCCTAAACAAAGCTAAGATGACGCCAAATCACAAAATGATGTTCTTGCCCTTGATTTGAAAATTTGTTTTCAGAAAAGGAGAACAACACAATACGGATTTGAAAGTGTGAGGATTTTGAAAAGGGCATTAACACCGTTTTTTAATTCGTCGACGCGAGTTACAAATTAATGTCCAATTCGTGCAAAGTTGTTTAAATTGAATGAATTAACCGTGTGAGCATCCCGATTAACCCGTTCGTGGAATTAATGCTTAAGGTTATTGCTGAATGCATTAATTATGAAAACGATTCGTGATTCGACGACCAAAACGAATCCGTAATGATCAAGAATAATCCGGTTGAATAACCGACAATATCCTTATAACCGAATGGATCCGAATGAGTCCTCGATACATAAATCCATGCATATTTGTTTTAAAAAAGGTTTTAAACGATGCTTTAACATGGGCATCGTGGAGATATCGAAATTACAAATTCACACAATCTGAGAAACGAATTGAACTCGAGTTAAGGAAATCATTCTTGATCCATGAAAGGCCGAGAAACCCTCGGCTTCACCTTTTCAAAGATGGCTGAAAGCTCTCATGGCTCAATTCGAGTCACAAATGATTTCCTTGCCTCGGTTTAATTGATTTTCGCATGCTCAAGCATCAACCATGATGAATAACACGTTTTTAACAAAAGCCGGTATTATCATGATTTTATTAACTCATTTAAACATGCAAACATTCACAAACATGTTATTTAAAGAATAGATAAAATAATACCGGCTTCATGCATGTGAGAACAACAAAGTAAACTCGGAAACTAACTTGGATCGGCTAAGGAGACCAATCTTAACCCGAAAAGAGCAACTTAAGTCTCGGCCATCTCGTTTAGAGACTTTGCCGAGAGCTTGCTTGCCATTTCCGGGTCCGGATGGTCTTCCGTATGACGATCCCAACCTTTTTATGACATGCTAGCAAGTTATGAGGTAATAAACATGCATAATATAACATAAAAATGCATAAAACTTAAATATTGCAAGTTAAACATGGATAAAACGCCCTAATACTCCATAGCCATGTAAAAATATGAAAAGCCCTAACTCCTCTAAGTCGAGAATATTTTACCTAGCCTCGGGATACGAGGAAAGAGTCGGGGAAGTGTTCGAGAGTCGGGTGACTCAGTTGAACACTTGAATGAACGTTCGGGACACGGGAGGGCTTGGAACGCACGGCTAAGCGCGCGGTGGTGGTGTTTGGCGCGCGGGCAGGCGCTGGGTGCTTGGACGCGCGGGGACGAACCCGCGGATGCGTGGTGACGAGCGCGTGGATGCGCGGGCAGACGTTCGGTGCGTCACGGGTGCATGCGTGCATGCATGCACGCGGAAGAACGTGCGGGACGTTCGGCAGGCGCACGGGCGCGCGCGGTGACTGGAGCAGGACCTTCCGCGCGGTGACTGACGCTGCACGGGCGCGCGCACGGGCACACGCACGCTGATGGACGCTCGGCTGAGCGCGCGGGCGGGTGACGGGTGCACTGTTCACCCGAGAGTGACGGTTTCGCCCGAAATGCACTAATTGACCTGAAACAATAATTTAAAGACTTCAAATGGAAAAGCCAACTTCACCAATGAACTCCATGGGTCCAAAATGAGTGGGATATGGAGTTTGGAAATTTTTGAAGTTAAGTCGGGATGATGAACACCTGCTTCCGACTTAAGAACTTCGGGTTTTGTTCGATGTTTTCTTTTCTATTTTTTCGAAGATGAAGCTTGCTGGTTCTTGGCTGCTATTAGCTATGGAGTTTGAGAGGATTTTTAGAGGGAAAAAGCTAGTGAGAAGTGTGCAAGAGGAGAAGTGATTAAGTTAATCACTTTTGGGCAATTTATAGTTAAAACTAATGGGCAATTAAGCAAAGCAAAGCATCATTAGTGGGACCATTAGCAAATTTCGGCCACCCTAATGAGGATGAGGATGAATGTGGACCAAGTGTTCTTGATCTGGAAGAGCCAAGAGCATTAATGGAGATGGAGTTGATGGCTTGAGTGTTGTCTTCAACTTCCCAAGATATTTTGGGCTAGGTGAGTGCAAGAGAAGAGGAGGAAGAGGCTGAAGTTTTCGGGGCAAGGGGCCGCTGCCCTTGGGCAGCCCGTGGGTGCCACGGCCCATGAGGAGAAACTGGGAGAAAGCTCGAGTCTCGATTGGTCGCGCATTTGAAGTCCGTGGTACGAATTGAACGTCGAATTGTCGATATGCGCGAAAAAACGGTTTTAACGAGCCTAAGATTGGCATTTTTCATGGAGAAATGTACCGGAAGCGTACGAGGCTCGGAAGCCGGTTTTGCTCATTACAGGTGACCAAAGCGAACTTGTCCGCTTCTGACAGCATATCTTGTGTCTGCATCTCACGTTGGTCATTCTGACATAAATTGTCAGACAACGTGAACAATTGTCCCTTAAGCCGGTAATGCTAACGTGGGGCCGGAGATGTCATAGGAGGCCGAAACTGAATTTCTCAGAATGATTTCTGAGTTGCTTGGGCACTCCGGAGATTACTGTAATCTCTGTTTGTCGAGATCAGACCTCCAAGGACTTGAAAAATGTATCTCAGACCTCTAAAGCACTGCTCGGGAGGTCTAGATCACGACGATTCCACGTTGAGCCTTGAGAAGGCTAGCATGGTGTAGGGTAGACACCCGGCGTCAAGTTTCCGTAAAAAGGGCCTCCGGATATGCATTTCCACCGAAAATGGCCATTTCCGCTCCATGGAGGTTACTCGGGAAACTGAAAAGGATTTTGCCGTCTGTTTTGCCCAATTGTGAATGTCCGCTAGAGTTTTCAGGGCAATGCGGTATGAACTTCGTTTGCCGCAATTCCATCAGACCAGTCTCCGGCTATACTCTTCCGAAGAGGGGTATGCTTGTTTTGCCGCTCGGAAGTCATTTGAAGTGACTGTGTGACTTCCAAGAGACAATCTGAAGCATTGTTCATGCTCTGTGTGCTGGTGGAGCATGGCCGAATATGACATTTGGAATTAACCTTTCTCCAGGAAACCGGCATTTTTGGACTTCCACTGAAAAGTTGTCTGTATATAGAAAGTTGTTCTGTATAAAGTAGATGATTTGAAAAATGCCTTTGGGGACACTTTTCATCTGTTTGGCATTGAAGTGGATTTTTGAAGTCCAATATTGGTTATCTTCCGACGATCGAGCGAACTATCGGAAAATAGTATTGTCCGTGTGATTTACTGAAAATGCCGGTTTTGTACATTGTTGAGCTCTCTGGTTGCCGTTTGGTGACCCCTAGAGCCCTTCTGTCAGGTGTATGTGTCATTTGCCTGATTTTGCCGACTTGAGGATGAATAGTGATTTTTCGCTCTGTTGAGCCGTTTTTCTGCACTCTGCTCAAGTCATAGCTTGTATGCTGTCAATGAGCTTCATTTGCTGGATGGACCAAAATGGGGTGTTGACAGCTTGCCCCTCTTTGGCTGGATGCTCGGATAGAGGATTCAGCCAAAGACATAAAGAAGAACCCCGTTTTGGTCGGAGTGATTCGCTTTGCCATCTCCCTTGACAATCTTTTCATCCCTCTTTGGATATGAAGGGAATTGTGTACCTAATGTGAAGAAGGAAGAAATAAAATAAGGTTTGGACAAGCTTTTGCATAAAGCAAAGAAAAGATGTACGAAGACAGCATATGCAGTAACATGAAATGACATAAAAGGGAAACATGCAAATAGTGCGCGGTTGGAAGTAAAGAGTACAAAGGTTAATGGGAAGTGCGAAGCTTAAGGGAAAGTGCAAGGCTTAATGGAAATTGCAAAGTGCAAGGCAAAAGAGAGGGCGCTTGCCCTAAGTTTTGCAAGACGTGTAAGTGAGAGGACCTAGCAAACTTGAAAAGCAATAAAGTAAACTTGCACGGGTTAGCAGACCCGGCAAGGTTGCAGAAAAGTAAGCTCGCACGGGTTAGCAGACCCGACAAGGTTCCAGGAAAGTAAGCTCGCACGGGTTAGCAGATCCGGCAAGGTTGTAGAAAAGTAACCTTGCACGGGTTAGCAGACCCAGCAAGGTTGCAAGAAGCATGAGCAAGGTGGCTCGGCGAACTTGCGGTGTAGGAAAGTAAGTTCGCACGGGTTAGCAGATCCGACAATGTTGCAGAAAAGTAAGCTTGCACGGGTTAGCAGACCCGGCAAGGTTGCAAGAGGCACGAGCGAGGTGGCTCAGCGAACTTGCAGTGCAGGAAAGTAAGCTCGCACGGGTTAGCAGACCCAACAAGGTTGCAGAAAGTAAACTCGCACGGGTTAGCAGACCCGGCAAGGTTGCAGAAAAGTAAACTCGCACGGGTTAGCAGACCTGACAAGGTTGCAAGAGGCACGAGCGAGGTGGCTCGACGAACTTGCGGTGCAGGAAAGTAAGCTCGCACGGGTTAGCAGACCCGCCAAGGTTGTAGAAAAGTAAACTCGCACGGGTTAGCAGACCCGGCAAGGTTGCAAGAGAGTAAACTCGCACGGGTTAGTAGACCCGGCAAGGTTGCAAGAGGCACGAGCGAGGTGGCTCGGCGAACTTGCGGTGCAGGAAAGTAAGCTCGCACGGGTTAGTAGACCCGGTAAGGTTGCAGAAAAGTAAACTCGAACGGGTTAGCAGACTCGGCAAGGTTGCAAGAGGCACGAGCGAGGTGGCTCGGCGAACTTGCGGTGCAGGAAAGTAAGCTCGCACGGGTTAGCAGACCCGGCAAGGTTGCAGAAAAGTAAACTCGCACGGGTGTGCGCACCCGAATTTTATCTCGTCAGGGCACGCATGCGCGAAGCCTATGCAACGCGGCTTGGGAGTGTCCACCTTCCCGGGGACGCACGACGGACGCGCGTGAGAAGGAGTCGCCACTTACTGTTTACGACCCGTAGGTCGAGGGCCGTTAAGTCGCCCGGGTCTAGGGGTACGGGGTACACCAAAATGTTAAGGCAATGATCATGCGGAACCGAAAATTCCGGATTCGGTGGTTCTATTACGTACGGGCCTATATCCCGCACACCCTTTCGGTACTCTAGTTTGCTAGGCTTGTCGTTTTTTTTGTTTATTTACCACGTGATTTAGGATTGCTCTTGACTCACCCGTTTTGACACCGTAAAGTTGGTGAATTGATTGAATTGGGCCAAGAACCCGAAAGGCGAGTAGGCTTGTGCGTCGAGGGATCGGTTCACTATCTTATCGTTACAGTTCCTCAAACAGTGATGGTCAATTCCCTGCGCGAACCGAGACCACGATTATTCAAGCTTACTCAACTCTTGGTGACGATAGACCAACTTAACCGATTCGACACTTGGACCTCTCGCTCACCGATCGGGGATCCTTACAAGTGAATGAGTGAATATACAAATGAAATTCTCACAACGCCTCTCGAATAATTACAAAGTATAACTGAATAAGTAAATGGATCCCGATCGGTTTACGTTGGGCCAATATTCCGCTCCGGCTCACCGTGTGTTTTGAATAACTGATAAGTAAATTAAGGCAACGCGGGCTCAAGGAGCCGGGGGTCGGGTCCGATTGATCCAACGGTTTACAAGAGAACCTGTTGATTCCCACTGTAACCGTTGGACCGATCGAGCTCCCGGGTGATATCTAAACCCGTTTCACACATCCAATCCAAATTGCCTTCCACATAGGCCATGTTTGGAGTATGATGGTGAATTGAGACTAGATCCCATTCCGCACTCGGGTTGCATGCACTCAGTGAGTTAGGAGGTGTTGGGCCTCGTGTTCGGTGGTTTGGGGCGTTGGACCCCGTGCAACACGTAACCTATAGGTTCGGGCCCGAACCCCAACAAATTAGCAAAGACAAATGGAAAACAGAAGAAAAATGATAAAAAAACGACGAGAAACAGACAACAACTGACAAATAGAGGTGAATACAGACAAATGGTGTATTAGGCCGAGTGTACATGATTTAATCAGTTATTAACCGGGGTTGATTAACAAACAATGTGTCTAACCTAGGCAAACATAGATGGTGGACTAGAATAGGGTTCTAAGCCAATTACGTGTGTGAATTTTTTTTAAGATTCTTTTTCAGTGAGATGACACTACGGTTTCACCGAATTAGCCAAACTCGTATTTTGACTCTAGATTGGAATCTAATATTCCACCTACCCATTATCTAATGTTCGTTTAAGTCGAGTGCATGATTAATCCGGTTCTTCGTATTTTGTAATTGAAATAAAATGTTCACCACCGAATCTACGATAGGAAGATAGAAACATCGAAAATGAACGGAATGGGCCGTGCGAATGAAACTCGCCCCCGAACGGGTTGCCCTTTCTCGCCCATAGATCAAGGTGTTTCCAACTCCCTAACGCCTAGGATATCGGTGAATCTCGTAATGACGATTATGTCATTGGATAATAAAACGTGTGATGTTAGTGTACAAATTGAAGATCGCGTGACACGAAGAAGTCTAGGGAGGACTCGCGCGTCCCGACTTGAGCCGCCTCAAATCGGGCTCGGACTCGAGTCGTAGCACGCGAGTACTCGTTAGACGTCGATTTTATTCGTGTTACACGTCTCGGTGTTTTGAAATTGTGGGCTTTTTAAGGAAAAGGGCATTCTCGCCGTTCCGTGAGCCATCGACGTGCTTACGAATTAATAATCAATTTATCCAATTATTTAGTCCAAGTAGTTTAATTAATCAAATGACGCGTCCCATTTTCCCGTTTGTGAGATTTTTCGGTGATTATTGTTCCACATTGCGGTTACGGTTTTGATGGGCGATATGTGGATTTAACAGGTGGTTATCCGAAACCGACATGCCTAACAAATAATAAACATGTAGACAACGATTAAAAGGAAGCGTAATTACGAACAATTCCAAGGATCAACTTCGGAATGATGAAGAGACAACCGGAACTCCAAAAGAGGTCACGGAGGAGTCGGCCACCCCCCAAGGGTAATTGGCCGAATACTCCTTGACCCGATTTGGGTTTCAGTGGGTCTCTCACGTCATTCCTAATCGTCCCTTGCATACATCATATAACATGCACGTGAGTATAACACGCAATTTCACTAAATCGACATCAACACGACCCTGATTTACACAAATAAACACGTGATACACTCAAAACACCGTATTCAAGGAATCAACGAAACGATATTAACTCACTCAACAATAAACTTGGAAATAACTCACGTGAACCGCACGGTCTCAAGGAAGAAGAGCCCTAAGGCTTCGGGTGGACCAAGGAGCCTCATGGCCCCCGTAGCAAGGAGATGGCCGTGGGTCCCCTTGGTGCAACCGAACCCTCCGAGGCCTCTCCCTCTTAGATTCCGAGTCGTTCCCTTCGTACAATCACGTCTTAGTCATGGTTATAGACCTCACGACCGTGGAGGTGGCCTAATCCGGAAAGAGGAGAGGGTCATGGACCCTTGAGAGCCAAAGAGGCTCACGGCCCCCCCTTTGTGAGGCTCGGCCGAGAGGCTCTATGGCTCTCTCGAGTCTATGACGGTCTCATCCTTTCGGATCCGGACCATTCCACGTTATGCATGCGTGTTCTTACGACATATGGACGTGATAGAAAAATAAAATACAATGACGATGCATGGCTTGCATGGGAACTTAGATCCGAAAGAAAAATGACGTCTTTCATGCTTCCCGGTTCTTTAAATCATGTTATCATTTCATACAAGCAAATATCGAGGACCCTAACTTCTCTAAGTCGTAGAGAGACGTTACCTAGCCTCGATGCATGAGGGAAAGAGTCGGGGAAGCGGCCTTGGGAGTCGCAAGACTTGGCTTGGGCGCTACGGGTTACGGGACCCGAGAGGTGGCAGCAGCGGCAGCTCGGGAAAAACGGGGTCGGTACCCTAGCTCCGACCACGGCACGGTGCAAGATCGAGCTCGTTGGACTCCTAAGGGGCGAATCTAGACGTTCGTGGACAGATCCGAACATGCCAAACCCTGGACAAGCCCGAAACAGTGAGAGAAAGTTCGGTAAAGAAAAGAGGACCCGGTAAAGAAGAAACGGGTGGAACGGTGGTTGTGCACGGTGGATCGGCCCTCGGACCGTGACCACCACTTCATGGGGGAGGGTGAGGATTATGAGGAACCCTTTGAACGTGATGGCACGACTCGACAAAGTCGTGGGAGGAAATGGCACGTTATTGAAGTCCGGGGCACGCGGGTGGCGTCCTTGAGACCCGACTATTCGCACCGCCAAAACGTGATGATAGAGGCTCCAAATGAAAAATCTAAGCCCGGAAATGGACTGAGGGGTGGGAAATATGTAGGCTAGGGAGTGGTAAATTTTGGCTTAAGTCGGGTCGGGTGGTTACCGGAATACCGGGCGGTTTTCCGGTGATTTTGGCCAGTTCCGGCCTTGATAAGGGCTGGACGAAAGTGAGGGAGAGGGCTGGAGCTTGAGAGGTTTTTGGAGAGATGTTGGCTTGAGAGAGAGTGAAGTTGAAGAAGTGATTAAGGTTAATGATGAATGGGAACTTATAAGGAAGACTAATGGCTTGCTTTTGTGAAGTTAATTGCGGTTAGGAGGCTTAAGAAAGGGCTGCCGAAAATATCAAGGCAATTAGGGAGGGGTTTGTGTCATGTTGAGTGTGGGGAAAGCAAGGGAAAGTTGATGGGAGGTGATGGGGAAGTGATAGGAAGTGATGGGTGTAAGAAGGATTTGAATTTTGTGGTGGATGGAAGGGGAAAACCCCTTGGAGCCGCCAGGTTTGGGGAATAGCCGCGACTAATTGCGGCCAAGCCGCGGCTTGGGGATCGAGCCGAGATCTTGGGTTTGAGCCGTGGCTTGGTGGCTTGGCTTGGCTGAGCTGTGGGTCCCATTTGACTAAGAGAAAAGCTGAGAAAAGTTCGAGACTTGATTGAGCGCGCGTCCGATCTCCGATGTCCGATTAATTAATAGATTTGGAATGCTTGAACGAATAGGATTTGAATGAGCCTAATATCGCCATACTTCATGTGAACGAATGTTCGGGTGACTCGGCGCCTCAGGAGTCGGTTTTGCCCTGTTTGGACATTCAGAGTGGAGTTGAGTGTCCCCGTTCTCCAATTGCTCCTTTGTGCATCGTAGTGCCCGTCTCGGTGAGCCTTTTGTCTTGTGCGGGATCGTTGGCTCGCTGTCCTTGACCAAAGACCGTTAGCCGGGGAAGACCTAGGGACTTGCGACCCGGGCTTTCTCAGTGTTTCTCGAGTGTCTCGAGGTGTTCGGGGATCGCTGCGATCTCTGTTCTCCATGAATGTGCCCCGAAGATTCGTGGGAGGTGTTTGTGACCACTGAAACATCCCTCGGGAAACCCTGTAGAGTTCCGAAAGGTCATCTGAAGCTTGTTCCATGACCCCGGTGCTGTTTACTCGTCAGTGGATCGGGCCGCGGGAGCCCTGTCAGAAAAGGCGTCTGTGAGAGATCGGGGGTGTCCCGGCTTAAGCAGGATGCCTCTGGAACGAGCTCAGACATGTCGTTGGTCACTTTGGTACTGATAGGGATTTTTAGAGTCCCATATTGGGCACCTTTCGGTGTTTCAGTGATTCGGTGATGAATAGTGCCGCAGTGCCAGCTCCTGTTGCTTTGGGACTTGTCGTCTGCTTACTCTTCCGATCGCCCTCTCATGCTTACCTAGGGACCCTACTTTCTCTTGTCATTCATGTCCCCGTGCCCACATGTTCGTCCCCGATTGTCGGGTGATGAATAGCAACCCGGGCTTTGGCCGGGAATTCTCGTGTAGGGAGCCGGTGGGGCCAAAATGGGGTGCTGACAGCTTGCCCCTCTTTGGTTGCATGCTCGGTTAGAGGATGTGGCCAAAGATTATGAGAAGCACCCTCTTTTGAGTCCGGCGATTGCTCTGATATCTTTCCCCATGGTTGCTTGTACCCTGCTTGGATGCACCGGGATATCGTGCAGGGAATCAGAACCGGGATGAACCCGAAACAGGAATTTAAATCGGGACGGACCCGAACATGAATTTAAATCAGGATGGACCCGAAACAGACTGGGATGGACCCGAATAGGAATTTTAAACCAAGATGGACCCGAACAAGAATTTAAACCGGGATGGACCTGAACAGGAATTTAAACCGGGATGGACCCGAATAGGAATTTTAAACCGGGATGGACCCGATTAGACCGGGATAGACCCGAAACAGACCGAGATGGACCCAAATAGGAACTTTTAACCGGGATGGACCCGAATAGACCAGGATAGACTCGAAACAGACCGGGATGGACCCGAATAGGAACTTTTAACCGGGATGGACCCGAAATAGACTGGGATGGACCTGAATAGGAATTTTTAACCGGGATGGACCCGAAACAGACCGGGATGGACCCGAATAGACCGGGATGGAATTTAGAATTTGCATGGAGCGCTGTGTGATATGGCTCGCTTGGCGCTCGGGTCTGGACCGCCTCATGCGCGACGGCTGATGATGACCTTCTATCGTTTGTCATTCTTTGAACATCGTCGGTTTGGGCGATGTGGCGCATCCCTCGACGATTTCCGGCGCCTCGAGAGCAGGACCTGCCGCGTGAGGCAGACATGAATCCGTCGGCGGGGAGCATCCTTTGGGGTTCCCGATCGCGCCTGAACGTAGAAAAGAAAAAGCCTACAAAGGATGTTAGTCGCGCAAAATCGTTGAGACTACGACGCGTAAAAGGAATCTATGTAAAGATGTATCGGGGACGTGATATTGGTGGCCAATTGGAGGGCGACCGCGTCCCTGTCGGAGAATGGCTTTTTCTGAGACGGGTAACCCTCAGAATATGTGCATAAAGGTAAAGGAAGAGATCTTATGGGATCCTCCAAATCAAGGATACGTCGATTCGACCCCATTCCGAGGCGAGTCTTGAGCCTGGAGAGTCGAAGAGAGTTTGCTTGCGTCGGAGAATGCCGAACTACTACTCGGTGTAGCTTCACGGAGAAGTGTTGCCTTTCTTTCGTGGTCGAGCCGACATTGTCCCCTAACTTTTGCCTAGGCCGCGAGATGCGTGATAACCTAGCGAGGTATTTTATTTGATTTTTCTCACATGAATGCTCACCTTTTGCTACGATCACCCATGTTTGGGTGGGATCGCACCCCTCGGATCCTCTGACTTTTGCCTAGGCCGCCCTTTGAGGGTTTTCGACCTAGCGAGGAAATGATTTATGCTCTCCTTTTGCCGCGACTCCCCTTTGAGGGATTTTATGTCGTGCCACTCGTTCCCTAGCTTTTGCCTAGGCCGCCTCGAGGAGGTTTTCGACCTAGCAGGAGAATTTTTTTTTTCTCAAGAAGGTTTTGCATTGGACAAATGGCGGGAGTTGGTACTCGTGTATGTGAACAGAAATGTTTTACAATGAAACGGGTGCGAGGCCCGGAGAATGAAAAGCAAACACGAGTCATCAGGGATAATACTTCTTGATGGCGTCAGCATTGACAGGAAGTGCATTTTCGGTGCCGTCCATATCGCTCAAAATGACTGCTCCCCCGGAGAAAGTCTCTTTAACGACGAAGGGACCGTCGTATTTGTACGAGAACTTCCCTCGAGAATCGGGTGCGACATGTAAGACCTTTCTCAAGACAAGGTCACCGGGACTAAACTCTCGGTGACAGACCTTGGCGTTGAATGCTCGAGCCATCCTCTGTTGGTAGCACTGTCCGTGGCATAGTGCTTTCAACCTTTTCTCGTCAATGAGGTTTAATTGCTCGTATCGTTGTCTTGCCCATTCCGCTTCCTCAAGTTTGGCCTCGGCAAGGATCCTCATGGAAGGGATCTCGACCTCAATTGGGAGGACTGCCTCCATGCCGTAGACCAAGGAGTGTGCGGTTGCCCCGGTTGAAGTCCGTATGGATGTTCGGTACGCTAGGAGTGCATAGGGGAGCATCTCGTGCCAATCCTTATAGTTCACCGTCATTTTTTCGATGATCTTCTTGATGTTTTTATTTGCCGCCTCCACCGCACCGTTCATTTGGGGTGATATGGGGTGGAGTTGCGGTGTTGGATTTTGAATTGTGCATAGAGCTCGTCGATAACCTTGTTGTTCAAGTTCTTGGCATTGTCCGTGATGATTGTCGCAGGGACCTCGTACCGGGCAATGACGTCGCGTCTGAGAAAACGGGCCACGGCTTTTGCGGTGACTGACGCGAGAGTGATAGCCTCGATCCACTTGGTGAAGTAATTGATTGTTACCAAGATAAACATATGTCCGTTAGACGCTTTGGGGTTGATCGGGCCAATCACGTCCATCCCCCACATTGAGAAAGGCCA
Organism: Punica granatum; assembly: GCF_007655135.1. Taxonomy (NCBI): domain Eukaryota; kingdom Viridiplantae; phylum Streptophyta; class Magnoliopsida; order Myrtales; family Lythraceae; genus Punica; species Punica granatum. The sequence continues at coordinate 10,347,129 of NC_045132.1, forward strand.
CGGGGCTGTCATAGGGCGTAGCTCATTGGGCGGCGCTTTAATCTGATCGGCATAAACCTGGCATTGGTGGCAATGCCTGACGTGCTTTACACAATCAGTCTCCATGGTGGACCAGTAATAGCCTAAGCGCATAATCTTTTTAGCGAGCATGAGGCCATTCATATGGGGTCCGCAATTTCCTCCGTGCACTTCCTCCATAAGACGTCATGATTCGTGTTCGTCGATGCACCGAATAAGCGTGGAATCAAAGGAACGGCGGTATAGTATCTCGCCGCTCAGAAAGTAGTGTATCGCGAGGCGTCTGAGTGTCTTTCGATCGCGGCGATCGGTGAACGGGGGGTATTGGCCCATTTGTAAGAAGTTCCTGATGTCTTCGTACCACGGCTTTGTTTCGGACGCTTCGATTGCGGTTCAATGGGCCGGGCCTTTGGCCACCTCGATTTCGAGAGGTTCGATGACGTTCCCCTCTGAGATGCTCGCCATAGATGCAATGGTCGCGAGCGCGTTCGCAAACTGATTCTTCGCGCGTGGAGTGTAGGTGAATGAGATCTTCTCAAAACTCTTTGCCAATTCCTTAAGGTACTCATGGTATGGGACTAATTTCGTGTCCTTTGTCTTCCATTGCCCTAGAGTTTGGAAGATTGTGAGCATGGAGTCACCGAATACCTCTAACTCCTTCACCTTGAAATCGATTGCCGCTTGCAAACCGAGGATGCACGCCTCGTACTCGGCCACATTATTGGTACAGGAGAAATCCACTTTTGCAGCGACCGGATAATGAAGCCCGTCCGGGGATATCAACACTGCCCCAACTACGGATCCCACGGAATTGACAGCCCCGTCGAAGTACATCTTCCATGTTGGCTCTTCCTTCTCTTCATCTACCTGGAGGATTCCTTCATCCGAGAAGTCCATTTTGATCGGCGTGTTGTCGTTGATCGAAAATTCTGCTAGGTAGTCGGTAATCGCTTGCCCCTTGACAAACGTGCGGGACACGTACTCTATGTCGTATTCCGTCAGTTGACAGCGCCATTTTGTGATGTTCTTCATGGAGGAGGGGCTATTGAGCAAATATCGTAGGGGGTCCGCTTTTGACAGCAAGCGGATTGTGTGATAAAGCGTGTACTGTCGGAGCCTTTGCATGACCCATACTAACGTGCAACACATTTTTTCAATCTCCGGATAATTGGATTCCCCTTCAGTGAACTTCTTGCTCAAGTAATATATCACCCTTTCCGTGCGCGTTGACTCGTCTTCTTGCCCTAGCATGCACCCTAAGGATTGCCGGCGTACCGTGAGGTATAAAATGAGGGGCTGATTCGGCATGGGTGGAACCAATATCGGCGATTGAATTAGGTAGGCCTTGATGGTGTCGAAGGCCTTCTGGCATTCGTGGTCCCACTCTATCGCTGCATTTTTGCGGAGCAAGCGAAAGAGCGGTTGACACTTATCCGTCAGGTTTGCGATGAAGTGCACAATGTAGTTCAGCCACCCCAAGAAGCCGCGTACCTCTCGAACCGTCGACGGCGGGGGAAGCTCTTTGATCGCCTTGACTTTGTCCGGATCCACTTCGATACCGCGCTCACTAACCACGAATCCTAGCAGCTTTCCTGATCGGGCACCAAATGTACATTTTGCCGGATTAAGCCGGAACTTGTATTCTTTTAAATGATCGAAAAGGCACTTCAGGTTGACAAGGTGGTCTTCTCCCTCTTTGGACTTGGCGATCATGTCGTCGACATATACGTCGACTTCTTTGTGCATCATGTCGTGGAACAATGTGACCATAGCCCTCTGATAAGTTGCCCCTGCGTTCTTCAGGTCGAAAGGCATAACGCGGTAGCAAAAAGTTCCCCACATCGTGGTGAACGTCGTCTTGAGTTTGTCCTTTTCGGCCATCCGAATTTGATTGTATCCGGAGAAGCCGTCCATGAAAGAGAACTGGGCGTGGCGTGCCGTATTGTCGACTAGGACGTCAATGTGTGGTAAGGGGAAATTGTCTTTAGGGCTGGCTTTGTTGAGGTCTCGATAGTCGACGCAGACTCGGACTCTTCCATCTTTCTTTTCCACTGGCATAATGTTTGCCACCCACTCGGAATAGTTGCAGACTTCGAGGAACCCCGCATTGATCTGTTTGACGACCTCTTCTTTGATGCGGAGGAGAAGGCTAGCCCACTGCCGTCGTAACTATTAGCGCTTGGGCGGGAATTTCTCAATGTCGAGTGGAAGGAAGTGCTCGACTATTGAAGGGTCTAAGCCGGGCATGTCAGCATAGGACCAGGCGAAGACCTCTTGGTATTCCTTTAGGAAGTCGATCATCCAGGCTCGTTGTGCGGGGTCGAGGGCTGTCCCAATTTTCAAGGTGCGGGGCTCTTCTTTGGTGCCCACGTTGATCTCTTTCGTTGGCTCGACCGAGGTGATTTGATGGTCCTCGAGGCGACGCAAACTCTCTTTTATCTCGGGCACTTGACTGTCCTCGGGAAGCCCTTCCCCAAAGTATACGGGTTGGGGCTCACCGAGGTGCTCTTCGAATGGGTTCGAATCGAAGTGTCGGGGATTTGGATTCGAGTGGAGCTTGGAAATTCGAGAGAATCGTCTTAGAAAATTTTGAGTGCTGCGAAATAAAGAATAGGAAAAGGAGATGAAACGCATGATAGTTCAAAAAATGCATGTAGAGATTTCATTGATAATATGAACATGGAGCCATGATAGAAACCCCTCTCCCGTCGTGTGGCGCATGGCTATGCCGACACGTGGGGAACATCTTATACATAGATAAGCCTTAAACATCGGCAATCACAGCTGAGTAGCGCGGGATTGAGGTCCAGTTGTCAAGCTCCTCATTTTCCTGCGCCAGGCGGATGTGAACCCCTCAAGGAGTCTCCTCAGTGACGGCATACATGGCTGACGGAGCGGCAGGAGTGTCGTCGGAGTCCGACGAAGGGCCGTCAAGAGTGTGCCCGATGGTGTGTGAAGGCCCGGGAAAGAAGTGGGATAGCGGGGGGACTGGAATGCCCCTGTTGAGCCTCCCATAGCGCGCGGCGAAGCGGCGGAGATGGTTGCCTCTGCGGGCTTCAACGATTTCATGGCAGGAGGGGCGAAAGCCGAGTCCCCTCCTATGCTTGTATTCCTCGATTTTGATAGGGCGGCTGATCCCTTGTTCGCGCGCCCCGAGACCGGTGCCGGGGATGTAGTTGTTGCGCAAGAGCACCTTCCCTATCATGCGGTCGGTACGGGATGGTCCAATCTCTCCATAGTCCCGGATGACGGAGATGGTTTCGAACGAATGGAACGTGAGGTTTTCATCATCCCCGACGCTGATGTAGGGCACCGCCGTCTCCTTGTAGATGGCGTAGTCCTCCTCTCCTTTCACCGTGATGAGCTTCTCTTCAACGATAAATTTCAGCCTTTGGTGCAGATAAGAGGGGATGGCGCTGGCCGAGTGGATCCAAGGCCTCCCGAGCAGTAGGCTGAACGCGTTCGGGATGTCGAGCACCTGGAACATGATGATGAACGAGCACGGGCCAACGTCTATGAGGAGGTCGATTTCCCCGTTTACCTCCCTCCGTGAGCCGTCAAAGGCTCGGACCGCGGTTTTGCTCTGGCGGACGCGGTTGAGGTCCACATTCATCTGCTTCAAGGTGGTTACCGAGCAAACGTTGAGCGCGGAACCGTTATCGATCATGACCCGGTCGATGATTTAGTTGTTACATTTGTAGACAATGTGCAATGCCCGCGAATGTGTCCAGCCTTCGGACGGGAGCTCGTCGTCCAAGAACGAGATGGTATTGGAGAAGATGGAACCGACGGTCTCCTCTATCCTATCCGGAGGCATTTCCTTCAGGACCTGTGCCGCGGTCAGTACCCGGAGGAGGGCCTCTCAGTGAGGTTCCGAGCTGAGGTGGAGAGCAAGCAGTGAAATGTGAGCCGGGGACTTGGCCATTTGCTCGACCACTTTGTACTCGCTCGCCTTTATAATCTTCATGAACGATTCGGCTTCCTCTTCGGTCACCCTCTTGGATGGAAAAGGCGAGCTTTCGGGCATTGCCCCAACTTCGGTGGCGGGCGCCTTCCCTTTTGTCTCTGATTGCCGGGTTCTCATACACTCACCCCGAACGTGTCACCCCCATGACACTAAACTGCTGCTCGACGCTCCCGATGCCTCTTTCATAGGTCCAGGGGACCTTGCTGTCTGAGTATGGTTCTCGAGCGGGGACATCCACGACAAAAGGGGCCGGCGAGGCCATATGTCCCGCGAATCCGACCGTGGGCTCCTCAGGAGTGTAGTCGATCACGAAGGGAAGGGGGTTGTCTTGTGCGTCCTCGTCCCTCCCCGAGGTGCATATGGTGATCATGTTGATAGAGGGCCCCGAACCCGGCCCATGATCAGGGAGGGGGTTGGCCTGCACATTTGGGGACCTGACGGCATTGAAGGTGAGCCTGTTGCTGTCGATCCTCTTTTGGATCTTGTCTCGCAACCTCCAACAATTATCGAGAGTGTGCCCCGGCTCGCTTTGATGATACTCGCAGCTTTTAGACTGATCCTGAACGGACGGGTCAAAATTCGGCCCTGGGGATATCGGTCGAATCTGATCGCTCGCAAGGAGTTGTCGATATATGTGAGAAAGGGGGGCAGGTAAGGGCGTGTACTGCTTGCGGGGTCGGTGTTGCGTGCCGTCGGCCTGTGGACCTTGCGAAGTAGGGTTCTGCTGCGCCGGTGGAGGGTCTCTCGACACCGGGGGCTTGGGTTGAAGGGGCGGAGTCGACGCGGGAGCGTAGTGGTGGACGTACGGTTGTGAAGTCATTGGCGGCGGGACCGGTGGGGCCGAGTAATAAATTGACTGAGGTTGGTGCTGTGGGGGTGAAGGGAAGTAGGCAGGAGCGGCAGTCGGTGCGGTCGTGAGATTCACCGAATATTGCTGGGACGTCGGATGTGCCGGATTGACGGCATTAACCGAAACTTCCTTCCCTCTCCTTCCGCTGGAAGACGATGACGTTGCGGGGACCTTCTTCGAGGACCCTTCTCCTTTATCGGTGGAGCCCTCCATCCTGCCGAGCTTGATCCCCAAGTCAAGCTTTTTCCCGGCCTCGATGAGGTCGGAGAACGAAGAAGTGTGGGCCAACAGGTGCGAATAATACACCCCCCTCAGTGTGTAGTGAAACAACTGAATCTGTTGTGCTTCGTTGATCGGAGGGATGTGTTTCGCCACTTGGGCAAGCCATTTAGTAGCGTATTCCTCGAACCTTTGGCCCCGCGCCATCTCTTTTGTGCTCAATTCCAAGAGGGTGGGAGGCGCTTTCGCGCAATACTGGTATTGGTCGATGAATTTCCGGGAAAGGTCTGCCCACGTCGGAATGTCTTCGGCCTTCAGTGACATAAACCAATCGAGAGCGGATCCCGAGAGGCTGTCTTGGAAGGAGTGGATGACGAATTCCTTGTACCCCCAATACTGTAGCATCTTCCCTCGGCAATGGCGGAGGTGGTGTCGCGGATCCGTCGTGCCTTGTAGGTCTTGAACTCCGGGATCTTAAATTTCGGGGGTAGCTGCATGCCCAGGAAAAGACTACAGTCACCGTAGCGTGCATCAGGTCGAGTATCACTTGCTTGTAAGGCTCGTATCGTCTCTTCCATTCGCTTCAGTCTACGTTCTTGCTCGGCGTCGGCCTCAGGGAAAAAGTGCGTTGGTGAGGCGACCTGGGCCGCGTGAGTCGGCGTGCCTGGTTCGAGGAAGGTGGTGTTTATAGGGGGTCGTGCTTGGTAGGAGAAGTTGATGTGAAGTTGTAGAGGCGGATAGGAGGGAAGATCCGCGACTTGAGGGCGAGTCGGAGCAGGTGCGCTTGGCGCCGGAAAAATCGTCGGCGGAGGGATTGTATAGGCCGCAGCTGGGGCCGGCAGGGAAATAGGTGGCGGCGCGGATAGGACCTGATCTGAAGTGAGGAACGCTGCCTGTGGAAGAGGGACTGCCGTGGGGGCCGGTGGCGGCGGAAATGGACTGGTGAAGGGGTGAGCCATGGACATATGCAGTGTTGGCGGCGCGGGCGCATCAGTGTTCTCCGGGACTTGAGTTGGCGGAACCCAAGGGATCGGATCGACTGTTGGCCCTTGTCCCGGTGGAGGTGTGGAGCTCGAGGATGCGCGGTTCGACCCTCTAAGTAGAGCTAACAGTTCCGCCATGTTGGCGGCCATGCTCGCAGCCAATTGGTTAACCGTGCCCTCAAGTGCCGTGATGCGGGTTTGGTCATCGGAGGCGGATGATGTCAGTGAGACTTGTGGAAGGGGCGCCCCTGAAGACGTCGGGGGCGGGAGATGTGTCGGAGGGGCGCCTAAATATGCCGAAAGTATGCCTGCAAGAGTGGGAGGCGGCGGGGCGTGTGTCGGGGGCGGTTGAGAATGAACCGGGACCGGTGGATTGACTTCCTCGGAGATATCAACTCGGTCCTCTTCCGCCATTCTAAGACGCTGACGATTCAGGTACGGTGCGACGCCAGTTGCAATTTTCCTAGATTCCAAGAGTGTGTAAGGATAATGTCGACATTTCGAATGATAAGTACGGAATAAATAAAAGAACAGGATGTTATGAGATGCATGGGTTTTCAAAATGCTAATGTCATTACATTGATTTGATTCAAGTTCCATAGTTTCATAAAATACAACGCACGAAAGAAAAGGAATATAAACGTAAGCCGACATCCCTTTGAGCTCGGTGGCCGGTTGAGAGCGGCGTAGGTCCGAGCAAGGGCAAAAACGGGCGTGTCCACGAATCCTAGGGGTGGGAGATCTCGCGCGCCCTTGCACGCACTCGGTCCAACTTCGCGCTCAAACGGGCCATCTCCCTGTCTAAATGTGCGACTCGAGCGCGTGCTCGAGCCAACTCCGTCTGAAGCTCCCTGTAGTCCTCGACCTCCGCGCGAGAGTCAACAAGCTCGCAACGGAGCCTATCTCGTTCCTCCTTGATGGCCCGTAGCTCTGCGTGCATAGCCGCTTGGGTGGAGCTTTCGGCTTCGGGAGCGGGGGTAGGTGTAGCTCAGGGAGTCGGGGTGGTCTGGGACCGTTGCGGCGACGTCGATCCCTGTGAATAGAACTGGGCCACGTATGCTAGCGTCCCGTTGACGGTGGATCTCTCGAATCTGCAGGAATCTTGCGGGGGCCGTGGATGTGGAGTCGGCCCACTGAATGCGATAGGGTAGGCGATCCGCCTCGACGGGAATGTCCTGTAGGCCGCCGAGTTGTCTGATTACCCGGCCGGGGAATATGAGCGTGCTCCCCAAGTGGCTAAGGAGAGGGACTCCCACTATTCCGGGACACCCTGTGATCATGGGACCGCCGAGATCCCAACGAGCGACCCATAGGAACCGCGCGGGTGTCAACTCGCGCCAAAAGTGCCTCCATTCCGAAAAGCTGCGCTCGGGAGGTGGGATGACTGGTACTAGGCGCTCGATCAGCGAACGCTCGTCCGCAATGTAGGAGAAAGGATGTGATGAGCAAAAGGGGCGGACATGCGCGAGGAGCCAAATTTGTAGTAGGTGCGGGGATCCTCTCATCCTGCCGCGCCGAACCTCTTTAACATAGTCTAGAGACTGAACGGTCTCGGCTAATAAGGCCTCCACATAACTATGGCCTCCTACCGCTTGGAGGATGACTTGGGCTACAGCCCCGTCAATGAGGTTCGGCGAGTACGGAAACAGGAGGGTGCCGAAGATCAAGAGCAGGAACCCGTGACACGCGTCGTGCTGGTAGGACGCCGTCGAAGGTGTCAACGCACGGAGAAACGTCCAGTCGGAGAGCCACGCGATCCTGATGCCGTGATCCCATCCTTGATGAAGCTCTTGATGGACATCTTGGGTGGGTATGCCAAGGAGGTTGGAGAGTTGACTCCGAATTACCGCGAACGGGTTGGGCACAAAGATGCCTTGGGTCGTGGGCGTGGGCCTCTGGATGAGCGCCGTATGCTCCTCGATTGTGGGTGCCAATTCTGTCCCCCGAAAGTTGAACACTGTATGCCCGGGGTCCCAAAACTCGATGGCGGTCCTCAAGAAGATCCAATCCACCGGAGTTTCCGTGAACATGACCACGTCTCCGATGATACCCTGAATGAAGGCGCGATCCATCGGGTGGAATGTCCTCCAAATGCGCATGATCTCCTGCCTAGGCGGTGTGATTGCTTCGAGCCTGAGACAGGGAGCCGGGCGGTCCATCCTTACCTATATGGAGGAGATGTCGACTTAATGCCTTAGGGATCAAACCAATGCAATGTTCTAAGTCGTTTTTGAAAATAATGCATGCAGTGCGGAAAGATAAACTATAATCACGTTCTTTACAGTATACATCACTCTTTCTTACAGAAAAACAACAAAAGGCCCGTCCTAAAGAAAAACTACGGGCCGACTCAATGACTCGACTTTTGGGTCGGTTGACGGCATGAAGGCAAAGATTGGTCCAGCATGACGGTCCCTGTGTATGCATGGTTTTCGGTGCTATTGGGAGAACCACTAACTAGGGATGGGGGCTCCCGATACAAGGGTGTGAATTCCTTGAAATCGAGCGAGGATCTTTGGGGGCCGGTTCGGTGGCATAGCCGACTCGATCCATTCCCTTACTCGAAACCTTTGACTAACCTAGCTTCCTATTTTGGCGCCCGTGGGATTTCGGACGAGGTACCTAGAAACCCGCTAGAATGATGCGATGCAAGTGCGCAAAATAAATGTGCATAACATAAATGTACGGAAAGGGATAAATGAACATGCAAGCAAACAAACGGAATCGAGCCCGAACCCTCTAGATGTCCCCAGTGGAGTCGCCAAGCTGTGCGCACTCGAATTTTATCTCGTCGGGGCACGCATGCGCGAAGCCTATGCAACGCGACTTGGAAGTGTCCACCTTCCCGGGGACGAACGACGGACGCGCATGAGAAGGAGTCGTCACTTACTGTTTACGACCCGTAGGTCCTGGGCCATTGAGTCGCCCTAGTCTAGGGGTACGGGGTACACCTAAATGTTAAGGCAATGATCATGCGGAACCGAAAATTCCGGATTCGGGGGTTCTATTACGTACGGGCCTATATCCCGCACACCTTTTCGGTACTCTAATTTGCTAGGCTTGCCGTTTTTTTTGTTTATTTACCGCGTGATTTAGGATTGCTCTTGACTCACCCGTTTTGACACCATAAAGTCGGTGAATTGATTGAATTGGGCCAAGAACCCGAAAGGCGAGTAGGCTTGTGCGTCGAGGGATCGGTTCACTATCTTATCGTTACAGTTCATCAAACCGTGATGGTCTGTCAGCACCCCATTTTAGCCCACCGGCTTCCTACACGAGAATCCCCGACCAAAGCCCAGGTTACTATTCATCACCTGACAATCAGAGGCGAACATGCGGGCATGGAGACATGAATTACATGAGAAAAGCAAGGTGCACTAGAAAGGCGGAGGAGAGCCGTCTGAAGAACAGACAAACAAGGAATCCCGAAAACAGTAGAGCCGGCACTGTGGCACTATTCATCATCGAATCACTGAAACACCGAAAGGTGCCCAATATAGGACTCTGAAAATCCCTCTCAGTGCCAAAATGACCAACAACACGTCCGGGCGCGTCCCGGAGGCATCCCGCTTAAGCCAAGACACCCTCGATCTCTCACGGGAGCCTTTTCTGACGGGGCCCTCGGGGCCCGATCCACTGACAAGTAAGCGGCACCCCAAAACGGGCCTACAGGCACCCAGGGACCACCGGGGTTAGGGAACAAGCTTCAGATGACCTTTCAGAACTCTACAGGGTTTCCCGAGGGATGTTTCAATGGTAGCGAACGCCTCTCGGTGAATCATCGGGGCACATTCATGGAGAACAAAGATCACAGCGATCCCCGAACACCTCGAGACATTCCGGGAACACTGAGAAAACCCCGGTCACAAGTCCCTAGGTCTCCTTCGACCAACGGTCTTTGGCCGGGGACAACGAGCCAACGATCCCCCGCAAGGCAAAGGGGTCACTGAGACGGACATTAAGATGCACAAAGAAGCGATTGGGGAACGGGGACACTCAACTCCGCTCTGAATATCCAAACGAGGCAAAACCGACTCTCAAGGCGTTGAGTCACCCGAACATTCGTTCACACGACATATGGCGATATTAGGCTCATTCAAATTCTCTTCGTTCAAGCATTCCAAATCTATTAATTAATCGAACATCGGAGATCGGACGCGCGTTCAATCAAGTCTCGAGCTTTTCTCTTAGTCGAATGGGGCCCACAGCTCAGCCAAGCCAAGCCTCCAAGTCACGGCTCAACCCCAAGCCATGGCTCAACCCCAAGCCACGGCTCAATCTCCAAGCCACGGCTAAAACCCAAATTCGGTGGCTCAAACCCAAGCCACTTCCCTCCACCACACAATTTGAAATATCTTCTTATACATATCTCCCATCCATCACTTCCCATCACTTCTCCTCTTGCTTCCCCCACACTCTAAGTGACATTTCCCCATCCTAACCCCTCTTCAAAATTCGGCAGCCCCATAATCCCCCTCTAAATCGCACTTAATTTCACTAATTTTGCATCATTAGCCTTCCTATATAAGCCTCTTGGGTCATTAACTTAATCACAACTCAACTCCCATCATCTCTCTAGCCTTCTCACTCTAGGAAACCCTCTCCAAGCCCTCTCAAAGTTCAGAAAATTCTAGAATTCGTGCAGCCCCTCCTCAGCCCAGAAACCGGGCAAAACGAGGCCAAACCAATCCCGTTTTCCGGCGACCGCCATCCAACCTTAGCCGACTTCAACCAAACTTCATATCCCACATGTTTTCGACCTTCTAAGTCCATTTCCGACCTTAGATTTTTTATTTGAAGCTCCCAGCACCTCGTTCCAGCTCTGTCCAGAAACAGTCCCTTAAGCGTTTTCCCTGTTTCTATGCGAGTTCTTCCCTCTCAACTTAAGCAAACTCAACCAAACTTCATATCCTACATGTTTTCGACCTCCTAAGTCCATTTCCGAGCTTAGTTTTTGCGTTTGAAGCTTCCAGCCCAGGGATTCTGAGTTGCACAGAAATATCGCCCGTAAGACTCCTCGAGTCCTAGTCAGGCCTCTAGACGTGCAATTCCCATTCGTGACTTTGGCGAGTCGTGCCATCACTTCCTAGGGGTTCCTCATGACCCTCACTCTCCCTCGTGATGAGGTGGTCACGTGCCGAGAGCCGCTCAACCGCGCAAGACCGCCCTTTTCCAATCTTTTCCTTTACCGGGTTTTCACAGTTTTTTATCGGTTTCTCTTTGCATTTCTGGTTGAAATCAGTCGTGCGCATGCCACAAGCTGGTCATGAACACCAAGAGCAGTCCCTTAGGAGTCGGAGGAACTCAATCCAGCTTGGTGCAACACCCGGAGCCCCCTTTGCAGCCGTTTCAACCCAAACAGCCCAGTCGGGTCTGTTCCTTTGGTTTTCTTTTCTAACCCGAACTTTGCAGGAACATACAGGTCAGCTCAGGTTGAACCTCGTTACGAGCCACCTATCACCGTGATCCTCAGTCAATTAGAAGTCCAATGCCACCGACCTTGCATCAAAAGACCACAGGGAGCCTCCTGTGGAGCCATTTCTTCGTCGGATGCTAGTCGGGTCTGTTTTGACCCGACTGGGTCTGTCTTTTTTTTACTGACCCGACTTTGTTTTTGATTTTCGGAAAATCTACGCGTGCTCTCCTCCCGAAACCACTACAGACGCGATCCTTAGTCTCTTGGGAATCCAACGCAACTGGTCCCGCGCGAAAAGTCTATCCCGATCAACCGGTACAGCCCCGGCAAGCCAAACTGCCAGTCGGGTCTGCCAGTCGACCCGACTACACTGGTTCGGGTCTGTTCGTTCCAGCCGAGTCTCCCGACTCCCTTTGCCACTTCTCCGACTCTTTCCTCGTGTTCCGAGGCTAGGTAAAACTCCTCTACGACTTAGAGAAGTTAGGTCCTCCATATTTGTTTGTTTTAAGACGTTGAGGTGGTTATTAACCGAAGAATATGCGAGTTAGTTCATTCCATGCACGCCCATGCACCTCCACGTAATTGCACGTATGTTCACTCTCCATATCATATCCATATGATGCATAAGCTCATGTACCATGATAGGAAATGGCTCGGATCGAGACGGGAGAGACCCCCTTGGCCACGGTTGAGCCACGGGAACTCACGGCCTAGTCCCAAGGGAGGGACCCGTGAGCTCCCTTGGCTTACCCGAGGCTAGGACGGTCTCTCTCTTCTCCCGAAACGAGTTGATTCCTACGTTTCCAATATCATTTATCATGTGTAACATGTTAGTATGACGGGAATGGATCCAAATCGGGGCCGAAGAGATCATCCCGACCCGTGTGAGTCACGGAAGCTCCCGGTCATTCTTGATGGAATGTGGCCGAGAGCTTTGTTGGACCACACAAGTCCGGGAGGCCCTCTTTCGCCTCGAAACGGGTCGGTTCCCGTGTTTTCTCCGTTTCGTTATCACTTAAGTCGATGCCGTTTCATTGATTCCATTAAATATTTTGTTCGTGCGTGTTGGTATGCTCTTTTGGGTGATTATGACCATGGCGGCATCGATTTGATTAAAACGTGCGTTATTATCATGTTTGACGTATTATGCATGCAAGATACGATTGGAATCGTTCCTTGGATTTGTGTGTATTGATGTTAGTGTTTTATTATTGGCTACGTGATAAAAACATGATAGATGTGTAGGCTTCGAACCACCGTTCGTTAAATCCATAACGTCCATGACATAAGATCACTGTCACCGAATAATTTCACGAAGGGGATAAATGGAACGTGTCATTCAATTAATTAAATCACTCGAATTAAATAATTGGACAAATTGAATATTAATTCGTAAAAGCATCGATGGTTCATGGAACGGCAGAAATGCCCTTTTCCTTAAAAGCTCATAATTTCTAAACATCGAGACGTGTAACACGAATAGAATCGTGTCTAGCAAGTACTCGCGTACTATGACTCGAGTCCGGGCCCAATTTGAGGCGGCTCGAGTCGAGATGCGCGAGTTCTCTTTAGACCTCTTCGTGTCACACGATCTTTAATTTATCTATGAACATCACATGTTTTAGCACTCAAGGGCATAGTCGTCATTCCATGATTCACTGATATCCTAGGCCCGTTCGGGTGCGAGTTTCATTCGTACGGCCCATTCCGTCCACTTTCGGTGTTTCTATCTCTCTATTGTAGATTCGGTGGTGAGCATTTTATTTCTGTCGCAAAACACGAAGAACCGGATTAATCATGGATTTGACTTAATCAAACATTAGATAATGGATAGGTGGAATGCTAGGTTCCAATCTAGAGTCAAAAATACAAGTTTGGCTAATTCGGTGAAACCGCAGTGACACCTCACCGAATAAGAGTTCTAAAACAAATCCACACATTTAATTGGCCTAGAACCATGTCCCAACCCACTTCTTTGTTTACCGAGGATAGATACATTGTTTGCTAATCAACCCCGGTTAATAACTGATTAAATCACGTACATTCGGCCTAATACAGGACTTGTCTGTAATTGTCTGTATTTGTCTGTTTTCATTCGTTTTTCATCAGTTTTCTTCTTTTTTCCATTTGTTTTTGCTGATTTGTTGCGGTTCGAGTCTGAGCCCATAGGTTACGTGTTGCACGAGGTCCAACGCCCCAAATCACTGAACACGAGGTCCAACGCCTCCTAACTCACTGAGCGCGTGCAACCCGAGTGCGGAATGAGATCTAGCCTCGAGTCACCATCACACTCCAAATATTGCCTATGTGGAAGGCAATTTGGATTAGATGTGTGAAACGTGTTTAGATATCACCCGGGAGTTCGATCGGTACAACGGTTACAGTGGGAACTAATCGGTTCTCCTGCAAGCCGTCGGTTCGATTGGACCCGACCCCCGGTTCTTTGAGCCCGCGTTGCCTTAATTTATTTATCGGTCATTCAAAACACACGGCGAGACGGAGCGGAATATTGGCCCAATGCAAACCGATCGGGATCCATTTTCTTATTCAGTTACACTTTGTAATTATTCGAGAGAACATTGTGAGGATTTTATATGAACACTCACTCATTCATTTGTAAGGATCCCCGATCGGCGAGCAAGAGGTCCGAGTGTCGAACCGGTCAAGTCGGTCTATTGTTACCAAGAGATGAGTAAGCTCGAATATTCGCGGTTTCGGTTCGCGCAGGGAATCGACTATCACGGTTCGATGAACTGTAACGCTAAGATAGTGAACCGATTCCTCGACGCACAAGCCTATTCATCTTTCGGATTCTTGGCCCAACTTGATCAATTCATCGACTTTATGGTGTCAAAATAGGCGAGTCAAGTGCAACCCTAAATCACATGGTAAATAATTAAAACAGCAAGCCTAGCAAATTAGAGTACCGAAAGGGCACGCGGGATATAGGCCCGCACGTAATAGAACCCCCGAATTCGGAATTTTCGGTTCCGCATGACCATTGCCTTAGCATTTAGGTGTACCCTGTACCCCTAGACCCGGGCGACTCAAAGGCCCTCAACCTACAGGTCGTAAACAGTAAGTGGCGACTCCTTCTCACGCGTGTCCGTCGCGCGTCCCCGGGAAGGTGGACACTCCCAAGTCGCGTTGCATAGGCTTTGCGCATGCGTGCCCCGACGAGATAAAATTCGGGTGTGCACATGGTCAATTCCCTGCGCGAACCGAGACCACGATTATTCAAGCTTACTCATCTCTTGGTGACGATAGGCCAACTTAACCGATTCGACACTCGGACCTCTCGCTCACCGATCGGGGATCCTTACAAGTGAATGAGTGAATATACAAATGAAATTCTCACAACGTCCTCTCGAATAATTACAAAGTATAACTGAATAAGTAAATGGATCCTGATCGGTTTACGTTGGGCCAATATTTCGCTCCGGCTCACCGTGTGTTTTGAATAATCGATAAGTAAATTAAGGCAACGTGGGCTCAAGGAGCCAGGGGTCGGGTCGATTGATCCAACGGTTTACAGGAGAACCGGTTGATTCCCACTGTAACCGTTGGACCGATCGAGCTCCCGGGTGATATCTAAACCCGTTTCACACATCCAATCCAAATTGCCTTCCACATAGGCCATGTTTGGAGTATGATGGTGAATCGAGGCTAGATCCCATTCCGCACTCGGGTTGCACGCGCTCAGTGAGTTAGGAGGTGTTGGGCCTCGTGTTCAGTGGTTTGGGGCGTTGGACCCCGTGCAACACGTAACCTATGGGTTCGGGCCCGAACCGCAACAAATTAGCTAAGAAAAATGGAAAACAGAAGAAAAATGATAAAAAACGACTAGAAACAAACAACAACTGACAAATAGAGGTGAATACAGACAAATGGTGTATTAGGTCGAGTGTACGTGATTTAATCAGTTATTAAACGGGGTTGATTAACAAACAATGTGTCTAACCTAGGCAAACATAGATGGTGGACTAGAATAGGGTTCTAAGCCAATTACGTGTGTGAATTTGTTTTAAGATTCTTATTCAGTGAGATGACACTGCGGTTTCACCGAATTAGCCAAACTCGTATTTTGACTGTAGATTGGAATCTAATATTCCACCTACCCATTATCTAATGTTCGTTTAAGTCGAGTGCATGATTAATCCGGTTCTTCATATTTTGTAACTGAAATAAAATGTTCACCACCGAATCTACGATAGGAAGATAGAAACACCGAAAATGAACGGAATGGGTCATGCGAATGAAACTCGCCCCCGAACGGGTTGTCCTTTCTCGCCCATAGATCAAGGTGTTTCCAACTCCCTAACGCCTAGGTTATCGGTGAATCTCGGAATGACGATTATGCCCTTGGATAATAAAACGTATGATGTTAGTGTACAAATTGAAGATCGTGTGACACGAAGAAGTCTAGGGAGGACTCTCGCGTCCCGACTCGAGCCGCCTCAAATCGGGCCCGGACTCGAGTCGTAGCACGCGAGTACTCGTTAGACGTCGATTCTATTCGTGTTACACATCTCGGTGTTCTGAAATTGTGGGCTTTTTAAGGAAAAGGGCATTCTCGCCGTTCCATGAGTCATCGACGCGCTTACGAATTAATAATCAATTTATCCAATTATTTAGTCCAAGTAGTTTAATTAATCGAATGACACGTCCCATTTTCCCGTTTGTGAGATTCTTCGGTGATTATTGTTCCACATTGCGGTTACGGTTTTGATGGGCGATATGTGGATTTAACGGGTGGTTATCCGAAACCGACATGCCTAACAAATAATAAACATGTAGACAACGATTAAAAGGAAGCGTAATTACGAACAATTCCAAGGATCAACTTCGGAATGATGAAGAGGCCAACCGGAACTCCAAAAGAGGGGTTTGTGTCATGTTGAGTGTGGGGAAAGGAAGGGAAAGTTGATGGGAGGTGATGGGGAAGTGATAGGAAGTGATGGCTGTAAGAAGGATTTGAATTTTGTGGTGGAGGGAAAGGGAAAACCCCTTGGAGCCGCCGGGTTTGGGGAATAGCCGCGGCTAATTGCGGCCAAGCCGCGGCTTGGGGATTGAGCCGAGATCTTGGGTTTGAGCCGTGGCTTGGTGGCTTGGCTTGGCTGAGCTGTGGGTCCCATTTGATTAAGAGAAAAGCCGGGAAAAGCTCGAGACTTGATTGAGCGCGCGTCCGATCTCCGATGTCCGATTAATTAATAGATTTGGAATGCTTGAACGAATAGGATTTGAATGAGCCTAATATCGCCATACGTCATGTGAACGAATTTTCGGGTGACTCGGCGCCTCGAGAGTCGGTTTTGCCCTGTTTGGACATTCAGAGTGGAGTTGAGTGTCCCCGTTCTCCAATTGCTCCTTTGTGCATCGTAGTGCCCGTCTCAGTGAGCCTTTTGTCTTGTGCGGGATCGTTGGCTCGCCGTCCCTGACCGAAGACCGTTAGCCAGGGGAGACCTAAGGACTTGCGACCCGGGCTTTCTCAGTGTTTCCCGAGTGTCTCGAGGTGTTCGGGGATCGCTGTGATCTCTGTTCTCCATGAATGTGCCCCGAAGATTCGCCGGGAGGCATTTGTGACCACTAAAACGTCCCTCGGGAAACCCTGTAGAGTTCCGAAAGGTCATCTGAAGCTTGTTCCATGACCCCGGTGGTCCCTGGGTGCCTGTAGGCACGTTTCCGGGTGCCATTTACTCGTCAGTGGATCGGGCCGCGGGAGCCCTGTCAGAAAAGGCGTCTGTGAGAGATCGGGGGTGTCCCAGCTTAAGCAGGATGCCTCCGGAACGAGCTCGGACAAGTCGTTGGTCACTTTGGTACTGAGAGGGATTTTTAGAGTCTCATATTGGGCACCTTTCGGTGTTTCAGTGATTCGATGATGAATAGTACCGCAGTGCCAGCTCCTGTTGCTTTGGGACTTGTCGTCTGCTTACTCTTCCGATCGCCCTCTCATGCTCACCTAGTGGACCCTGCTTTCTCTTGTCACTCATGTCCCCGTGCCCGCATGTTCGTCCCCGATTGTCCGGTGATGAATAGCAACCCGTGCTTTGGCCGGGAATTCTCGTGTAGGGAGCCGGTGGGGTCAAAATGGGGTGCTGACAATGGGTTAGAAGACCCAGCAAGGTTGCAAGAGGCATGAGCGAGGTGGCTCGGCGAACTTGCGGTGCAGGAAAATAAGCTCGCACGGGTTAGCAGACCCGGCAAGGTTGCAGAAAAGTAAACTCGCACGGGTTAGCAAACCCGGCAAGGTTGCAAGAGGCACGAGCGAGGTGGCTCGGTGAACTTGCGGTGCAGGAGAATAAGCTAACACGGGTGAGCAGACCCGGCAAGATTACAAAAAAGTAAACTCGCACGGGTTAGCAGACCCGGCAAGGTTACAGGAAAGTAAGCTCGCACGGGTTAGCAGACCCGGCAAGGTTACAGGAAAGTAAGCTCGCACGGGTTAGCAGACCCGGCAAGGTTGCAGGAAAGTAAGCTCGCACGGGTTAGCAGACCCAGCAAGGTTGCAGGAAAGTAAGCTCGCACGGGTTAGCAGACCCGGCAAGGTTGCAGAAAAGTAAACTCGCACGGGTTAGCAGACCCGGCAAGGTTGCAAGAGGCACGAGCGAGGTGGCTCGGCGAACTTGCGGTGCAGGAAAATAAGCTCCACGGGTGAGCAAACTCGGCAAGGTTGCAAAAAAGTAAACTCGCACGGGTTAGCAGACCCGGCAAGGTTGCAGGAAAGTAAGCTCGCACGGGTTAGCAGACCCGGCAAGGTTGCAAGAGGCACGAGCGAGGTGGCTCGGCGAACTTGCGGTGCAGGAAAGTAAGCTCGCACGGCTTAGCAGACCCGACAAGGTTGCACAAAAGTAAACGCGCACGGGTTAGCAACCCGGCAAGGTTGCAGAAACGTAAACTCGCAATTTAATGCAAAGTCTAATGTGAGTGCAAATGCTTGGGAATGGAATGAGGTGTGGAAGGAATCATTGTGATTCAATTTGAGCATTGTGCTTATCGACAGTGCAAGTGATGCTGCGACATAATGCTTTGTTGCTCGCTGTTGGGTTGTAGCACATTTGAATGTATCAGTCGATGTTTTGAAGACTTCTTCCTCGGATTGAGATTGTCACCCTTCGCGTAGGGCAGACATGTATTCACCAAAGGGAGACACCCTCCAGGGGCCATATTCCTATATTTGTATACAGGAAAAGAGAAGCTAATAATTTTCGTCATTCGCATGCTATAGCCGTAATGAAGATGTGCAAAGAAATCCAAGTAACAATGCTTCAGGGATTTTGGATTTCGTGACCATTTGAAGGGTGGCCGTGTCCCAGAAAACTTCGGCTCGAAGGAAAAGCTTTTTGCAGAACGGGGATGACCCGTGGAATTTGCATTAAGGTAAAGGGAGGGATCTTTGGGATCCTCCAAATCAAGGATACAACGATTCGACCCCATGTCGAAAGGTGTCTCGTGCCCAGAGAGCCAAAGAGAGTTTGCTTGCGTTGCAGGCTGTCAAACCACTACTTATTGTCGCTTCACGCTGAGTGTAGTTGTCATTTCGTGGTCGAGCTGCCAAAGACCCTCTAATTTTTGCCTAGGTCGCAAGACGCGTAACGACCTAGCGGGGTGTTTTGTTTGACTTTTCCCTCATTTAGAGCTCACCTTTTGCTATGACTGTCCTGATTGGGTCTGATCACACCTTTCGGTTCCTCTAACTTTTGCCTAGATCGCCTTTTTCGGGTTTTCACTCTAGTGAGGATTTTGTTGTATACTCTCATTTTGCCACGGTTCCCCTTTGCGGGATTTTAAACCGTGCCCCTCATTCCCTAATTTTTGCCTAGGCCGCCTCAACGAGGTTTTCAACCTAGCGGGAGATTCATTCTTTTTCTCTCAGGAAAAGTTCAGAGAAAGGGAAAGAGCAGAAGATGGGAGTATATTAGTAAGCAGAAATGAAAGTGCTGGGAATTGTACATGCGAAGGAAGCTAAAATGTAATGTGCATTTGAGAAAAACACCCACAGTGGAATGAGAGAAAGACCATCACGGATAGTATTTCTTAAGTGCATCAGCGTTGACCGGAAGAGCGTTCTCGTTCCCGTCCATATCATTGAGAATGATTGCCCCTCCATCAAAGACTTCTTTAACGATGAAGGGACCGTCGTACTTGTAAGCAAACTTGCCCCTGGAATTAGGGGCGATATGCAAAACTTTCCGCAAGACGAGGTCGCCGGGACTAAACTCGTGGGGACGAACTTTCTTGTTAAAAGCTCGGGTCATTCTTTGCTGATAGCATTGACCGTGGCAAAGTGCTGTTAGCCGCCTCTCATCGATGAGATTAAGCTGTTCGTAGCGTTGCTTCGCCCATTATGCTTCCTTGAGCTTGGACTCGGCAAGGACCCTCATGGAGGGAATCTCTACTTCGATTGGAAGAACTGCTTCCATGCCGTAGACCAAAAAATACGGGGTTGCTCCGGTAGATGAGCGGATAGAAGTCCGATACGCCAAGAGTGCGAACGGGAGCATCTCGTGCCAGTCTTTGTAATTCACCGTCATTTTTTCGATGATTTTCTTTATGTTCTTATTCGCTGCCTCTACCGCACCATTCATTTGTGGACGATACGGAGAAGAGTTGCGGTGTAGGATCTTGAACTGTGCACAGAGCTTGTCAATGAGCTTATTGTTCAAGTTCTTGGCGTGGTCTGTGACAAGAGCCGCAGGGACCCCGTAACGTGCGATGATGTCACGCTTGAGGAAGCGTGCTACAGTCTTTGTAGTGACGGATGCAAGGGTGATAGCTTCGATCCATTTGGTGAAGTAATCGATAGCTACCAGTATGAACAAGTGTCCATTGGATGCTTTGGGGTTGATAGGACCAATCACGTCCATGCCCCACATTGAAAAGGGCCACGGAGCAGCCATTGGATGCAGCTCGTTGGGTAGTGCTCTGATCTGATTAGCGTAGACTTGACACAAGTGACAGTGTCTAACATGTTTGATGCAGTCAGTCTCCATGGTAGACCAGAAGTACCCGAGTCTTATAAGCTTCTTTGCTAGCATGAGCCCGTTCATGTGAGGTCCGCAGTTTCCCTCGTGCACTTCTTCCATGAGGCGTTGTGCCTCGTTCTCGTCGACACACCGAAGCAGTGTAGCATCGAATGAACGGCGATAGAGAGTCTCACCACTCAGGAAGAAATTTGCTGCAATACGCCGAAGAGTCCTCCGGTCATGACGATCGGTGAATGCTGGGAATTGACCTGTTTGCAGCAAGTGCTTGATGTCTGCGTACCACGGTTTGCCGTCGACAGTGTCGATTACATCGCAATGGGCAGGGCCCTGAGCAATCTCGAATTCAAGGGGCTCGATGAGATTCTCTTTTGTGATGCTCACCATGGAAGCGAGCGTTGCGAGTGCATCGGCGAATTGGTTCTTCATGCGTGGAGTGTCCGTAAATGAAATGTCCTCGAAGTTCTCTGTCAACTCTTCGAGGTACTCGTGATATGGCACCAGTTTCGGATCTTTCGTCTTCCACTATTTGAGCGTCTGAAAGATTGTGAGCATAGAATCTCCAAACACTTCAAGCTCCTTGACTTTGAGGTTGATCGCCGCCTGCAAGCTGAGGATACATGCCTCATATTCGGCTGTGTTGTTGGTTCAGGGGAAATCAATCTTCGCTGCAATAGGGAAATGACGCCCCTCAGAGGATATCAGCACTGCGCCAATACCCGACCCGGCAGAATTGACTGCACCATCAAAGTACATCTTCCATCCGGTAACTTCCTCCTCACAATTCATTTGGAGGATTCCTTCATTTGGAAAGTCAAAGTTGATTGGTGTGTCATCGACAATCGGGAACTCTGCTAGATGATCTGCTATCGCTTGGCCCTTCACTGATGTGCGCGACACATATTCGATGTCGTACTCCGTCAGTTGGCAACGCCATTTTGCTATGTTCCTCATGGAGGACGGACTACCAAGTAGATACTTCAAAGGATCTGTCTTCGACAGCAGGCGAACAGTGTGGTAGAGAGTGTATTGCTGGAGCCTTTGCATGACCCACACAAGTGCACAACACATTTTCTCTATCTCAGGGTAGTTGGACTCCCCTTCATTGAACTTTTTGCTTAAAAAATAAATTGCTCGCCTTGCGTGAGAGGAATCGTCCTTTTGCCCTAACATGCATCCGATGGATTGTCGGCGTACCGTCAGGTACAGAATGAGAGGACGATCCGGTAAAGGTGGAACCAACACTGGCGGCTGAACTAGGTATGCCTTGACTGTATCAAAAGCTTTCTGACACTCGTCATCCCATTCAACCGCTGCATTTTTGCGAAGCAGGCAGAATAGTGGTTGGCACTTGTCTGTCAAATTTGCAATGAAATGCGCGATGTAATTCAACCGTCCTAAGAAGCTCCTTACTTCGTGCACTGTCGATGGAGGGGGCAGTTCCATGATCGCCTTAACCTTGTCGGGGTCGACCTTGATGCCCTTCTCGCTAACTATAAACCCTAGCAATTTCCTTGACTTGACACTGAAGGTACATTTCCCTGGGTTGAGTTGGAGCTTATACTTCCTGAGGCGATCGAATAGTTGCTTGAGGTTAACCAAATGATCTTCTCCTTCTTTGGACTTCGCGATCATATCGTCGACGTAGACTTCAATCTTTTTATGCATCATGTCATGAAAGAGAGTGACCATTGCCCGCTGATAGGTTGCCCTGGCATTTTTTAGACCGAAAGGCATGACCTTGTAGCAAAACGTACCCCACATCGTGATGAACGTGGTTTTGACTTTATCCTCCTCGGCCATCTGAATCTGATTGTATCCAGAGAAGCCGTCCATGAAGGAGAATTGTGTGTGGCATGCTGTGTTGTCCACAAGGACGTCGATGTGGGGCAGCGGGAAGTTATCCTTTGGGCTAGCTCTATTGAGGTCTCGGTAGTCGATGCAGACTCGAACTTTCCCATTCTTCTTCTCCACTGGAACGATGTTCGCTACCCATTCAGAGTAATTGCATATCTCCAAGAATCTCGCGTCTACCTGCTTGATGATCTCTTCCTTAATGCATAGGAGAAGGTCAGCTCGTTGACGTCGCAAGTGTTGGCGCTTGGGTGGGAATCTTTCAGTGTCGAGTGGGAGGAAATGCTTTACGATTGAGGGATCTAGGCTTGGCATATCAGCATAGGACCAAGCAAAGACCTCTTGATACTCTGTTAAGAAATCGATCATTCGGGCCCTCTGTGCAGGGTCGAGTCCCGTCCCGATTCTAAGGGTGCGTGGTTCTTCTGCATTGCCTATGTTGATGTCTTCGGTTGGCTCGACGGAAGTGAGTTGGTGGTTTTCAAGACGATGCAAACTCTCTTCTATCTCGGGCACACGACCGTTCTCGTCAAGTCCTTCCCTGAAGTATATGGGTAGAGACTTTCCGAGACGTGTTTTGAGTGGATTCGAATCATTGCTTCCGTGATTTGGATTCGATTGGAGCCTGGACACGAAAATGAATTGTTTTAGAAATTAAAGGTGCTAGAAGTAAGTGCGAGAGAGAGAATTTAGACGCAGAAATTCAAACAGCATGTAGGGATTCTATTAACAAGCCATAACAAAAATCCCTCTTCTGTCACGCGGCTTATGGCATTGCCAGCGTGCAGGTAGCATTATCTACAAGGATCATCTTACACATCGACGACAATGGCCGAATAGCATGGGATTGCGGTCCAATTGTTCAGCCCCTGGTTCTCCTGTGCCAGACGGATGGGAGCCTTGGAAGATGTCTCCTCGATGATAGCATAGACGTCTGAGAGTACAAAGGGCGCATCAATCATGTCCGGGGAGGAATCCTCTGACTCGGTGGGTATGTCATCGGATGTGCCTCCAATAACGAGCGGTAGCCCTGAGAAGAACTGCGAAAGGGGTGGAACTGGAATGCCCCTAGAGAGCTTTCCGTAATGAGCTGCGAGGCGATGGAGATGCTTGCCGCGGCGTGCCTGAACGATCTCAGGGCAGGAAGGGTGAAAGCCGAGTCCCCTCCTATTCCGATATTCCTCCACCTGAACAGGATGAAGGATTCCTTGTGCACGTGCTCCAAGACCTGTTCCAGGGATGTATTCACTCTTCAACAGAACTTTCCCTATCATGCGATCGGCCCGAGATGGACCGACTTCTCCGTAGTCTCGGATCGCGGAGATAGTATCAAAAGAGTGGAAAGGGAGATTCTGATCTTCGTCGATGCTAACATAGGGGACTGCTGTCTCCTTGTAGATCGCGTAGTCTTCTTCACCATTGACAGTGATGAGCTTGCCCTCGACAAAGAACTTTAACTTCTGATGTAGGGAGGAAGGAACGGCTCCGGCAGCATGGATCCGGGGTCTTCCTAGCAAGAGACTGAATGCATTGGGGATCTCGAGAATTTGGAATGTGACGGAAAATGAGCATGGTCCCACGTCAATAAGAAGATCGATTTCCCCATTTACGTCTCTCCTTGAGCCATCGAAGGCTCGGATAGTCGTCTTGCTCCCACGGATACGACTCATGTCCACGTTCATCTGTTTTAACGTGGAGACGAGGCACACGTTAAGGGCCGAACCGTTGTCGATCATAACTCGACCGACGACGTGATTGTTGCACTTACAGACAATGTGTAATGCCCGCAAGTGTCCCTGACCCTCTGAGGGAATTTCATCTTCGAAAAAGGAGATCTGATTCGAGAAGATAGAACTTACTGTCTCCTCGATCCTCTCTGGTGCAGTCTCTTTCAGCACTTGAGCTGCGGTAAGAACCTTCAGAAGGGCGTCCCGATGCGGTTCGGAACTCAAAAGCAATGCTAGCAGTGAGATATGGGCCGATGACTTGCCCATTTGTTCAACCACTTTGTACTCGCTCGCTTTAATCACTTTCATGAAGGCTTCAGCTTCCTCTTCTGATACTTTCTTCGTGAGAGCGGGTGCAGCTCTCACATCATCCCTAAATGCGGCAGCGGGAGTTTTCCCTTTGTCTGCAAGTTCGGGACCTTGGTAAACTCTTCCTGAACGCGTAATGCCCATCGCGCTCATCTCTTGTTCAGCATTGGCCACCTCACTCCCATAATTCCAGGGAACTCGACTGTCTTGGTAAGGTTCTTTTGCAGGAACCTCGATGATGAACGGGGCGGGTGCCACTGCTAGTCCTGTTGGAACATATTCGATGACAAATGGAGCCCCGGGATCCCTGTGTCTCTTCCTTCTCTCCAATAGCATATATACTGATCATGTTGATCGTAGGGCCTGAGCTTGACCCGTGATCAGGGAGAGGGTTTGTCCGTACATTTGGGGGCTTAACTTCATTGAAGGAGATTTGCTTCGTGTCAATCATCTCATGTATCTTCTCTCGGAGCCTCCAACAGTTGTCAGTTATATGACCCGGAGCACCCTGATGAAATTCAGAATGGATGCTCTGATTCTGTACTGTTGGATCAAAGTTGGGATGCGGCGCCTCTGATCGTATCATGTTCCCTGCTAGGAGTTGTCGATAAATGTGGGACAAAGAAGCCGGCAGAGGAGCGAATTCTTTGCGCTGTTGAGATGAGGCAGCATTGCCCTGTCGAGTTTGCGGAGCAGGAGTCCGCTACGTCGGTTGGGAGGGTCTCGAAGCTGGGGATCTACTTTGGACTGGGGCCTGTTGATGTGGTAGTTGCGGCTGAATAACGAATGGCGGGGCCGAATAATGCGTCTGTTGTGGCTGGTAGGGTGGAAGATAATGCACGGGGCGTGTATATGCTTGAGGAGCCGAGGGTGCAGGCGCATAGTTCGTCGGAAATTGCTGCGGGGGTTGATGCCCCGGATTGACAGCACTAACGGTAGCATCCTTGGTCCTTCTGGAGGTACCAGCAGCTTGCTTCCTCGGTGCCTCCCCTTCTTTCTTACTGATCGGTCCTTCAATCCTCCCCAATTTGATGCCCATATCAAGCTTCTTCCCTGCTTCAATAAGCTCGAAGAATGAGGAGGTGTGAGATAAGAGGTGCGAGTAGTATACACCCTTTAGTGTGGAATGGAACAGTTGAACTTGTTGGATCTTACTGATCGGAGGGATATGCTTTGCCGCTTTTCCTCTCCACTCTGTTGCGTAGGCTTCAAAAGCTTGATTTTCCTTCATCTCCATGGTACTGAGCTCTAGGAGCGTAGGGGGTGTCTCGGCACAGAAGCGGTACTGATCAAGGAATTTCTGAGAGAGATTCGCCCAAGTTGGAATGTCCTCTGCTTTTAGCGTCATGAACCAATCCAGTGCTGGTCCCATGAGGCTGTCTTGGAATGTCTGGATTATGAATTCCTCGTAGTCCCAGTATTGCAACATTTTGCTTTGGTAGTGGCGGAGATGATGCCTCAGATCCTTGGTCCCGTCATATCTCTTAAAGTCTGGAATTTTGATTTTCGGGGGCAACCGCATGCCCGGGAATAAGTTCCAATTGAAGTCACCAAGGTCAAGATGGGACGTGCCTGCTTGGAGGACTCGGATGGTTTCCTCCATTCTCTTCATTCTTCTCTCCTGCTCATTTTCAGGAGGAATATTTGTCGGTAGAGCTGGAGGGGCAGCTTGAGTAGGCGTGCCCGGTTCAGTGGGGGGAATATTTAGAGGTGGTGGAGTTTGGTAGGGGAAGCTCATTTGGGGTTGTGGAGCTTGGAAGGAAAAATGGTCCGCAGTAGAAGCAGGGACTTGTGTGATCGCGACTGGAGGAACCGTCGGTGGTGGAACGGTGTAAATTGAAGGTTGAGTAGGTATGGTGAGCGGCGGCAAAGTGAGCATTGCGGAATCTGTTGATAGGAACGCCGCGGGTGGCAAAGGCACCTGTGCGCACCCGAATTTAATCTCGTCGGTATCAGCACCCCATTTTGGCCCACCGGCTTCCCACACGAGGATTCTCGACCGGAGCCCGGGACACTATTCATCACCCAGCCATCAGAGACAAATAAGCGAGAGCGGAGTCATGAACAATGGGAGAAAAGCTGGGTCACTGAGAAAAGCGGAGGAAGGCCATCGGAAGAACTTACGGGTAAAGAACCCCGAAAACGACGGAGCTGGCACTGTGGCACTATTCATCACCGAGTCACCGAAGCACCGAAAGGTGCCCAATATGGGACTCCAAAAATCCCTCTCAGTGCCAAAGTGACCAATGACACGTCCGTACGCATTTCCGGGGCAAGCCACATGAGCCGAGACACCCCGACCTCTCACGGACGCTTTTTTCTAACAGAGCTCCCGGGGCCCGCTCCACTGACAAGCAAACGACCCCCCAAAACGGGCCTACAGGCACCCAGGGACCACCAAGGTCGGGGAACAAGTTTCAGATGACCTTCCGGAACTCGACTTGGTTTCCCGAGGAACGTTTCAGTGGTCATGAACGTCTCCCGGCAAGCCTTCGGGGCACGTTCACGGAAAACAGAGATCACAACGATTCCCGAGCACCTCAAGATATTCAGAGAATACTGAGAAAATCCCGGTCAAAGTCCCTAGGTTTTCCCGGGCCAACGGCCCTCGACCGAGGGCGATGAGCCAACGATCCCCCACGGGGCAAAAGGATCGCCAAAACGAATGTTAGGGTGCACAAAGAGCAATCGGGGATCGAGGGACGCTAAACTCCACTCCGAATGTCCAAACGGGGCAAAACCGACTCGCGAGGCGCCGGGTCGCCCGAACGTTCGTTCACAACGACGTATGGCGATATTGGGCTCATTCAAATCCTCGTCATTCAAGCATTCCAAATCTTCAAATTAATCGGACATCGGAGATCGGATGCGAGCTCAATCAAGTTTCAAGCATTTTCTGGCTTTTCTCTCAATCGAATGGGACCCACAGCTCAGCCAAGCCAAGCCGTCAAGTCGCGGCTCAACCCCAAGCCACGGCTCAACCCCTCCAAGCTCGGCTCGCCCGCAATGAGCCGCGGCTCAATCCTTGCCCCAATGGCTCAATCCCAAGAGCTTCCCTCAACCACACATTCATAATATCTCTTACACATCCTCACATCAACTCCCATCTTTCCATCACTTCCCATCAACTTCCCACTCACTTTCCCCACCTTAATCTTCCCTCCAAAATTCGGAATCCCTAAGCACCCATTAATTGCACTTAGTTTTCACTAAACAAGCACATTGCATCATTAACTTAATCACAACTCCTCTTGCACTCTCTCTCTAGCTTTCTCACTCAAAAACTCTCTCAAATTCCTCTCAAACTCCAACAATTCGTCCAGCTTTCCCTCAGCCCGAAACCAAGGAAAAATTGCCGGAAAACTCAACCGTTTTCCGGCGACCGCCACTCAACCCGAACCAAACTTGACCAAACTTTATATCCCACATGTATTCGACCTCCCGAGTCCATTTCCGGTGTTAGTTTCGGCATTTGAAGCCTCCAGCATGCAGTTCCAGCCCAGTCCAGAATCGGGTCCCTAGGGAGTTTCCCGGTTTCTAGGCGAGTTCTTCCTCCCCGACTTATCCGAGCCTCAAACAAACTACATATCCCACATGTATTCGACCTCCCGAATCCATTTCCGGTGTTAGTTTCGGCATTTGAAGCCTCCAGCATGCAGTTCCAGCCCAGTCCAGAATCGGGTCCCTAGGGAGTTTCCCGGTTTCTAGGCGAGTTCTTCCTCCCCGACTTATCCGAGCCTCAAACAAACTACATATCCCACATGTATTCGACCTCCCGAGTCCATTTCCGGTGTTAGTTTTGCAATTTGAAGCTCCCAGCAGCCCGAACCAGCTCTGTCCAGAACCGGGTTCCATAGGTGTTTTCACGGCTTCCCGGGCTCCCCGGACATTTCCACTACCTCACGACTATGGCGAGTCGTGCCATCATTTCCTAGGGGTTCCTCATGACCCTCACTCTCCCCCGTGACAAGGTGGTCGCATGCCGAGAGCCGCTCAACCGCGCACCACCGCCATTTCTCTCCTTTCTCCCTTCACAGATTTTTACCAGTTTTTACCGGTTTTCTTTGCATCTCTCAGGAAAATCGACATGTCTAATCTTCATGAAATCACTGTAGGCATGATCCTCAGTCAGTTAGGAGTCCAATGCCACCGACCTTGCACCAAAAGACCACCGGGAGCCTCCCGTAGAGTCGTTTCCTCATTGGGTGCCAGTCGGGTTTGTTCCTCTGGTCGTCTTTTCTAACCCGTACTTTGCAGGAACGTACAGGTCAGCTCGGGTTGAATCTCGCTACGAGCCACCTATCACCGTGATCCTCAGTCAGTTAGGAGTCCAATACCACCGACCTTGCATCAAAAGACCACCGGGAGCCTCCTGTGGAGCCGTTTCTTCATTGGGTGCCAGTCGGGTCTGTTTTGACCCGACTGGGTCTGTCCTTTTTTACTGACCCGACTTTGTTTTTGATTTCCAGAAAATCTACGCATGTTTTCCTCCCGAAACCACCACAGGCGCGATCCTTAGTCTTTTGGGAATCCAACGCAACTGGCCCCGAGCGAAAATTCCATCCCGATCAACCGATACGGCCCCGACAAGCCAGACTGCCAGTCGGGTCTGCCAGTCGACCCGACTGCTCCGATTCGGGTCTGTTCGTTCCAGCCGAGTCTCCCGACTCCCTTTGCCACTTCTCCGACTCTTTCCTCGTGTTCCGAGGCTAGGTAACACTCCTCTACGACTTAGAGAAGTTAGGATCTTCGATATTCTTTTGATATGAGGTGTTAAGGCGTTTAACAAGTTGAAATGCATGCAAGTTTACGTTCTTACCTACTCCCATGCAAATGTACGTCGTTTATCATGCTATACGTCGTATGAACACATGTATCATGACGGGAAAGAACTTAAATCGGGGTTGAAGAGGTCGCCTTGACCCGCTTGAGCCACGGAAACTCACGGCCTTTCCTCATGGGAGGTGGCCGAGAGTTTCTTTGGACCACACGGGTCCAAGGAATCCTCTTTCGCCTCGAAATAAGTCGGTTCCCGTATTTTCCATTTCGTCGTTGTATGAGTCGACGCCGTTTTATTGATTCCTTTAAATATTTTGTTTGTGCATGTTTGTATGCCCGTTTGCGTAATTATGACCATGGCGGCATCGATTTGGTTAAAACGTGCGTTACTATCGTGCTTGACGTATTATGCATGCAAGATACGATCGGAATCGATGTAGGAGGCCCTCCATAACCCGAGTCGGGTCATGGAGAGCTCTCGGCTCAACCTTTGGAGGAGGGGCTGAGTGCTCTTTGACCCATCCCGGGCTTAGGACGGTCTCCTTCGTTGCTTCGGAATCGTCCCTTGGAATTGAGTGTACCCATATTTTGTGTTTATATCGTCGATCATGTGCTAGCCGTCTCCTAGGAGAGTTAGCTTTGGAAGATTATCCGTCAAGTCCACAATTCCTCGATATAAGATAATCACCGAAGAATCTCACAAATGGGCAAACGGAACGTATCATTCGGTTAATTAAATCACTTGGATTAAATGATTGGACAAATTAAACATTAATCCATAAACGCATCGATGGTTCATGGAACGACGGAAATGCCCTTTTCCTTTAAAAACCCACAACTTCAAAACACCGAAACGTGCAACACGAATAGAACCGACGTCTAGCGAACACTCGCGTGCTACGACTCGAGTCCGGGCCCGATTTGAGGCGGCTCGAGTCGAGACACGCGAGTCTTCCTTAGACTCCTTCGTGTCACACGATCTTCAATTTGCATACGAACATCACAATTTTATCGTCCAAGGGCATAACCGTCATTCCGTGATTCACCGATACCCTAGGCGCTAGAGAGTCGGAAACACCTCGATCTATGGACGAAAAAGGGCTACCCGTTCGGGTGCGAGTCTCATTCGCACAACCCATTCCGTCCACTTTCGGTGTTTCTATCTCCCTATCGTAGATTCGTTGGGGAGTATTTTATTTCAGTTACAAAACACAAAGAACCGGACTAATCATACATCCGGCCTAATCAAACATTAGGTAATGGATAGACGGAATGATAGATTCCAATCTAGAGTCAAAACACGAGTTTGGCTAATTCGGTGGAACCGCAGTGACACTTAACTGAATAAGAGTCATAAAACAAACACACACATGTAATTGGCTTAGAACCTTATCCTAGCCCGCCCTCTATATTTGCCTAGGTTAGATGCATTGTTTGCCAATCAACCACGGGTAATAACTGATTAAATCACGTACATTCGACTTAATACACCACTTGTCTGTATTCACCGACAATTGTAAGTTGTTGTCTGTATTGTGTCAGTTTTATCAGTTTTCTTCTGTTTTGTCTTTGCATATGATGATTTATCGCGATTCGGGCCCGAGCCCATAGGTTACGTGTTACACGGGGTCCAATGCCCCAAACCACCGAACACGAGGTCCAACGCCTCCTAATTCACCAAGCGCGTGCAACCCGAGTGCGGAATGGGATCTAGCCTCGATTCACCGTTACACTCCGAACACGGCCTATGTGGAAGGCAATTTGGATTGGGCGTGTGAAACGGATCTAGATATCACCCGGGAGCTCGATCGGCCCAACGGTTACAGTGGGAATCAACCGATTCTCCTGCAAACCTTGGATCGATCGGACCCGACCCCCGGCTCCTTGAGCCCGCGTTGCCTTAATTCATTTATCGGTTATTCAAAATACATGGTGAACCGGAACGGAATAGTGGCCCAATGCAAACCGACCGGGATCCATTTTCTTATTCGGTTATACTTTGTAATTGTTCGAGAGAACATTGTGAGGATTCTATTTGTATGTTCATTCATCTCCTTGTAAGGATCCCCGATCGGTGAGCGAGAGGTCCGAGTGCTGGATCGGTTAAGTTGGTCTATCACCACCAAAGGGTGAGTAAGCTTGGATACTCGTGGTTTCGGTTCACGCAGGGAATCAACCATCACGGTTTGATGAACTGTAACGCTAAGATAGTGAACCGACTCCTCGATGCACAAGCCTACTCATCTTTCGGACTCTTGGCCCAACTTGATCAATTCATCGAATTTACGGTGTCAAAACGGGCGAGTCTAGCGCAACTCTAAATCACGCTGTAAATAAACAAAATGGCAAGCCTAGCAAGCTAGAGTACCGAAAGGGCGTGCGGGATATAGGCCCGCACGTAATAGAACCCCCAAATTCGGAATTTCCGGTTCCGTACGACCATTGCCTTAGCATTTAGGTGTACCCCGTACCCCTAGACTCGGGCGACTCAACGGCCCTCGACCTACGGGTTGTAAACAGTAAGTGCCGACTCCTTCTCACGCGCGTTCGTCGCGCATCCCCACGTGTACGGACCCGAATGTGGACTCTCGTCGGGGCCCGCATTGCGCGCTTTTGGATCGCGCGGCTTGGGGGTGTCCACCTTCCCGTGGGGACGCGTGACGGACACGCGTGAGAGAAGGAGTCGCCACTTATCATTTTACGACCCGAAGGTCGAGGGCGGATAAGTTACCCTGGGTATAGGGGTATGGAACACCTAGTTTGTTGTTAAGGCATTGATCTGTGCGGAACCGAAAAATCCGTGTTCGGGGGTTCATGTTACGTGCGGGCCTATATCCCGCACGCCCTTTCGGTACTCTGGTTTGCTAGGCTTGCATGTTTTATGATTTACCGCATGAATTAAGTTGCACTCGGCTCGCACGTTTTGACACTGGAGATCCGGTGAACCAAACGATGTCGGTTGAGAAGCCGAGAGAGAAGTAAACCCGTATGTCGGGGAGTTGGTTCACAATGTTGCGTTACAGTTCATCGAACCATGGAGGTTGAATCCCTGCGTGAACCAGAACCGCGAGTTCTTGGATTTACTTGTATCTGGGCAAGCATTAGACCGATTCGATTAATTCGACTCTCGGACCGTTCGCTCACCGACTGGAATTCTTACAGAATAAATGTACAAAATAAAATCCTTACAATGCTCTCGAAAACAATAAATACAAATTACAAAAGGGTCGAATTCCAGTCGTTTCGCGTTCGGTTATTATTCCACTCTAACTCACCGTGAGTTTAGGGAAAAGACCGAAGAACTGAAATTCAATGGACGCTCTCACTGAATAGGGCGTTGGACCCTGTGAGTGTTGATTAGGGTGTTGGACCCTGTGATCTATGATTAGGGTGTTGAACCCTAATATTATTCGGCCTAGGGATCAGGCTCGACCCGCATGGCAAACAGGTGCGGAAAGATAACACGCAACGTTAATAACAGACAAGGTGTTTGTTATTGTCGTGTTTACGTGAATTAACAGATTATTAACCCAGGGGTGTTTTTGCAAGCAAATGCCATATGCTAAACAATCAAACATGTACCAATGTTTTAGCATTCGGCTTTGTTTTGAGAACTTGACAAAGAGAGTCAAATCTCAGGTGTGTGGATTGCTTTTACAGTTGTTCTGTATTATGACACTGAATTTCCACTGAATTAGCCAAACTCATGTTTTGACTCTAGATTTGGAATCTAGAATTCCTCCTAACCATTATCTAGTGTTTGGTTAGGTCGAGTGAAAGGTTAATCAGCATTTTGCATGTCTTCTGACAGAGATAACCGTTCTAGTTACCCGAGTCTATGTTAGGATAACAGAAACTCATCAGTTAGATAAGAAAAGGCTATGCAGATGAACCTGCACCTGAACAGGTAGCCCATTCTTATCCCGTACTGTAGTGTTTCTGTTATGCTAACCCTAAGGGTGTCGCTGAATTGTGAAAAGACGATTTTGCCCTTTATTTGAAAATTGTTTTCAGAAAGGGGGAAACATCGCAGTGCGGGCCACCTCGGCCTGTAGCCGGTGTCAACCAAATCCCTGGATCGTCCAGGGTTGTGCAAGAACCCCGAAAAAGCCAAAGAACCGGTCGATCTGCCCGGAAGTGATCTAGAAAGATCTTCTGTATCCTGACCTGAGCTACCTGGAATCAGGTAAAAACTCAAGTTGAGACATTGAAGCCCTTTTTAGACGTCCATGCTACATCGGACCGCGCGTTTCGGGTTTTGAAATTGATAAGTTTGAAAAGGGCACCAACGTCATTTGACAACTCGTCGACGCGAGTTATCAGTTAATGGCCAATTCGTGTAAACTTTATCAGTGTGAAGTGGGTTTAATCATGTGAGCGTCCCGATTAACCCGTTCGTGAAATTAATGCTTAAGGGTTGTGCCGAATGCATTAATTGTGGAAATGATTCGTGATTCGGCAACCAAGACAGGTCAAGAAAGACCGAGGATGATTCGGCCAACAATGGCCGGAACACCTTTTGGTCCTAATAGGCCCGAAAGGGTCTCCGAATTACGAATCCATGCAAAGTTTGGTTTGGAAAGACATTTCATGTGAGATTGCGACAATAATGTAAATTGCAAATTACACGAAAGCCGAGAACGGACTCAAAACGGGAAGAGGAAGCCTCATGCAACCCGTACGAGTCTAAGAGGCTCTCGGTTATTTCTCCTAGGAGATAGCCGAGAGGTCTCATGGCCCGAATGGGGTTCCACGAGGTTTCCCCGTCTCGTTTCGAATCATTTCTCGCATGCTTAAATGACAAACATGATAAATGACACGATTAAACGAAAGTCGGTATTGCCATGATTTGAATAACGCATTCGAACATGGAAACATGCACAAACAAGTTATTTAAGGAATCGATAAAACAATACCGACTTCATGCGCGTGAGAAAATACGATGAAACTCGGGAATCAAGCTTGGATCGGGTCAAGAAGATCGTTCCTTGCCCGAAAGGAGCAAGAGAGCATTCGGTCACCTCCCTTCGAGGGAAACCCGTGAGCTCTTTGCCTTTCCCGGGTCGGGATGTTCTTCTCGACTACGATCCAAGTGTTTCTCGACATGCTAGCATATAAATCAAGGATAAATATGCATGATATAACATGGAAAATGCATAAAGATTAAAACTTGAAAATAAAACATACATAAAACCCCTTATAACTCTATAAACGCAACGAGAATGTAAAAGTCCTAGCTCCTCTAAGTCGGGAATGGCCATAACTAGTCCCGAGATGCCGGATGGGACCTTCAAGAGTCGGGTTGGACCGTTGATGGGTCGGGTTTGGGCTGTTTTCCGTTGAACAGACCCGAATGGCACCCAACAGACCCGGATGGAATACTGGACAGACCCGACTGGCGCAAGTCGGGTCGGACGTCGCCACGGAGGTTCCCGATGGAATTTTGAGGCAAGGTCGGCGGCCTTGGGTAGCCAAGGGACCCCTCTAGGTGACCGTGGTGGTTGTTTGTTCCCAGAGTTGTCGGGTCGACCCGTACAGTCCTGCAAAAATACCCAAAACAGAGCACGTCTCGAATTTCGGACCCGACTGGCACAAGTCGGGTCGGACGTCGCCACGGAGGCTCCCGATGGAATTTTTGAGCAAGGCCAACGGCTCCCGACTGCTAACTCACCTCCGGAGGTGGCTGTGGTGGTGGTTGTCCGAAAAGAGTCCTGGATCGACCCGATCTGCAAGAAAACCGAACAGACAGTCAGAAACGCCGGCCCAACTGAGCAGTTTTCGGGTCGGAATTCATAACGGTGGATTCCGATGGAATTTTTGAGCAAGGTCGGTGGCTCCCGACTCCTAACGAACCCCCGGAGGTGTTTGATGGGTTTTGAAAGTTCAGACCGACTCGAAAAGGTGAGAAAACAGGGCTGGAAGTTTTGACCCGGCTGGGCCAAAACTGTGCTCGATTCTGTACTGAGCTGATTCTCTAACTTAGAGGTTTCAAACTTGAAATCTAAGCTCGGAAATAGATAGAGGGGGTCGAAAACATGTAGGATATGAAGTTTGGTGAAGTTTGGATTTAAGTCGAGATGGATTCCGACTTAAGTCTTGAGTGTTTTGCTTGGTTTTTGGGTGGTTCTTGCTTGCTGCGATTTTGCTGAAGTTCTTGGGAGGTTGAGAGCATTTGTTTTAGTGAGAAATGCTAGAGAGAGAGTGCTTGAAGGTCCCTCCTTAAGTTAATGACATTTGGACAATATATAGAAAAGCTTAAATGCAAGATTAGTGAAGAAAAGTGCAATTAGGGCCATGGATTAGTGGAATCCGAATTTCTTAAGGAAATATCAAGCTCAATCCTCATCCATTGCATTAATGGAGAAGAGATAAGAGCATTGATGGCTTGGATGGGAAGTTGGAGTGTTGAATTGAAACACTTAGATATTTTGCAAAAGGAAGACAAAGGCAAGTTGTCTTCTTGGCTTGAAGAAGAAGATGACAAGAGAGGGGTGGTTCTTCTTGTCTTTGGCAAGGGGAAGAAGGTCCCGTGGGTCCCACACGGGATTGGAGGTGAATCGGGAATGCTCGGATGTCGATCGGTTACGTGTTCGAGTTCCGTGACTTGAAAGAACGTTGTATCGACAATGTGTGCGAGAAAACGATCCCGATAAGCCCAAGATTGTCAATTTTTGTGGAAGAATGCTTCGGGTGCGTACGAGGCTCGGAAGCCGTTTTTACCCGTTCCGGGTGACCAGAGCGAAGTTAACCGCTTCTAACAGCATATCTTGTATCTGCATCCCACGTTGGTCATTTTGACATGAATTGTCAGACAACGTGAACAATTGACCCTTAAGCCGGTAATGCAAATGTGAAGCCGGAGACGTCCAAGGAGTCCGAAGTTGGATTTCTCAGATTGCTGTCTGAGTTGCTTGGGCGTTCCGGAAATCAATGTGATCTCCGTTTGTCAAGACTGGATCTCTAAGGACTTGAAAAGTGTATCTAAGACCTTTAAAGCGCTGTTCGGGAGGTCTAGATGAGTTGTGTGATTTATTCCGACGATTCCACATTGAGCCTTGAGGAGGCTAGCATTGTGTAACGTAAGCATTCGGCGTCTAGTTTCCCCAAAGAAGACCTCCGGATATGGATTTCCACTGAAAATGGTCATTTCCGCTCTTCGGAGGTTACTCGGGAAACCGCGAAGGGTTTTGCTGTCTGTTTTGCCCAATTGTGAATATCTGGTAGAGTTTTCTGGGCAATGCGGTATGAACTTCGTTTGCCGTAATTCCATCAGACCATTCTCCGACTATGCTCTTCTGAAGAGGGATATGCTTGTTTTGCTGTTCGGAAGTCATTTGAAGTGTCTGTGTGACTTCCAAGAGACAATCTGAAGCATTATTCATGTTCAGTGTGCTGATGGGGCATGGCCGCGTCTGATATTTGGCATTAACTTTCCTCTGGGAAACCGACATTTTTGGACTTCCACTGAAAAGTTGTCTATATACAGAAAATTGTTCTGTATAGAGCAGATGATTTGCAAAATACCTTTGAAGACATTTTCCATCTTTTTGGCACTGATGTGGATTTTTGGAGTCCAATATTTACTATCTTCCGACGACCAAGCGAACTATCGAAAAATAGTACCGTCCGTGTAGTACACTGAAAATGCCGGTTTTGGACATTGTTGAGCTCTCTGGTCGCTCTGTTGCCTTTTGGTGACCCGTAGAGTCCTTCTGTCATGTCCATGGGCCATTTGCTCAATTTTGCCAACTTGAGGATGAATAGTGATTTCTCGCTCTGCCGAGCCGTTTTCTGTGTTTTGCTCAAGTCGTGGCTTGGATCATTGCTAATATCGTTGTTTGGAATGGTGAGCCAAAATGGGGTGCTGACACCACGGGAAGGTGGATACTCCCAAGCCGCATTTGCTTAGGCGCGCGCATGCGTGCCCCGACGAGATTAAATTCGGGTGCG
Organism: Punica granatum; assembly: GCF_007655135.1. NCBI lineage: Eukaryota > Viridiplantae > Streptophyta > Magnoliopsida > Myrtales > Lythraceae > Punica > Punica granatum. Next base: position 10,384,182 of record NC_045132.1, read on the forward strand.
TACAGTCGGGGCACGCATGCGCGCACCTAAGCAAACGCGGCTTGGGAGTGTCCACCTTCCCGGGGACGCGCGACGAACGCACGTGAGAAGGAGTCGCCACTTGCCATTTTTCGACCCAAGGGTCGAGGGCCGGCAAGTTACCCGGGTCTAGGGGTACGGGGTGCACCTAAATGCTAAGGCAATGGTCGTACGGAACCGGAAATTCCGGATTCGGGGGTTCTGGTACGTGCGGGCCTATATCCCGCACGCCCTTTCGGTACTCTAGCTTGCTAGGCTTGCCATTTCGTTTATTTATCGCGTGATTTAAAGTTGTACTCGACTCGCCCGTTTTGACACCGTAAATTCGATGAATCGATTGAGTTGGGCCAAGAATCCAAAAGATGAGTAAACTTGTGAGTCAAGGAATCAATTTGCTATCTTAGCGTTACAGTTCTTCGGAACGTGATGGCCGGTTCCCCGCGCGAACCGAGACCATGATTGTTCGAGCTTACTCATCCTTTGATAACGGTAGACCGACTTAATCGATTCGAAACTCGGACCTCTCGCTCGCCGATTGGGGATCCTTACAAGTGCACGAATGAATATACAAACGAACTCCTCACAATGTTCTCTCGAATAATTACAAAATACAACTGAATAAGTAAATGGACCCCGATCGGTTTGCATTGGGCCAATATTCCGCTCCGGCTCACCGTGTGTTTTGAATGACCGACAAATAAATTAAGGCAACGCGGGCTCAAAGAGCCGAGGGTCGGGTCCGATCGAACCGACGGTTTGCAGGAAAACCGATTCGTTTCTACTGTAACCGTTGGATCGATCGAGCTCCCGGGTGATATCTAAACCCGTTTCACACGCTCAATCCGAATCTGCCTTCCACATAGGCCGCATTCGGAGTGTGACGGTGAATCGAGGCTAGATCCCATTCCGCACTCGGGTTGCACGCTCTCAGTGAGTTAAGAGGCGTTGGACCTCGTGTTCGGTGATTTGGGGGCGTTGGACTCCGTGCAACACGTGACCTATGGGTTCGGGCCCGAATCGCAATAAATCAACAAAAGCAAGAATAAAACGGAAGAAAACTGATAAAACTGACACAATACAGAAAGCAACTGACAACCACTGATAAGTGTCGGTGAATACAAACGAATTGTGTATTAGGCCGAATATACGTGACTTAATCAGTTATTAACCGGGGTTGATTAGCAAACAATGTATCTAACCTAGGCAAACATAGACGGTGGATTATAATAGGGTACTAAGCCGATTACATGTATGTGTTCATTTTAAGACTCTTATTCAGTTAGATGTCACTGCGGTTTCACCGAATTAACCAAACTCGTGTTTTGACTCTAGATTGGGATCTATTATTCTGCCTATCCATTATCTAGGGTTCGATTAGGTCGAATGTATGATTAATCCGGTTGTTCGTGTTTTGCAACTGAAATAAAATGCTTCCCACCGAATCTACGATAGGGAGATAGAAACACCGAAAGTGGACGGAATAGGCCGTGCAAATGAGATCGTACCCGAACGGGTAGCCCTTTTCCGTCCATAGATCGAGGTGTTTCTGACTTCCTAGCGCCTAGGGTATCGGTGAATCAAGGAATGACGGTCATGCCCTTGGATGATGAAATTGCGATGTTCGTGTATAAATTGGAGATTTGCGTCACACGAAGGAGTCTAAGAAGGACTCTCGTTGATAGGGTTGAGCCGGTCTCCGAGCATGAGGACAAGTTGCATATTTCTACCGGACCGATAACCAGAGCACGTGCCAAGAAATTGGAGCACGCTTTGCAGAACTTATGGACGAATATTCTGGAAGAGGCATGCAGTTCGAGAGACGAGCGAGTCGACTCGGGGCTGATTTTTGTCATCAAGAGTGCTGAACCTCATCAGTACACATCGGGACATTAAATGATGACCACAACCACCTCAAATCGGGTTGAATATGCATCCTAGAAGATGGCCACCAATTCTGGTTTGACTATTAGGTTGGAATATGCCTTCTAGAAGATGGTCACCAAATCTGGTTGGAATATTAGGTTGGAATATCTGGTTAGAATATCTGGTTGGACTATTAGGTTGGAATATGCCATCTAGAATATGCTTGTTTTTCCTTAGTTGTCTTCAATTGCAAGAGCATTATATAAGCTCCTCCCTAGGTTAGTTTTAGACACAACTCTTCTACCATTTTTCCTATCTTGTGAGAGATATTCTCCAAATTGTTCTTGTTGAACTTATGCTTCAAGGGTTGCAAGTCGATTACTTGTAGTTCTTAAGCTTCTTATAATATCGGTTTCTAGCTCTATATAGCTACGGGGTCGATATTCCACCTTTCGAAATCTCTATCTTGGACGATCCGGGATTTGATTCCATATCATTGTTGCTGGGTTCCACGACGGATTCGACGGGGTTCACATCATTTTGGTATCAGAGCTTAGGCTCCAAATTGAGGTTTCATCTATCCTTGTTCTTTCCTTGTTCACCATTCTGGAATTTTTAGATCTATCTTCCATTTCTATCCTTTCCATTTAGTCTTGACTGATCCGTTCATAGCTATTAAAAAAAAAATCGTCCAAAAAAAAAAACGTGAAAAAGAATCAAAAAAAAAAAAAAAGAGGAGAGGAGATCTGATTACACAGGCCTTAAGTAGACCTGTCATAGTTGCTTCCATTCTGCTTTTCTCCGATCGTATTTGTGTCCATTCCATCTTTGATTTGTCTGGGATCATTCCTTTTACATACATCTTGTCCATCCATATATCTCTTCGCTTCTTTGCTACTTGGAACTGATATTATAAGTGGCTCGAGCGAACAAGTAATTTCCTCAAGGACTTGTAATTAGATTGCTCAGTTCGTCCAGAACTTTGTGGAGAAATCTGTGAGAGGAAAAAGGCCAGAGGGAGTGAGACCATCAGAGGGTAAAAGCCATTTGTATCGAGTGAAATACGAGAGTTTGTGTGACATCGATTTGAGAGTAAACACGTGAGGGAGTGATTGTGAGGTCCTTTTACTCTAATATTTCTTTGCAGATTTCAACATGTCGCAAGAAGATAGCGGGGGACATGAGCAAAGTAGTGGAGGGCCTGATCAAAGCACAATTATTCGAGCTATGCAACAACAATTTGAGCGAATGAACATGGTGCTCAATACGATTAATGACCGGTTGGAGAGGCATGATGAGCGGATTGACCTGTTGCGACAAGCTCCCAATCAACAACCAAGGAGGAACAATAACCGACAACCAGCACCTACTACTGATCCATTTGATGGCCACGAGGAGAGATCCTATGATGATGAGGATGATGTATCTTCCATTGCCGCAATGAGACGAGCTCGAGGAGCAAGGGCTGAGACGCCATGGCGCGGACGTGGAAGGCGCCAAGAAAGAGACACCGTTGATCGTAATATGGGGTCCATCAAGCTGACCATTCCTCCATTCCAAGGCAAGAGCGATCCCGATATTTACATCGAATGGGAAAGGAGGGTTGAACTGGTTTTTGATTGTCACAACTACTCCGAGGAGAAGAAGGTGAAGCTTGCAGCTGTGGCATTCACCGACTATGCCATAGTTTGGTGGGATCAATTGACGATGAGTAGACGCCGAAATGGAGAGCGACCTATTGACAATTGGGAGGGCATGAAAGCTGTCATGCGGAGGAGGTTTGTCCCATCCCATTACTACCGGGATTTATACTTGAAGCTGCAGAATCTTAAGCAAGGGTCTAAGACCGTGGAGGAGTACCACAAGGAGATGGAGATTGCCATGATTCGCGCCAATGTTGAGGAGGATCGAGAGGCAACCATGGCTCGGTTCATTAGTGGACTTAATCGGGAGATTGCCAATATTGTGGAGCTCCACCATTATGTGGAGCTTGAAGAATTGGTGCACATGGCTATGAAGGTTGAGAGGCAACTCAAGAAGGGGGGACGATCGTCATCCAGGTTCGAATCCTCTAATTCGAATTCGAAGTGGACTTCCAAGTTTGAAGGGGCTGGACCTAAATGGACTGGTTCGAAGCAAGAGGAGAAGGCCAAGGGAAACAAGCCCGCAACCAAGCCATCATCTGATTCTAAGGAGAGGGATGCCGATGATGTGGAGCATGCTGTATCGGGTCAAACTCTTGTTGTTTTGAGAGCTCTACATGTGCAAGCCAAAGAAGATGGTGATGGGCTACAAAGAGAGAACATTTTCTACACTCGATGCCACGTGAAGGATCGAGTATGTGGACTGATTATTGATGGGGGAAGCACTGTGAATGTGGCAAGCAAGCTGATGGTGGAGAAGCTTGGTTTGAGCACTCAAAAGCATCCAAGGCCATATAGACTTCAGTGGCTGAATGAGAGTGGTGAATTAAAGGTGACAAAACAAGTGTTAATCTCATTTTCTATTGGGAAGTACCATGATGAAGTTTTGTGTGATGTAGTTCCTATGATAGCCAGCCATTTGTTACTCGGGAGGCCATGGCAATTTGATCGAAGAACTACACATGACGGGTACAAGAATCGGTATAGTTTCATCAAGGATGGTCGAAGCATGACACTTGCACCGCTGCCACCACATCAAGTGTTCGAAGAGCAACTCCAAATCAAAAGGTCCAGTGCTGAGAGTTCAAAAGAAAGTAAGAGAGTGGCTGAACCAAAAGAAAAGGAGAGTAAAAGTGAGAGGAAAGAAATTCGAGAGAAAAGTGAGAAAGAGAGTGAAAAGAAAGAAAAATGTGAGAGTTCAGCCTTGAAAAGAAAAGAGGGGAAGAAATTGAGTTTCTTCACAAAAGAAAGAGAATTAGAGAGTGTTAGTAAGGATGAAAGGCCAATGATATTGTTCTTGTACAAAGAGGCCTACTTATCTAATACTTTTAACCTATATTTGCCTAGTGATGTGGTTTCTCTTTTGCAGGAGTTTGATGATGTGTTTCTTGAGGGGACGCCACCGGGATTGCCACCAATCCGTGGGATCGAACATCAAATTGATTTCATTCCAGGAGCGCCCATTCCAAACCGGCCAGCATATCGGTGTAATCCCGAAGAAGCAAAAGAACTCCAAAAGCAAGTTGATGAGTTGCTGACCAAGGGCTATGTCCGAGAGAGCATGAGTCCATGCTCTGTGCCCGTGTTGCTTGTTCCCAAGAAAGATGGCACATGGAGAATGTGTGTGGATTGTCGAGCTGTGAATAAGATAACGGTAAAGTATCGCTATCCTATCCCTCGATTAGATGATATGCTTGATGAATTGCATGGTTCCACTATATTTTCTAAGATTGATTTGAAGAGTGGATACCATCAAATTCGCATGAAAGAAGGAGATGAGTGGAAAACAGCATTTAAAACCAAGAGTGGATTGTATGAGTGGTTAGTGATGCCATTTGGATTGACTAATGCACCCAGCACATTTATGCGCCTTATGAATCATGTCTTGCGTGCTTACATTGGAAAATTTGTTGTTGTTTACTTTGATGATATTCTGATTTATAGCAAAACTGAGCATGATCATATGAATCATTTGAGGTGTGTTCTTGAGGTGCTGAGGCATGAGAAGTTGTATGCTAACCTTAAGAAGTGTGAATTTTTCTTGGAAAGTGTTGTTTTTCTTGGTTTTGTCGTAAGTTCCAAGGGTGTGGAAGTGGATGAAGAGAAGGTGAAAGCAATCCGGGAATGGCCTACACCCACTACCATTGCTGAGGTCCGAAGCTTCCATGGCCTTGCTGGGTTCTATCGAAGATTTGTGCGCAATTTTAGCACCATAGCTGCTCCTTTGACCGAGATCATCAAGAAGGAAGTTGGCTTTAGATGGGGCAAAGAGCAAGAGAATGCATTCAATACCTTGAAAGAAAAGCTAAGTTCTGCTCCTTTACTGATTTTACCGGACTTTTCTAAACCTTTTGAAATCGAATGTGATGCTTCCGGTATTGGTATAGGTGCCGTCCTTATGCAAGAGAAGAGGCCTATTGCTTACTTCAGTGAGAAGCTCAACGGGGCTGCGTTGAACTACTCCACATACGACAAGGAACTCTATGCTTTGGTGAGGGCTTTGGAGACATGGCAGCATTACTTGTGGTCCAAGGAGTTCATCATTCACACCGACCATGAGTCCTTGAAGCATTTAAAGGGTCAAAGCAAGCTGAACCGAAGGCACACACGTTGGATCGAGTTCATCGAGATGTTTCCCTATGTGATCCAATACAAGAAAGGTAAGGAAAATGTAGTGGCTGATGCCTTATCTCGCAGGTATACTCTTATCTCAACTCTTGATGCCAAACTTTTGGGATTTGAATATATCAAAGAGTTATACTTGCATGATCATGATTTTAAGGAAGTCTTTTCTGAATGTGAAAAAGGGGCTTTTGACAAGTTTTATAAGCATGAGGGGTATTTGTTTCGTGAAAACAAGCTATGTATTCCACAAAGTTCCATGCGAGAATTGCTTGTTAGGGAAGCCCATGGGGGAGGTTTAATGGGGCATTTTGGTGTGGCTAAGACCTTAGATGTTTTGAGAGAGCATTTCTTTTGGCCACATATGAAAAGAGACGTTGAAAGGATCTGTCTTAGGTGTGTCACATGTAAGAAAGCTAAGTCTAAGATTCAACCTCATGGACTTTACATGCCCTTGCCCGTTCCTAGTCATCCATGGACTGATGTATCAATGGATTTTGTTTTGGGTTTGCCTAGGACTAAGAATGGTAAGGATTCTATCTTTGTAGTAGTGGATCGTTTTTCAAAGATGGCTCATTTTATTCCTTGTAAGAAGACGGATGACGCTACTCATGTGGCGGGCCTTTTCTTTAAGGAAGTAGTGCGTTTGCATGGCATCCCCAGAACAATTGTAAGTGATCGTGATGTTAAGTTCCTAAGTCACTTTTGGCGTGTTTTGTGGGGAAAATTGGGAACAAAGCTATTGTTTTCTACCACTTGCCACCCACAAACTGATGGGCAAACAGAGGTTGTAAATCGAACCTTAGGTACTTTGCTGCGAGCTGTTATTAAAAGGAACGTGAAAAGTTGGGAAGATTGCATTCCATTCATTGAGTTTGCATATAATCGGGCCATGCATTCTTCTACTAAGTTTTCTCCCTTTGAGGTTGTTTATGGCTTTAATCCACTGACCCCATTGGATTTAACTCCATTGCCTATTGGTGAGATTGTTAGCCTTGATGGAAAGCGTAAGGCAGAACTTGTGAAGAAGATCCATGAAGAAGCAAGGAACCACATCTTGCACAAAAACGAGCAAGCTGCCACTCGAGCCAACAAGGGAAGAAAGTATGTCACTTTCGAACCGGGAGATTGGGTCTGGGTTCATTTCAGGAAGGAGAGGTTTTCAAGCCAAAGGAAATCAAAGCTAAATCCGCGAGGAGATGGACCATTCCAAGTCTTAGAAAAGATTAATGACAATGCATATAAACTCGATTTGCCGGGAGAGTATCAAGTGAGTTCTACATTTAATGTTTCTGATCTTTCTCCCTTTGATGTGGGCGCAGATTCGAGGACGAATCCTTTTGAAGAAGGGGGAATGATAGGGTTGAGCCGGTCTCCGAGCATGAGGACAAGTTGCATATTTCTACCGGACCGATAACCAGAGCACGTGCCAAGAAATTGGAGCACGCTTTGCAGAACTTATGGACGAATATTCTGGAAGAGCCATGCAGTTCGAGAGACGAGCGAGTCGACTCGGGGCTGATTTTGGTCATCAAGAGTGCTGAACCTCATCAGTACACATCGGGACATTAAATGATGACCACAACCACCTCAAATCGGGTTGAATATGCATCCTAGAAGATGGCCACCAATTCTGGTTTGACTATTAGGTTGGAATATGCCTTCTAGAAGATGGTCACCAAATCTGGTTGGAATATTAGGTTGGAATATCTGGTTGGAATATCTGGTTGGACTATTAGGTTGGAATATGCCATCTAGAATATGCTTGTTTTTCCTTAGTTGTCTTCAATTGCAAGAGCATTATATAAGCTCCTCCCTAGGTTAGTTTTAGACACAACTCTTCTACCATTTTTCCTATCTTGTGAGAGATATTCTCCAAATTGTTCTTGTTGAACTTATGCTTCAAGGGTTGCAAGTCGATTACTTGTAGTTCTTAAGCTCCTTATAATATCGGTTTCTAGCTCTATATAGCTACGGGGTCGATATTCCACCTTTCGAAATCTCTATCTTGGACGATCCGGGATTTGATTCCATATCATTGTTGCTGGGTTCCACGACGGATTCGACGGGGTTCACATCATTTTGGTATCAGAGCTGAGGCTCCAAATTGAGGTTTCATCTATCCTTGTTCTTTCCTTGTTCACCATTCTGGAATTTTTAGATCTATCTTCCATTTCTATCCTTTCCATTTAGTCTTGACTGATCCGTTCATAGCTATTAAAAAAAAAATCGTCCAAAAAAAAAACGTGAAAAAGAATCAAAAAAAAAAAAAAAAAAAAAGGAGAGGAGATCTGATTACACAGGCCTTAAGTAGACCTGTCATAGTTGCTTCCATTCTGCTTTTCTCCGATCGTATTTGTGTCCATTCCATCTTTGATTTGTCTGGGATCATTCCTTTTACATACATCTTGTCCATCCATATATCTCTTCGCTTCTTTGCTACTTGGAACTGATATTATAAGTGGCTCGAGCGAACAAGTAATTTCCTCAAGGACTTGTAATTAGATTGCTCAGTTCGTCCAGAACTTTGTGGAGAAATCTGTGAGAGGAAAAAGGCCAGAGGGAGTGAGACCATCAGAGGGTAAAAGCCATTTGTATCGAGTGAAATACGAGAGTTTGTGTGACATCGATTTGAGAGTAAACACGTGAGGGAGTGATTGTGAGGTCCTTTTACTCTAATATTTCTTTGCAGATTTCAACATGTCGCAAGAAGATAGCGGGGGACATGAGCAAAGTAGTGGAGGGCCTGATCAAAGCACAATTATTCGAGCTATGCAACAACAATTTGAGCGAATGAACATGGTGCTCAATACGATTAATGACCGGTTGGAGAGGCATGATGAGCGGATTGACCTGTTGCGACAAGCTCCCAATCAACAACCAAGGAGGAACAATAACCGACAACCAGCACCTACTACTGATCCATTTGATGGCCACGAGGAGAGATCCTATGATGATGAGGATGATGTATCTTCCATTGCCGCAATGAGACGAGCTCGAGGAGCAAGGGCTGAGACGCCATGGCGCGGACGTGGAAGGCGCCAAGAAAGAGACACCGTTGATCGTAATATGGGGTCCATCAAGCTGACCATTCCTCCATTCCAAGGCAAGAGCGATCCCGATATTTACATCGAATGGGAAAGGAGGGTTGAACTGGTTTTTGATTGTCACAAACTACTCCGAGGAGAAGAAGGTGAAGCTTGCAGCTGTGGCATTCACCGACTATGCCATAGTTTGGTGGGATCAATTGACGGTGAGTAGACGCCGAAATGGAGAGCGACCTATTGACAATTGGGAGGGCATGAAAGCTGTCATGCGGAGGAGGTTTGTCCCATCCCATTACTACCGGGATTTATACTTGAAGCTGCAGAATCTTAAGCAAGGGTCTAAGACCGTGGAGGAGTACCACAAGGAGATGGAGATTGCCATGATTCGCGCCAATGTTGAGGAGGATCGAGAGGCAACCATGGCTCGGTTCATTAGTGGACTTAATCGGGAGATTGCCAATATTGTGGAGCTCCACCATTATGTGGAGCTTGAAGAATTGGTGCACATGGCTATGAAGGTTGAGAGGCAACTCAAGAAGGGGGGACGATCGTCATCCAGGTTCGAATCCTCTAATTCGAATTCGAAGTGGACTTCCAAGTTTGAAGGGGCTGGACCTAAATGGACTGGTTCGAAGCAAGAGGAGAAGGCCAAGGGAAACAAGCCCGCAACCAAGCCATCATCTGATTCTAAGGAGAGGGATGCCGATATTCCACCTTTCGAAATCTCTATCTTGGACGATCCGGGATTTGATTCCATATCATTGTTGCTGGGTTCCACGACGGATTCGACGGGGTTCACATCACTCGTGCCCCGACTCGGGTCCCCTCAAATTGGGCCCGGACTCGAGTCAAGGCACGTGAGTACTCGCTAGACGTCAATTCTGTTCGTGTTACGTGTCTCGGTATTTTGAAATTGTGAATTTTAATGAAAAAGGGCATTATTGCCGTTCCGTAAACCACCGATGCGTTTTACAAATTGAGGATCGATTAACTCAATTGTTTAGTCCAAGTGGTTTAGTTAACCGAATGATTCGTCCCATTTTCCCGTTTGTGAAATTATTCGATGATGGTGGCCCGACATTATGGGCATTGGATTCGGTGAGTAATAATTCAAAGCCAACACGTCAATCACGTATCTACCACGTAACTAACAATAAGACCCGATCATTAAGACATCCAATTCCAAGGAGCGATCTGAAACGACTAGGGAGGTCGGCTTAAATTCGGGAGGAGTCGGGGGGGCTCTCGGCCACTTCCCAAAGGAAGGACCCGAGTGACCCTTGACTCGTCTCGAGTTTTGAGCGATCTCCCACGCCATTTCGGATCGTTCCTTGCATACGCAATTCGTTAATCACAATAATAACACATGTTCTAGTCATCTTGATCCCGACACGACCATAATTACATGAGATCGCATAAATATGCATAAACGAGGTATTCAAAAGGAAATAACGAGACGATCTTGACTCTAATAATAACGAAATAACTAAAAACACGGGAACCGACCCGTCACGAGGTAAGGGAAAGCCTCCCGGACCCGTATGGTCCATGGAAGCTCTCGGCCACATTCCTCCAAGGGTGGTCGTGAGCTTCCGTGACTCACACGAGTCGGGAGGATTTCTCCGACCCCGATCCGAGTCCTTTCCCGTCATATTATCACGTCGTATACGGTCAATGATAAAATACATAGGAACCAACTCGATTCGGGAAGGAAGAGGTCACCCTTGCCTCGGGTAAGCCAAGGGAGCTCACGGGTCTCTCCTTAGTGACTCGGCCGTGAGTCCCGAGGCTCAACCGTTGCTAAGGGGGGCCTCTCCCGTCCGGATTCGAGCCGTTTCCCGTCATGACACGCAAGCTCGAACATCATGCAAGCACGGCATGGTCATGTATAGGGGCATAATGGACGTACATTGCATGTGAGTGCATGGGAAACATAGATCCGGAAGAAAAACGCAAGCTTTCATACATTCAAATTCTTTAAGCCAATGTTAACACTTCATGTGGACGAATATCGAAGATCCTTACTCCTTTAAGTTGTAAAGGGACGTTACCTAGCCTCGGTGTACGAGGAAAAAGAGTCGGGGACATGGCCGTGGGAGTTGCTAGACTCGGCTTGAAGTCACGGGTGGGCGACCCGGGTGGAAGACGGCCGCGGCCAGTCGGGGAAAAACGAGTCGGCACGCTTGCTACGGTCACGGCACGGTGCGAGGTCGGGTTCGTTGGACTCCTAAGAGACGGATCTAGATGACCATGGACAGACCCGAACGTGCCAAGGCCTGAACAAACCCGAAAATGTGAAACAAAGTTCGGTAGAAGTCAAATGAACCCGGTAAAGGAGAAACGAGTGAAACGGTGGTTGTGCACGGTTGATCGGCCCTCGGATCGTGACCACCTCTTCGCAAGACAGGGTGAGGGTTGTGAGGAACCCTTTGAACGTGATGGCACGACTCTCCGAAGTCGTGGGAAGAAATGGCACGCGTGGAGGTGTCCGGTGCACGCGGGTAACGCCTAGGAGACCCGATTCTTCATGCAACCAGAACTCGGTGTTGGAGGCTTCAAATGAGAAATCTAAGCCCGGAAATGGACTTAGGGGGTGGAAAATATGTAGGCTAGGATGTTTGATGATTTTTGGCTTAAGTCGGGTCGGGTGGTTACCGAAATACCGGGTGGTTTTCCAGCGGTTTTGGCCGGTTTCGGCCTTGGTAAGGGGCTGGACGGAGCTTGGATGAGGGCTGAAGGTTGAGAGGATTTTAGAGAGAAGTTGGGCTTGAGAGAGAGTGAGAATGAAGAAGTGATTAGGTTGATGAGGCTTAGGGTTTATAAAGGGAGGCTTAATGGCTTGTTTAAGTGAAGTTAAGTGTGGTTTAGGGAGGAGAAATGGGCTGCCGAAATTTGAAGAGTGATTAGGGAAGGGAAATGGTTACTTAGAGTGTGGGGGAAGCAAAGAGGAGTGATGGAGTGATGGATGGATGATAGGAAGTGATGGGTGTGTAGGAGATATTTCACATTTGTGGTGGGGGGAAGCTTTAGGAGATGGAGCCGCCGGCCATGGGGGAGTTTGAGCCGCGGCTTGGGCTGTCAATTCGGAGCCGAGGGTTGAGCCGTGGCTTGGGGTTGAGCCGCGGCTTGATGGCTTGGCTTGGCTAAGCTGTGGGTCCCATTCGGTTGAGAGAAAAGCCGGGAAACGCTTGAAACTTGATTGAACGCGCGTCCGATCTCCGATGTCCAATTAATTTGAAGATTTAGAATGCTTGAATGACGAGGGTTTGAATGAGCCTAATATCGCCATGCGTCGTGTGAACGAACGTTCGGCGACTCGGCGCCTCGAGAGTCGGTTTTGCCCTGTTTGGACATTCTGAACGGAGTTTAGTGCCCCTTGGTCCCTGATTGCTCTTTGTGCATCCCAACATTCGTTTTGACGGTCCTTTTGCCCCGTGGGGAATCGTTGGCTCGTCGTTCTCGGTCGGGGACCGTTGCCCCGGGAAGACCTAGGGACTTTTGACCGGGATTTTCAATGTTCCCTGAATGTCTTGAGGTGCTCGGGGATCGTCGTGGGGTGCTCGAAGATCGTTGTGATCCCTGTTTTCCGTGGAAATGCCCCGAAGGCTCGCCGGGAAACGTTCGTGACCACCGAAACGTACTTCGGAAAACCGAGTCGTGTTCCGGAAGGTTGTCTGAAGCTTGTTCCCCGACTTTGGTGGTCCCTGGGTGCCTGTGGGCCCCATTTTTGGGGGGGCCTTTTGCTTGTCCGTGGGG